>NC_056735.1:1588392524-1588703774 GCF_019279795.1 Protopterus annectens | reverse complement strand
TTCAACTGTAGTTGCTGGTGGGTCTGAAACATTGCCTTTAGCCACATAAATTGATTCACAATGTAAACATTTTTTTAATGAGAAGGTATAAGTTTTACGTGATGCCTGGTGTTTGCTTTAGAGTTGTGCTCTAGAGTTTAATGATGATGCTTTGTTTGTGACTTGTTTTCCATTATTCCACACTATATAGGTTTGGATTATTAACAAGTGTTGACTTAGCTTTTTCTAATAATGAAATGTTTGTATTGCATGAGATTTTGGAGATAGTTCTTAGGAACAATGTTGCTTATTTTGAATGGGAATACTACCATCAAGTTTATGGGGTAGCTATGGGAACAACTTGTACCCCCCCCATACCCATATGCAAGCCTGATACTGTTATTTTGGGAAGTACATCATGTAGTCACCTCAAACAAATTTGATTCAGTTTATGCTTATTTTAGCTTCTTAGATGATAGACTGATTTTGTGGGAAGGAGACACTAAATCTTTTTTTTTTAATTCATATAAAACTTAAATGGGACTATGACTTTTTTGAAATGTACTTTTTGTAATGATTTTTAGCCAAATTGATTACTTAGATGTAACTATAGGAAAGGATCTGGTTTGTCAGACATTCATATCCAGTATTTATCAAAACTAAATGTTCTCCAATTCTGTTTGCACTGTGATGGCTCTTACCCTTATTCCCAGAAAAGAAGTATCATTAAAGAACAAATGGCATGACTATCAGGGTTTGTCAGTTAAGATGAGTTATTTAAAAGGGAACTGGAGAAATTGGTGGATATGTTTATTGATATGCATTATCCTAGAGCCTTGCAAAATGAGAGAGAGTTACCAAGTTTCATCCAATATTAGATGGTGGGACTGGGTCCATGGCAAAAAAAAAAATAGAGGTTGGAAATATTAAGAAAAAATATGTCCATGGTTATACATTTTAAGAGAGATGCCCCAGCTAACAATTCTTTCTTTTCCCGATAAACAAAAAAACAGTCTCCAGAACAAGTAATTCCAAAAAAGTGTAAGTGCAGTAAAGCAAAGTTCAAGTTTTATTTACCTTGAAAATTGAGCACTCTTATCTGTCTATATACTCTAGGAATTGCTCACATGCTCCCAAAACAACCAATAAAAAACTTTGCTATGTAGCAAATTCACTCCCTGGGATTCATGAAGTAGTAATTTCCATGCAGGAACAGTGTAGCCGCTCTTGCACAGAAAATGGCTGCTTCATGATCCAGGTACATGCCATTTTGATGTGCATGAGCGGCCCTACACTGTTCCAGCATGGAAAGCTGTGCCAGATAATAATCAGCTCATTTGCTGGTGAAAACCATGCAAATGAGCTGGATTAGCGATCCAGCAAAGCGGCATGTCTTCGTGCTGGAACAGTGTAAGTTGCAGAAATGTATTTGGTTACTAACCAAATGCATTTCTGCAAATTACCTCATGGAGGGATGTCAGTACTCCAGAAAGCATGTATTAATCAGGTTATGCATGCCAGTGGCCAAATATATGGACACTGACATGCAAAACTATGTCCAAAAAAAATAAACTTTAATTTCCGTTGGCTGAACTCAGCCATTGAGGGCAGGGGAAGTGTTATGCTAGTGGGAGGGGGGAGAATATGTAGAAATGGGGGGGCATCAGTATTACAACTTTCTGCATTTTGCCATTATAGTCAATAGCATGCAAAAAGTAAACATAGGCAGAGAACAGTGGTTGCTAAGGGGGAAGGCTCATGAATAGTGCAGTCACTACGACTTAAGGCAGTGGGGTATGTTAATGAGGGGACTTAGACTGAATCACAACTTCCTCAGGAAGATTTCTAAGTGTCAGACTGCACCTAACTGTGTAGGTGCTCTAACACGATTGTGTAGACAGGAGGAACAAGGAATGTGAAAAAGGGGTGTGTCATGCTTTCTGTAAGCACATTGGAGCTCTGTTAGCTGGTTTCTGCTTAGCTAAGTACAGCTAAGTGAGGTCTTGTGCCTGAGGCTGTTTATTCTTTGTCCATGAACTGAATAGCGTGTTCGCACTCAGGAGAAGGACATTTCTTGCTGTGTACACTACCTACAGGCTGAAAGAGGAAGGATATAAGGAAAAGGCAAAGGAAGTAGCGGAACATGGGAAATGCACTTCAAATCAGCAATATGGGAGTCTGCAACCCAAAATGAGCCAATGAAAGCATTCAGTAATACAGGTGGCTGCATAGCTGTAAATGGGAGGAGATTTAAATAAAAAATAAGTGGCAACAGTAAAAAATAAAGAAGAAATGAATTAGGAATCACTACTATGGGTGTGTTGCAAGTCGGAATGGGCCATGCAGATATAATACAGCTGGCAGGTGGCTGTATAGCTGAAAATGGGAGGAGATGTAAGCAACAATTAATTACAGAAAGGGCAACAGCAATAAAGGCAATCATGCACAAATTACCACTAATGCCTCTAACACTCACAGTGGCCAAAGCAAAGGCATGAGTAATATAGCTGGCAGCTGGAATGTATCATAGTCAGCCAATCATACAGGCAGCATCAGCAGCACAATAGTATAAAGTATGGAAACCCCTTACAGTCTGTTTTCCCACATACTCTGCACCATTGGTGTATACATGCAGGGGACTTTTAACTTGGAAAATGTTAGGGGCTGCCATTGCTTTGATCCATCAGTATGTGATAGAGACTGACGGTGGAGAGCAGATAATGCTGCCAACTACCACAGACCAAGGAGGAAGAGAAGAGTGTGCAGACCCAGGCTAGATGATCTGGAAATAGTAGAGCACTACAGGGTGGACAGAGACATACGTCAGCAAATCACTGAGTTGTGCCTGCCTCAACTCAGAGTTAGAACCAACAGAGGGTAACTCATCCCTGTGGATACCAAGGTATGTGTAGTCTTAACAATTTAGGTACAGGTACTTTTCAAACACCTGGGAACATCATAGGGGTCTCACAGGCATCTGCAATCAGGGTACTCCACCAGTTCCTGGATGCCATGCTAACACATGCTGGAGAGCACAAGTACAAGTGAGGAAAGGACCAGAAATATGCATCTCTTCCACCATGTAACAGATTACCCAGAGGTACTGGGTGCCATAGACTGCATGCACATCCACCTCAAAGCACCACCCAGTGAACAGGGTAGGGTCTACATAAACCACAAGATATTTCCCTCCAACAACTGCCAGGTCATGTGCAATGCCCAGGGCATTATCATGAATGTGCGTGCTGACAGCCCTGGCAGCTATCACGACTCCCACATCTGGTAGCCATCACAGCTGTACCAGGCATTTGCCAGTGGGGCATCCCATATGGCCATCTGGTGGGGGATGCTGGCTATGCACTGGAGCCATGGATGATGACACTCATCAGAATTGCACCCACACAACAACACCATAATGAGGCACATGCACAAACCAGGATCATTATAGAGCATGTGTTTGGGATGTTCAAGTCACGGTTCTGCTGCCATGACATATCTGGTGGGGCCTTGCAGTACTCTCCAGCCACATGTGCATACATGTTCATAGAATGTGCCATGCTACACAATATGATCTTGGGGAAACAGCTGCAGCAGGAACAGCATGGGGAAGGGAACACAGACCCCCACCATTGCCAAGGTCCCCACAGGCACAGAGGGACTCACAGTAGGAGGCCCCTGAGCCTGCACCCATAGGCAGATGGAGGCATGCCCGGTATGCTCATGCCTTGGCAAAGAGGCAATGCATAGCATACACACTGACACTGTAGGGACCCCAGGGACTGATACCTCTCTCAGACCTGCACACACAGTAAAATAGATGACACACACATCACATTACTAATAACTTACCATGTATAGGCAGTGTACTGTGTGCATCCAACATAGGCAGCCCCAAGCACCATCCTCACAACTGCTGCAAGCACAAGGTTTGGCAATCTTCTTAACAATAAAGGAATGGAATTGTATGTCCTGCTACCATATCTATGGTAATGCTGCATGCATGCAATGGAAAGAGCTGGACCACTGGGATATCAGCACACAACTGACAGCTATGTGGGACACCAGGAAATGCCAGGCCAAAACTGGCCTCCACACACTATGCAGTAGTACCCAAGGTGGCAAATCCCACTGCAGTATATGTGTGGACACAACCAACTGGGGGGGTCATAGGTTACAGGCATGGATTTCAGGGTGGGGGTCCCATAACCACCCCTCACACCCACACAGCAAGTCAGCTGTAGAAAACTACAGAAAAATGTCTGGGAAAGGCACACAAACAGTGGCAATGTTGAATTAACCTCTTACAGACTCACACAGTCATAGCACAGCAGGACCCATAGTTGCAGTAAGGCTATGAAGGGTAAGAAGTCTGAAACTCAACTGTATGCCAGTACAATCTGACCTGAGCTCTGTACTGATATGTCTCCAGTCCTCAAGACAGGGCACTATGGTATGGTAAATGGAAACAAAATGTAAAGCAAATATCAGCACAGTCTGTGCAAATGTGTACAGTTGACAGATGTGCCCCCCATATACCCACAGAAATGCAGTAACATATATGTTTGCATGGAAATAGCAGCATAGCACACATTGGCAGGGCTGTAACAATACACAACAAAACTTGTTGCCTATCCACAATATGCAGGGGTCAATGAGCTATGTGTAGGTGTGGTTAATACTGTCTGGATCTGGCCAGCACATTCTCCAGACAGTCATCTTGTACTGCCCTAGGTATAGTGCTGCCTTTGACAGGGCTATGTACAGATAACTGCAGTGCCAACTATTATGCGCGTCAGTGATGCCCACTGCTCTGCCACTGACATACCTGGAAGTCATAGTGCTATGTGGAATATACTACACATATGAGTGACATCCTGAAGGATGTGTAGCAAAGGTGCCAGGGCTTTTGTGAATATAAGTGTTTTGTGCTATTGTTGCCAGTGATCATTCTCAATAATCCTTTTTCTTACGTTTGCTTATACAAATAATGGACATGCCTGCACACTTGAATGAACTCTGCACCCACAACCATAACTCCCAACCTCTGACAGCAAGATGTCTGTACAATGGCAAAAATAAAAGTGGAAGAAAGGCACAATGATAGGCATGTGTTGTAAATATCACCCTCATATACTGAAAAAGTTAGTAGGGTGATGGGTTTGCAGTAGTGAAAATGGTCTGAAGGTTATGCATTCTGAAACAGGAATGTCTGTATTATCGTGTAACATCACACGTCAATCATATGTTAATAACTTGCTATAAAAACATATGTTTACATAGAAAGGATGAAACCTCTAGCCAAACACCTGGACAACCTGCCCAAAAATATACAGGTCAGAGGTATGCACACATAAGGATATGACATCACAGGTTATAAAGATACCACACAAGCAGGAGATCCCCAGCCAGTATATCACCAGGTTGCTGGACTGTTTACACAGCTGTGTGCCATTACTATACTGCCTGTACCCATACCTCACAAATGGCCTTGTTGGACAAGAATTTACATAGCTGCCCTCATAATATTGGTCTATGCATCATACAACTAGTAGTCCCCTGGTAAAGCACTGTGATGATCTGAGGATGTCTAGCACTAGGTAATGATGCAATACATTGCAGTTTTAGACTACGGATATGTCAGAAAATGTCTGCTAAACAAAATAAGTACCCTATCGAAACACCTGTGTTCTCCTGAGAGGTATGGCTGTAGCAAACAAAACCCTGGACTGGAGTACACCTATCTCTAGAATGGAGTTTCAAACTAACTATAGAATGTCACACTGGGCATGCTCCTACACTTAGGGAATCACAGGACATGTTGGAACCCACATAAGAATACATGACTGTATTGTGTATCCATGCATACAGACAGCTATGTACACCTCAACTATCCACACACAAACTCATCAGACATAATTATCCTCAGCTAGCTGTAGGTGGCCCATATGTGATATATCTGCATCTGTTTTGTCACATACACACACATATATATGGGCAACAGATAACATATGTCAAGCATACACACACATAGATGTGGGGGACTGAGAGACAGACAGTGATACAGAGAGATACACAGGGGGACACAGAGTGAGTTACACACATAGATAACTTGAATGACATACAGTGATGTCCTGCTGTGGACAGTGGCATACCAGTTGTAAACAGTTGCACGTGCTAACATAAAAGGTGAGCACATTTGTGTAACAGTACTGTGGTTGAGTTTGTAATATCACATCATCTGCCTGTGTGTGTGTGTGTGTGTGTGTGTGTGTGTGTGTGTGTGTGTGTGTGTGTGTGTGTGTGTGTGTGTGTGTGTGTGTGTGTGTGTGTGTGTGTGTGTGCGTGTGTGCGTGTGTGTGTGTGTGTCCATAGGTCCAGGTATTAGGAAACTCTTCCCACTCAGTACACTTCACATTACCCTATTTCACAAGATCTGCTGCTGTCATTCGCCTTAGAAGTATTATTGGACACCGATCACCCATGTAAGCTCTGTACTGTGTGTGATAGCTGTGTAACACTGTAATACAAATAACTAGATAGGTAGGAGTTCTAATCTCAATACTGGGAACTGTGTGTGTGTGTGAGACAGTTGTGTATGTGAGAACGAGGGTGTGTGTCTTTGTTTTGTTGTAGGTGAAACAGTTTTAGACCATTCCCACCCACAACACTTCCCAGTAGCCCAGTTTATTAGCCCTGCTGATGTAATTTCCCTTATTGTTACCTTTGGCCAACTGTCAACCCAGTAAGCTCTGTAGCATGTGTGATAAGTGTGTAACACTATAGTTCAAATCACTAGATAGACAGGGGGTTTATAGGTTCATAGGTTCATAGGTTTATACTAGGCTATCTGCCCTAAGGCATTCACAAGCCTAGCAGCCCAAATTTTACTTACCTTACATGAACATGAAAAAAAAAATGTACCCATTAGTTGTTGTGTTGTGCCTCTGTCAGAGCAGAGATGATTCCCTATACCTCCGTAAACCCTCCCACAGGTCTAGATTTTTCTCTCTGAACAGAGTCAGCGAGCTGCTCTGCACATCATGGACCGGTTATTCCCGAATTTTATTCCAGTCTCTAGGTATAATCTATCCCTCAACACGATCCTATATATATCCGTGCTATAAGGTTTGAGTAGGCTGCTCTTTTGGGTTTGGTTTGTTGGTTTTGGTGGAGGTGGATTTTTTTTGGTGAGGATGTGGATGTCACATGGTAGGACATGAGAGGCACTATCAGTCACACAAGCATATAACTGCTAAGAGCTTTATCTTGGCAGTATATATTGCATATGGGAGAGTCCATCATCCTTTTATTGAGGATTTTTTTTTTTGTCTCCATCCTTTTGGATGTCTGGTGAGATACCTCATCCCGAATGCAGCATTGTGCATTGTCATTGATCTCGATCATTTAGAGTGAAGAGACCATCAACAGACCTGATGTAGAATCCTTCATGACTGGATGATACATGTCAGGTGGTCAATGTAGAAGGTCTTGAACACTTCTGTTTTGTCCAAAGCCCAACAAGGTCTGCCAAAATCCTGGGTCCTCCTTCTGGGCTAACCTCTATTGTGATCTTCTGTGCTTAGTGGATTGCCACCTATTTTAGAGAAGGGTATGACTATATACATTTTGGCGGTTAGACTATACATTTTTGACTTGGCTTCAGGCCAGCTATCTCTCAGGTCAGCTCTCTCTTGAGGATAGTCCTTTCGATGCACTTTCCACTATGGATTTCGCACAGTGTGCAATTGTCTGCAATGTCAAACAAAGTGTACAATGGTCTCTATGTACTGAAGAAGTAGATGCCAATAGGGGCCCCAACTGCCGAGAGCCAGATGGAGCACCTGTAAGGACTTGGTTGGAAACCACAGGAGAGCAGCAAGCGACAGCAACTCTGTGGGTTCTGTCCTAATGCCTTTAGCGCTTGCAACCCATCTGACACATTTATTTTTACTGGTAGTCTTTTATACTTCTGTGGGTGGGATTTCTACAATACTTGCAAGGTCAAAAGGTCAAGCTATTGGTGCAGGTCATCAATAGCCTTGGTGACTGTTGGTGACTGTTTGAAGAAGTGTCCCAAGTCTGCAAGGCTTGATCAAAGTTCAAAAGGAATGGGTCCAATGTCATGTCTGCAGTCTCTATATCTTTTGACTCCATTATATGTCTCCAATGTCTGCAATTTGACTAGATTTTATTGTTAACATGCTTTTTATGATCCCCTCGTCCGTGCTGCAGCCTTTGGAGTGGGTGGGAGTCCCGGGGGCGTGCACCCTTGTCGAGTAGACCCGTGGTGGTGTGGACCACCTTATGCAGCTGCATCCTCCTGTAATCCGGGGATTAGGTCAGCTCATTTAGCTCATGGCCACAGCAGCCGGGGACACCATCCCTTTTGTATAGCTGCTTTAGCAGCACAGAGAGTGCAGCCTTGGGAGGCTTTACTTTCGGGAGAGCTAGCTTAGCTGCTGGGATTGGGAGGGGTAGGGAGAGGGGGTCGGGGGGAGACCTGTCCCTGCTGATGTCTATGGGTCCTGTGGAGTTGTGTGATTTGGTTTTGTCTTGGACTAATCTTTTTGTGCATTTCTGGTTTAATTCTGGGTGTTCCTAATGGTTCTTCAATTTTGTTATGAATGCAGCTTTCCTCTCCCCTTTGATTTCTCTCTTTTTTTGGCTTAAAAGATTTTTTAAGTATTTTTGATTTTTTTAGAAATTTTTTTCATAATACTAATCTTTATGGATTTTGTTCTTTTCATTTATAGCTTTCTCTTCTTAATTGTAATAATGTTGTTAATTAGGGGTCCACCAGACTGGGCGTTTGCCCTTTGTGGAAAAGTCTTGGTGTTTATTGGGGATGGTTGGATCCATGCAGTCCTGGAGTGAATCTAAAGGGGGCATTAAGTTCAGTTGAGGTATTTTCCTTCCAGTCTCTCCAGGGTGGGCCCTGAGCTTCAGGGTTCTTAGTTGTACTACTAAGCACTTGAAGTAGTGTGAAGTTTGCTTTTAGTTGTTCTTAGTGGAAGCTTTTTGTGGATTGGGTAGGAGATGATCAGATCTTTTTTCATGATCCAATGGGGATTTATGATCATCCGAGGCGATTGGTTGATTGTGTGGAGCATTTTGATGATTGGTCCCATCCTTAGAGACGTTAGAGATTTTCTCCTCTACGCATCCATGGTGTTTGACTGTTCCTTCCATTAACCATTTATGAACTTGGTTAGGAGCTTTGGAGTTGTGAGGGCTAGTATATTATTGGTGTTATAGTTCCCCAATATCAAGGGGATTACAGATACATTTAATGGTGGTGTTCAGTGTCCCTGGGATGTCTCCAGTGGGTTCCTGTATTAGAGAGTGTGTTCTGTGAATTTGTGTAGAGGTTTTGCCTATGGTTGGTTGCATGCCTAGGATTTCCCTAATGTTGCGGTTACCGTGCTGGTTGCCACCTTACGTACACCTGGGGTGACAGGAGATCCTGGGTTTTTTTATCTCCTGGTGAGAATGGTGTCCTTTGGTTAGTGGGAGGGTGCGGGCATGATATGAGGTAAAACCTAATAGTGCCGAGGAATTGCATTCAGGAGCAGAGCATAGAACCAGGTTCATGCAAGAGAGCAAATGTTCTCCATCACTTTTGGGGCTGAGAGACGCGTTGATGTGCATTTGAGATTTGACTTTCTGTGGGCAGCATTACATTTGAGTTCTTCCATTTTTGTTTTTCTAGGGTGGTAGGTTTAGAATTTGTTGCCTTGCCTTAAGGCTCTATTGGTGGGTGGGTAGCAAGCTGCCAATATCCGAGCGGAATGGTGGTGCAAAGTCGCAGATTCCCCAGCGCAAGCAAGCGTGGGCACTGTCAAGCATGTCCCACATTGACAGAATTTCATCCCAGATGATTGACACCAGACATTAAGCCAATTGTTAAAGCAGAAGGTCTCTCTCTGTGAAGTGTATTCATTCTTTGTGAAGGAAGGATACTGCTCAGGGGTGTTAAAGGATACTCTCTAGGGTATTATAATTGGAGGGCCCAGGCTACTCTCTCGATATGTTCTATTATGAGTGCTGTGTTTCATATTGCATTGACAATGAAGTGACCCATCTCTGTTTGCCGTATGTGTGGAGTTGCTTGTGTTATGTCTGGCTGGCAGTAACTTGTTCGATGTTTGGTACTGTGACCCTCTCCTTGTTGTGCTGACCAGGTGGTGCACCCGTCAGTGTTGGATGGGGTGTTGTAGTTACCTATGGAGTCATGTTTGTTGTTGTATTTGGGTTTTGTCTGTGTCTGCTTTTGGGTGTTGGCATTGTGTTTATGTTTGGTGTGTGCTTTGCAGGCCGGTCTGTTTGGTTGGGTGTCTGCTTTGGAGTTCTCTGTTGTTTTTTTGTGTTTATGTGTTTGATTCAGTGTTGTGGTTAGTGTGTTAGGAGGTTGTTGTGTGTGTGTTGGGGTTTGATTCAGTGGAGGGCTAATCTCAGGTCTGGCAAATGAGTGTGTGTGTGAATATGTTTGTAAGAAGTATTTTAATAAGTTTCACACCAACTAGCCTACTTTATAAAGCCTGCTGATGTCATTCCCATTAACAGCACCTTTGGCTAATTGCCAGCTTGGCAAGCTCTGTAGCATGTGCGATAAATGTGTAACACTATAGTACAAAGAAATAGATAGTTAGGGGTTCTATTCTCAGATTTGGCAAATGTGTGTGGGGGTATAAGTGTGTGTATAAGTGTGTATGTTTGTATGAAGAAGTTTTAATAAATTATCCACCCACTGGCCTACTTTATCAGTCATGCTGATGTCACCCTCCCTTATCGGTACATAGGCATACCTCTCAACTGTATAGATTTTTGCAGACTGTCCAGAAGTTTGCCTCATATTTTTGACAAAATTGTGGTTTTCTGGCAAATTATTGGCAAATCAGTAAAGACTGAAGTCAGAAAATAATGACAGACATTTGAATATCAGACTTAATAACCTCCATATTATTCTTGTTTATTCAAAGCTTGTTATTCTATAAACTTTCTAAGTTTGTAAGAGCAATATTTAGAAATTGTCCCAGTTTTTGGGCCTTGTTCCCTCTTTTATTTTTGGCTTTGTCCAGATTTCTTGCTCTAAGAGATTGAGAGGTATGTACATAAGTGTGTACTAGGCTGATGGCTCTGGAGCCATTACAAGCCTAGGCCATAGATGTGCCTTGCCATTGTGCCACCTGATGTTAGTTACCAGTGCCTACAGCAAGTATAGCCCCTGTAGTGATCCCTAGGGCAAACTTCATATTACCCATCCACTCATCAAGATCTCTCTGCAAAAGTGTCATCTAGGTGCTTCACTTGACATGTATGGGAAGTCTATTCCAGGACATTTGCAGTCTCTGGGTGAGGAACCTGTCCCCAGCATGTTGTGTTGATTGTGGTGATGAAGTCAATGTCCCTGCAGTGTGTGGTGCAGAGAGATCCGGATGTGTTTAGCTGTAGCAGTTGTAAAAGACCTGGGTCAGACATGGCTGTTCAAGTCAAGCAGAGATTGCCTCTAAGTATGTTACATGAGATAGAGAATAGCTGGTGTCTTTTGAGTCTATGTAGGACAGATGTTGAATGCCTAGGATCCTCATTGTGAGGTACTTCTGTGCCCTCTCCAGCTTTCGCAGGTGTCTACTGAGGTACATGCCAAATGGGCCATTATACGTGATGAGTGGTCAAATGAGGGAAGAGTACACAGAGATGATGACCTCTTTCTTCCCAGATGTAAAACCCTTTGTAATCATATGTGCCACATAGAAGGATTTCCTGACCACAGTGGGAATGTGGTGGTTAAAGGACAGGTTTCTGTCAACCTGTGCCCCCAGTTCTCTAATAATGTCTACAGTGTTCAGTGGGCTCCCATTGATGTGGTACATAATGGGAAATGAGATTTTACCAAAGGGGCTGATGCATTTTGTGGTATTAAGCCACAGGCCATGGTTTTCACACCAGTCAGTAGTCTCTGCGAGGCCTTTCTGTACGATGTCTGCAGCAATTGTGAGTTAATTATGGCTCTCAGATTGCAGTTGTCTGTGTACTTGGTCAGTCAGAGTTCCTTTGTGTTGGCCTGGAGTCCTGAGAACTAGATGCTGAACAGGAGAGTACCCAAGACTGATCCCTGTGTGACTCCACTCATGACTGGCTGGCATCTGACTTGGAGCATGCTATGTTCACACTGAATGTTCTATCTGTGAGCCGATTTCCAACCCCCTAGAGATATAGGGGTTGATGCCTACTTTGGTGGGTTTAACCATAATTCCTGACTGAGGAATGGTATCAGACAGATTGATGTAGGCTGTATGCAGTGACTTACTGTGATACACAATCTTGGTGATTGACTCAAAGAAGTCAAACAGGCTGAGCAGGCATGAACTCCCTTTCACAAAGCCAAACTGTGTGAAGTCTAGAGTTAAGAGATTACCTATATGTTAGTCAATCAGGTCCCTGATGATGCGGTCTATAGCTGTACATATCACACACATAAGGCTAATGGACTGATAATTCCCAGGGTCTGTAGTTACCACACCTTTATGGAGAGGGATGACTGTAGCAGTGTACCATTTGGGAAGGGCAAGTCCTGAGGTGAGGCTTTGACTGAATAGAGCACACAGATGTCTTGTCAGGTCTCTCTGTAGTTTATGTACAACACAGCCTAGGATTATTTGGGGTCCCATAGAAGCTGCATTCTCACCTGTGGACAATGCAGGTGTAACCTGGGAGGGGTTCTCCTGGGTGTTTGGCATTCATCTGCCATTCTAACTGTTCCCCTAGGGGGGGAGACAGGGGTAAAGCTGGCACTGAATGTGTTGGCAAGAATGTTGGCAATATCTGTTGTCACAGTATAGGAGGTAGCATCGTGGAATACCTCAGAGCACATCTGGGTATTGGTGTGGATGTTCTTTATATAACTGTCAAAGGGTTTGTTATCACTGTCAGTGTCGGTTGCAATTCATAGGCAGCTTTAGATGATTCCATGAGGGATCTCAAGTTGTTGGTGAAGCTAATAAGGGTGTTTTACCACTCTTGGGATGCCTCCTTTTTCTGCAACAGTTTCTACCTTCTGTTGTACAGGTTATTAAAGGCAGGGAACCACCTGATTGGCCTCTAGAGTTTGGAGGTGTGTGTCAGGGTTCTGTTGAGTATGGCTAGTTCCATGCATTGATGTAGTTGTCTGTAGGGTGCAATTGTGTATGATTTGGCAGTCAGGCAGGTATTTCCCATTGGCATGGTTGCTGTGAAGTTAGCCACCTCTGTTCTTATGAGTACAAACTCCGCTGTGGAGAAGCTGTCCAAGGTGGTTACTTTTGCAGGGGTTGTAGGTGAGAACTGGATTTCCATGGTGATTACTCTATGTTTGATCTGACCAGGTAGCGAATGACTACTGTTGTCAAGCAACAGTCCCATATGTTAGTAATCAACACAGGTCAAGGATGCTGCTATCTCTTCTGTGTGTCAGTATGAACTGGTCCAGGGCATTGGAACTGATGTATTCCAGGAAGTGTTGGGCCAGTGTATTGGTGCATGAGTATCTTTCCCACTTGATGGAGTGGTAGTTGAACTCTCCTAGTATGTGAGCATTGAGTTGGACCTTGATAGATTCCAGGGTGTTGAAAAAGGTGGATTGAGAGTCTAGGGACATGCATGTGGACCTATAGCAGGCTGTGACCTGAATTGCACTACTACTCGATGTCAGTTATACCTGATGTATGTCAGATGCATTATACTGCGATACTACTCTGGATGTGTGCATATCCGTTATCAGTATGGAGACACCACTGCCTTTGCAGCTGTGGTCCATGTTTTGGGGCTGACAGGTGTGGAATGAGTTGTAGGCTGGTTGTGCAGGGTTCCTGTCTGCTGCCGGAAAACAGGTCTTCGTTACAGCACAAATGGCAATGTTCACCATTTTTCAGAAGTGCTGTGAGTGGCTGCATCTCTGGATGTAGATGTCTAGTGTTGAGCAGCATGACCCTCTGACTGCATATATGTGCAGCTGTTACAGTGGTAATGTGATTTGGACCACCACTGAAAAACCCACTATAGGGGTGGCAAGACACTTAGTCAGTACCTGGAAATCCAGGGGTGACAGCTGCAGGCCATCTGTGGCAAGCCATTGCAGTCTGTCAGTTTTGTCATCTCAAGCAGATACCAGTTCTCATGAGAGTGACACCAGGCACATAGACCAATTGTTGAAGTTAATCATTTGTTGTTTGTACTGCGGTATCATTCAGGGTGACAGTAGTATACTGCTCAAGGCTACTGCCATACCTGCCTTGCCCACACAATCTGAGAGCTCCACCATGTCTCATTTCAAATAGACCATTGATGTACATCTCAGGTCATCCACACACAGGGGCAATGACAGAGTGATACTTGTAGTTGTTGTGGAGTGACCTGACTGGGTGTGTTATGTGCTGGATTCTGTCTTCTGATAGAAAGCTGACTGTTACCTCATCCGTGTTCAGACTAGTGAGTGGCACATCCAGGTGCCTCACAATTGAGTCACCTATGATAACTGTATCAGGCAAGGTGTTTAGCCTTTGGGGCTTAGGTTGAGGTGCACACTGTGTAGGTGAGTTATGTGTCCTGTAGTTTGTGCTGTGTTGTGAATGTCAAGTGGGTGTCTGTCCTGGTGGTCTTCACTGTTTTGGTAAATGTCTATTGAGTGCCACTGTGAAGTTGAGTGTGTGCTTATTGTTTGTATGTCATATCTGTGATACTGTGTGTTCTGGAGGGGTATGTGTTCCATGTGGTGTGTTGCAGGTGTTGACTCTTCTCCTCTTGACCAGCTAGTGCAGTGTTCGCTGAAGAATGCACATCTTCCAACATGGTGATATAGGGGTATCTCTCACAAGTCTGAGTGTTGCGAGTTTATAGGAGAGGGTTGTCTGTGTACATGAGGCAGTTTCAACAGTGCCTCAGAATGCCCAAGTGTGCCAGATTAATGGCCAAAAGCACAGATAACTCCACTTTAATCATGCCAGGAGGGGTGATCATAACTACTAAGTACAGTACTGAAGCTAATTCTGTGAGGAATGACTACTGCTGATGGCTCTCAGATGTGCTACAATACTTGATAAATAAACCTGTTGAAGTACAAAGCTATTAGGCTATTTGAAGTGCAGGAAAGAAACACCTAGCAAGATCTAAGGGAAAGAATGAAGGCAGACTTTTTGGCACCTGTAACAGTTCACCTCAGCTGTGCAGTTATCAGCACCTTTGGCCAGTTGTCAACCCAGTAAGCTCTGTAGCACATGCGATAACTACTTAACACAATAGTACATATAACTAGATAGGCAGGGGTTCTAATCTCAGTACTGGCAACTGTGTGTGTGTGTGTGTGTGTGTGTGTGTGTGTGTGTGTGTGTGTGTGTGTGTGTGTGTGTGTGTGTGTGTGTGTGTGAATCATATACTGTCTGGGTTATACCATTTTGATTTGTGTACCACCTGGTAAATCTGTAAATGTCCCATCACCCTACTTTACTAGGCCTGCTGATGTCATTCATCTGAGAAGTAACTTGGGACAAAAAGACCTCATGTAAGCTCTGTGCCACATTTGATAACTGCATAACACTGTAGTAAAAATAACTAGGAAGGCAGGAGTTCTAATTTCAGTACTGGAGACTGTATGTATATATGTGAGTGTGAAAATCATATACTGTGTGGGTTATACCATTTTGAATTGTGTACCACCCTGTAAATGCTCCATCACCCTACTTTACTAGGCCTGCTGATGTCATTCATCTTAGAAGTAACTTTGGACAAAAAGACCTCATGTAAGCTCTGTGGCACATTTGATAACTGCATAACACTGAAGTAAAAATCATTAGGTAGGCAGGAGTTCTAATTGCAGTACTGGAAACTGTATGTTTATATGTGAGTGTGACAATCATATACTGTGTGGGTTATACCATTTTGATTTGTGTATCACCCTGTAAATGTCCAATCACCCTTTTGGACCGAAGTTCCAAAGGCGGTGGTGTTTCCATATTCATAAATGATGTGCACACCTACAGACTGGTAGCCCAATATAATGCATCTGAGACACTTCAGGTGTACCTAACCTCGGGTAAGACAGCGATTCAGGCTGTAGCCAGCTATAGTTCCTCAACCATGTCCCAAGATTGACAGTCCACATTCCTAAGCACCCTGGATAATGTTAGGGTCCAAACTAACACTCTCATACAGGGTGACTTCAACTACCTCACCATTAACTGGGAAAGCTACTCATGTAACAATACACTTTCCCAACGTTACCTGGAATTCATTAATTACAATGCTCTGGACCAGCTCTTCTTACCCCACTACAGGTAGCAACATCCTTGACCTGGTCATTACTAACATGGATGACTGTTGCTCTACACCAATAGTCAACTTCTTCCTGGTTAGATCTGACCACAAAATAATCACCTTGGAAATCCACATCTCTTCAGCCCCCTGCAAAGGAAACCAACATGAAAAACTTCTCTAAAGCTAACTTTTGGCTCCTAAAAATGGAGGTGGTTAACTTCACGCTACCCATGCAGATGGACAATAGTTGTATAACCACTGACTCATACACCAATGCACTGTATGAACACGTATACAAATGCATGGACCTCACCATACCCAATAGAACCAAGACACTCTCCTCCAGACAAAGGAAGCCAATCTGGTGGTCCCCAGCCGTAAACAAACTGCAACAGAAGGAGAAAACCGATGGAGAATAAGATGTAGCCCCAAGACTGGAAAAAACCCAGTTATCAGCCTCAACAGAAAGTTGAGATCCCTCATCAAATCCTCTAAAGCTAGCTATGAAAACAGAATTGCAGCAGATAGTAAAGACACCCACAAGGCCTTCTATACTTATGTAAAGAATCTCCACACTGATACCCAGATGTGCTCCAAGCTACTGTACAAAGGTACCGCCTATACTGAACCAACAGATATTACCAATATACTGGCCGACAGATTCAGTGCCAACTTTAGCCCTCTCTCCCCCCTAAGGACCAATCACAATACCAGTAGATTGCCAGACACCCAGCATTACTGCTGCACAGGTTAAAACAGCACTGTCCAAGGCAAGAATACAGCTTCTATGGGACCTGACAATATCCCTGACTGTGCTCTACAAGAACTACAGAGTGAACTGGCACCTCACCTGTGTGCTCTGTTTGATCACAGCCTCAACTCAAGCTTTGTCGCTACCAAATGTCGCACTGCTATGGTCATCCCTCTCCACAA
Source organism: Protopterus annectens (assembly GCF_019279795.1). Classification (NCBI taxonomy): domain Eukaryota; kingdom Metazoa; phylum Chordata; order Ceratodontiformes; family Protopteridae; genus Protopterus; species Protopterus annectens. Next base: position 1,588,686,575 of record NC_056735.1, on the reverse strand, counting down.
AGGAGGAGTGACTACAGACCCTGGGAACTATTGTCCCATTATCATGACAAGTCTGATATGCAAAGCTATGGAAAGCATCATCATGGACCTAAAAAACAAGGATATAGGGAATCTCCAAACTCTGGATCCCACACAGTTTGGTTTTGTGAATGGTAGATCATTCCTGCTCAACGTGGTCGACTTCTATGAGTCAGTCACCAGAGCTGTGGATGAAGGAAAGTTGGTTCATACAGCCTACCTTAATCTGCCTAAGGCCTTTGATACCATTCCCCACTCAGGAATCATAGACAAACTCACTAAGCTAGACATCAACCCCTATATCACTAGGTGGGTTGCAAACTGACCCACAGATAGAACCCACAGTGTGAGAGTAGCTGACTCCAACTCAGACTGCTGACCGGTCAAGAGTGGAGTCCCAGAGTTTGGTTCTGTGTCCTCTCCTGTTTGGTATCTACTTCTCTGAAGTCCATGCCAACATGAAGGGACTCAGGCTGACAAAGTTCGCAGATGATTGCAAGTTGGGAGCCATAATTAACTCCCCAAGTGATGTCAACATCCTACAGAAAAGCCTCACTGAGACCAACGACTGGTGTCAGAACCATGCCTTAAGCTCAATGCCAAAAATTATGTTGTCATCTCCTTTGGGAAAAATCTGGTTCCCATGAATTACCACAGTGATCGTAGCCCACTGAACACAGAAGGTGTTGTAACAGATTTGGGAACACAGGTTGAGAATAACCTCTCTTTTGACCACCACATTGCCACTGTGGTCAGAAAGTTCTTCTATGTGCTGCATCTGATTACTAAGGGTTTTGCATCCAGGAAGAAGGAGGTCATTGTCCCCCTCTACTCTTCCAGAGTCAGTCATCAAGTACAATGTCCCATTTAGCATGTACTGCACTAGACACCTGCAACAACTGAAGAGGCCACAAAAGTACCTCACAAAGAGGATCCTAGGCCTTAAACACTTGTCCTATATGGACAGACACAAAAACTCCAACTATTTGCTGTCTTATATTGCCTAGTTAGAGGCGATCTCTGCCTGACTTACAAAGCCATGTCTGACCCAGCTCTGTTAGAAATGGTACATCTAAAGGAATCCCAATCCCTCTGCATCACATGCTCCAGAGACCTCAACCTCATTACCACAATCAACAGAACATGCTGAAGGGACAGGTTCATAACCCAGAGACTGCCCATGCTATGGAAAAGACTTCCCATACATGTCAAGCAGAGCACCTCACTGGACCTCTTCAAGAGAAATCTGGATGAGAGGATGGGAAATAGATAATTCACCCCGGGGATCACTCCAGTGGCTCTACTCAACAGCGGCACTGGGAACTGAGGTCAGGTGGCTCAATTCCAGATTAATCCTATGGGCTAGGCTTGTAAAGGCTCCAGGGCCATTAGCCTAGTACACACCTATTAACATATGGACCCTACTTTACTAGGCCTGCTGATGTCATTCACCTTAGAAGTACCTTGATACTAGGGAAATCATATAAGCTCTGTGACACATCTGATAAGTGCGTAACATTATAGTAGACATACCTAGATAGGTAGGGGTTCTAATCTCAATACTGGCAACTGCCTGTGTGCATGTGTCTCTTTGGGCAAAAATCCTATCCTGTTTGGCTAATAGCATTTTGATTGGTGTACCATCCATGCCTGTTTACCACCTCATGATGGCATTACTTTATAAAGCGTGGTAATGGCATCTGCCTCACATGCAGCATGTTAAACCATTGTGCAGGCCATTCCATTGCTCTGTACAGATGTGTATGGAATATCCATATGTTTAGGTTCATAGGTGTGTACTAGACTAATGGCCCTGGAGCCTTTACAAGCCTAGCCAGAGGATTACCCTGGCATTGTGCTACCTGGCATTATTTTCCAGTGCCTCTGTGGAGTACAGCCACTGGAGTGATCCTCGGGGTGAATTCTCTATTTCCCATCCATTCATCAAGATTTCTCTTGAAGAGGCCCAGTGAGGTGCTCTGTTTGACATGTATGGGATGTCAAGTCCATAGCACGGGCTCTCTCTGGGTTATGAACCCGTCCCTCTGGCATGTTCTGTTGATTGTGGTAATGAGGTTGAGGTCTCTGGAGCATGTGATGTGGAGGGACTGGGTTATATTTGGATGTAGGATTTCTAACAGAGCAGGGTCAGACATAGCTTAGTCAGTCAAGCAGAGATTGCCTCTAAGTAGGCGATATGAGACAGAGAATAGTTGGTGTGTTTTGAATCCTGTCCATATAGGACAACTGTTTAAGGCCTAGGATCATCTTTGTGAGGTACATATGCAGCCTCTGCAGTTGTAGCAGGTGTCCATTGACATACATGCCAAATGAGGCATTGTACTCAATGATTTGCCTAATGAAGGAAGAGTAGATGGAGACAATAACCTCCTACTTCCTGGATGCAAACCATTAGTAATCAGATGTGCCACATAGAAGGACTGTCTGACCACAGTGGCAATGTGGTGTTCACAAGAGAGGTTGCTGCCAACCTGTGTTCACAGATCTCTTATAATGCCTTCTATGTTTAGTGGACTACCATCTATGTGGTAATTTATGGGAGCTGAGTTTTTCCCAAAGGGGATGCTGACACATATTTGGCTATTGAGCTTCAGGCCATGCTTCTGACAGCATACGTTGGTCTCAGTGAGGCCTTTCTGCTGGATGTCAACATCACTTGGGTAGTTAATAATAGCTCCCATCATGAAATCGTCTGTGAACTTTGTCAACCAGAGTCCCTTTGTGATGGCCTGGACTTCAGAGAACTAGATACCAAACAGGAGAGGACCCAGGACCAAACACTGTGGGACCCCACTCGTGACTGGTTATCAGTCTGATCTAAGAGTCAGCTACTTTTACACCATGGATTCTATCTGTGAGCCAGATTGCAACCCATCTAGTGATATAGGGGTTGATACCTACCTTAGTGGGTTTTCTATGATTCCAGAGTGGGGAATGGTACCAAAGGCCTTGGCCAGATCAAGGTTGGTTATATGACCACCTTGACATCATCCACAGCTCTGGTGACTGACTTAAAGAAGTTGACCAGGTTGAGTAGGCATGATCTACCCTCCACAAAGCCAAACTGTGCGTGATCCAGAGTTTGGAAATTCCCTAAATCCTTGTTTATTATGATGTGTTCCATAACTTGACATATCATGCTCATCATACTAATGGGGTGATAGTTCCCAGGGTATGTAGTTGCTCCTCCTTTGTGGAGAGGGATGATTGTAGAAGTGCACCGTTTGGTAGGGACAATGCCTGAGGTGAGTTTGTGATTGCCCAGGGCAGAAGGCTGTGCTGCCACGTGACTCTGTAGTTCATGCAGAACACAGTCAGGGATATTTTCAGGTCCCATAGAAGATGTATTCCTGGCTTTGGACAGTGATATTTTAACCTGTGCAACAGTAATACTGGGTGTCTGTCAATGTACTGGCATTGAGATTGGTCCTTTGGGGAGGTGAGAGGCATAAAGTTGGCATTGAATCTGTTGGACAGCACGTTGGCAATATCTGCTGGCTCTTTATAGGAGGTACCATTATGCAATAGCTCAGAGCACATCTGGGTATTGGTGTGGAGATTATTTACATAACTATAGAAGGCCTTGTGTTTGTCATTAGTATATGCTGCAATTCTGTTTTCATAGATAGCTTTAGAGGATTTGATGAGTTATCTCAACCTTTTGTTGAGGCCTATAAGAGAGTTGTTCCAGTCTTGGGACTTCACCTTATTCCGCATCAGTTTATTTGTTCTGTTGTCGAGTTTGTGTATGGCATGGGACCACCAGATTGGCTTCCTGTTTTGGAGTACAGCGTCTTGGTTCTATTGGGTATGACACTTCCATGCATATGTGTATGTGTTCGTACAGTGCATTGGTGTATGATTTGGTTGTCAGACGACTATTCTCCATTTGCATGGATGCTGTGAACTTAGCCACTTCTTTTTTAAGGAGCCCAAAGTTATCTTTGTAGAAGTTCATGGTGGTTACCTTTGCAGCGTGGGTGGGAGGGATGTGGATTCCCAAGGTGATTAGTTTGTGGTTGGATCTACCTAGGGAGGATTTGACTATTTGGTGTAGAGCAACAGTTGCCCATGTTACCAATGACCAGGTCAGGGATGTTGCCACCTGTAGTTGGGCTATGAATGAGCTGGTCCAGGGCATTGTAATTAATGAATTCCAGGAAACACTGGTCAAGTGTATTGGTACATGAGTAGTTTTCCGAATTAATGGAGGGGTAGTTGTAGTCACCCAGAATGAGAGTGTTAGGTTGGACCCTGGACCCTGATATTCTCATGGGTACTTAAGAATTAGGAGTGTGAGTCTTGGGACATTGTCAGGGGCCTATAGCAGGCTATGACCTGAATTGCTGTATTACCCAATGTTAGCTGCACCTGCAGTATCTCTGATGCATTATGTTGGGCTACCAGTGTGAAGGTGTGCGCATCATTTCTGAGTATGGAAACACCACTGCCTTGGGAGCTTCAGTCCAAGTTCTTCGGCCAAAAGATGTGGAATGAGGTATAGCCTGTTAGTGCAGGGGTGTTTTCTGCTTCTTTGAATCAGGTCTCTGTTACAGCACTTATGTCGATGTTTGCTATTTTAAGGAGTGGTTCAAGTGAGTGCATTTTGAGAGTTACACTTCTAGCATTGAGCAGCATGACCCTCATATTGCAGTTGTTAGCAGCTGTTATGGTGGTAATGTGGTCTTTGGTACACAGCCTAAACAAGGCACTAGATTGGTGAGAAGAGCCTTGGCCAATATCTGAAAGACCAGGGGTGACTGATGCATGCCATCTTTGGCAAGGCATCAAGGTCTGTCAATCATGTCATCCCAGGCAGACAGACACTGGACCCACTTGCAATGACAGCAGAAACATAGCCAATTGTTGAAATTAATCATTTTCTGCGTGTACTGTGGTATCATTCTTGGTGATGGTAGGATGCTGCTCAGGGCTAGGGTCATACCCAGCTGGGCTGCATAATCCGAGAGCACCTCCATTTATTCCCTTTATGTAGTCCAGGGAGGGACATCTCAGGTCGCTCACACCCACATGTATGACAGCGGCATATTTGTACCTGTTGTTGAGGGACCTGAGTGTGTGCATTATGTGGTGGATCCTGGGACCTGACAGGCAGCTGACTGTTACTTTCTCTTTTTTAAACCTAGTGAGTTGTATATCAGTGTGCTTCACTATCGAGTCACCTATGAATAGTGTGTTGTGCATGTTGTTTTGCCTTAGGGGCTTTGGTTGAGTGGCACACTGTTTAGGATAGTTATGTGCATTGTGATTGGTGTTGTGTTGTGGTGGTTGACTGCATTTCTCCCTTGGAGGCTTCTACTGTTTGGGTAGATTTGTAGTGAGAACCTCCATGAAGGTGGGCGTGTGGTGTGTGGTGTGTGTTGTTATGTGCAGGAAGTGCTGGTGTGTGTTTTGGAGGGCTATGTGTTCCATGTGGTGTGGTGTAAGTGATGATTTTCTCATCTAGACCAGCTATTCCAGTCTTGGCTGGACAGTGTGTAGCATCCTGTTTGCATTTATAAGTGCACCTCTCACAAGTCTGAGTGTTGGAATGTAAGAGGAGAGGGTTGTCAGTGTACATGAGGCAGTTGCTACATTGCCTCAGGATGCCCAAGTTCACCAGGTTAATAGGAGAAATCACAGGGAAATTACCTTTACACATGCCTGGAGGGGTGGGCATTAATAATGAGTACTTGAGCTGTTTCCTTGTAGAATGTTTAGTCTTGGTAGCACTTTTGTGTGCGACAATAATTGCTACAAAAAGTCTGGTAAAAAGTACTAGAGTAAGGGGAGGAGAGAACTAGCAGATGTAAGGGAACAATTGAAAAGCAGACCTTTCGGTACCACTCAGAGGCTTACAAACAGGCCCGGTTACAGCAAAGCTGTATGTGGACTAGACTAGTTAAAGGAAATGCAGCTCAGCAAGCTCCTGCTGGTGCACTGCAGAGTTCTACAACAGCAGACAGACAAACGGGAGACTTTGGAGTGATTAAGTATCATTTTTCTGCATTTTCTTGCTGACTATAGCTAATTCCACCTAAAACAGCGATTTTGTAGAGGTCATGTGATTTAAAAAGCTTGTTTCAGCTACACATTGTACTTATTTTACTACCTGCACTTTAACAAAGTCATTTTTGTGTTTAAATTACCTGTTTAACTGTTGTAGACTATACTCTCAAGTGTGATAGCCATTTCTGTGCATTTAAAGTGTTTTTTTGATTGTATCTGCTTTATTTTCTGAAAAAAACAAACAAAAAAACTAGTATAGTCCAGTTTTAAGGTTAGTGCTGAATTCAGGGCTGTGTTACAAGTTTCTGTGTTTGGCCATTCCTTACTTGGATAGAAGGAAGTTTTTCTGTTCACCTGTGAGAGAGGGAAGCTTTGAGCAGCCTATCTGCCCCTGGAGGAGCGGTTTCAGCCCAGAAATTAATAGTTTATTGGCCATCTTGGGCTAAGTTATATCTCTTTTATTTCCCTGTGATAAAACCCACATTTGCAAGGTTTTTGTGCTTGTATACAGCTCAGTAAGCACCTGCCTGGTGCCCTGCAGAGTTCTACAGCAGCAGAGAGACAAAAGAGACACTCTGGAGTGATTAAGTATCATTTTTCTGCATTTTCTTTCTGCCTTTAGCTAATTCCGGCTAAAATGCTGATTTTCTGCATTTTCTTTCTGCCTTTAGCTAATTCCGGCTAAAATGCTGATTTTTTTTTGACTTTCTGTGATTTAAAAAGCTTGTTTCAGCTACATATTATACTTATGTTACTGCCTATACTTTTAAATTACCTGTTTAACTGTTGAAGACTACACACTCAAGTGTGATAGCCATTTTTGTACATTTAAAGTGTTTTTTTTGATTGTATCTGCTTTATTTTCTGAAAAAAAAACAAACAAAAAATATACTTGTTTTCACACATTTCTAAGCTAGTATAGTCCAGTTTTCAGGTTAGTGCTGAATTCAGGGCTGTGTTACAAGTTTCTGTGTTTGCCCATACCTTACTTGGATAGAAGGACGTTTTTCTGTTCACCTGTGAGAGAGGGGAGCTTTGATCAGCCTAACTGTCCTTGGAGTGGTTTCAGCCCAGAAATTAGTAGTTTATTGGCCATTTTGGGCTAATTTCTATCTCTTTCATTTCCTTACTATAAAACTGACATTTGCAAGGTTTTGTGCAGCACCGGTTAGCTAGGGTATAACTATTCCCAGTCTACTCTTCAATTTTTTTCCTTGGAACTAGTCAAACTTTCAACTTAAGCATTCAAACCATTTACTCCTCAGCCCGGCACTTGCTCAAAACTCATAGCAAGCACTAATAAACCTTAGCACTAGAACCCCTTATAATGTAGAGATAGACAAGGCTCTCTATTCGACCTTACCAGCCAGTCAGTAAAACAGCTGACTGTACCTATCCAGGCATGTCCAAAGGGCAGTTTCAGGTGTACTCTCTGGTCCAACTGGTGAATCTGGGCATTTTGAAGCAATGTTACAACTGCCTCATGTACACAGACAACCCTCTCTACCACCAAACACTAATACATACGAGAGATGCAATTATACAGACAAACTGGAGGCTAAGCTCTCTCAACTCAAGACATTCAAGAGGAGAAGGGAATTACTTGCATCACACCACCAGTCTCACATAGACCTATGAAACCAGCACTGGCAAAAAACACAATTAAATACACAAAAACATACTCGGAGGCTCTAAATGAAAATCTGCAAAAGCAACAGAGACCTCCAAAGCAGACATCCAGGCAACCTCCACCCCCCAGCACAAATCATGAAACACATACTTCACAAACCAGTGTGCCACGCAATCACAGCCCTTAAGGCAAACTAACGTACCCAACACACTAGTAATAGGTGACTCTATAGTCAGGCACACTGATGTCCCACACACTAGGCTGAACAAAGAGAAGTTTACTGTTAGCTGCCTGTTGGATGCCAGGATCCGCCACATAACACAAGCAATCAGGTCACTCCAGAATAAGTACAAATACAACTCTGTCATTGTCCATGTTGGTGTGAATGACATGAGCTGCACCTCCCTGGACTACATGAAAAGAGACATGGAAGAGCTCTCTGATCATGTAGCCCAGGCTGGTATGACTCTGACCCTGAGTAGCATCCTGCTCTCATCAAAAATGATACCACGGTATAAAGAAAAAAATATCAATTTCAACAACTGGCTAAGCTTCTGGTGTCATTCAAAGGGGATTCAGTGTCTGCCAGCCTGGGATGACATGCTCGACAAGCCACGCTGCTTTGCTAGAGATGGCTTGCACCTGTCACCCTTAGGCTTTTGAATACTGGCCAAGGCTCTTGCCACCCCCATAGTGCCTTTTTTAGGCAAGGCTCAAAAGACAAAACACCACCGTAAATAGCACAAGTAACAAAAAACTGAAGGTAATGCTACTCAGTGCCAGAAGTCTAAACTTCAAAATGCATGCACTTGAGGCACTCCTCAGTATGCCAGAAAATCGATATATGTGCAGTAACAGAAACCTGGTTTAAGGCTACAGAGAGCACCCCAGCACTACCAGGCTACAACTCATACCATACATTTCAGCCACAGAACCCGGACCGAAATACAAAAGGTGGAGGCGTATCCATATTTATCAAAGATACCCACACCTCCAGGTTAGTGGCACAGCATGATGATTCAGAGATCATCCACGTGCAACTAACAATGGGCAGAACTGCAATTCAAATTGGAGCTTGCTACAGATCACTCACCATGTCCCAGGACCCCCATTCTGCAGTTCTGGAAACACTAGGAAGCATAAAGGTCCTACCAAACACCATGATAATGGGTGATTTCAATTACCCAAACATTAACTAGGTGAACTACTCAAGTACTAACTCCCTTGCCCAACATTTCCTAGAATTTAAAAACTCAAATGCCCTGGATCAACTGGTCAACACCCCCACCAGAGGTGACAACATATTGGACCTGGTCATTACCAACATGGGTGACCGTTGTTCTCCACCAGAGGTCAACATCGCACTGGTTAGATCTGACCATAAACTAATCAGTCTGAATATCCACATTCCGTCCCCATCCCCGGTCAAAGAAACCACCATGAAAAAACTTTTCAAAAGCAAACTTCACATTACTTAAGACCGAGGTGGAAAGTTTCAAATCCCCCATGTTAAAGGATAACACTGCCTATGCTGCAAAATTTTTTACTAATGCACTCTACGGGCACCTACAAGAATGCATGGATCATGCTATCACAAGCAAAACCAAGACTCACTCCTCCAAGAAAAGGAAACGAGTCTGGTGGACCCCTGCCATAAACAAGCTATACAATAGAAGGAAGAATAGAAGGAGGAAACTAGTACAGAAAAGAGTAAAATCCCAAGAGGGGAAGACATCCCTGATCAATATCAGCAAGAAACTATGATCCCTCATAAAATCATCCAAGGCTAGCTTTGAAAGAAAAATTGCCAAGGACTCCAAAGATAACCACAAGGCATTCTTTAGCTATGTCAAGAATCTAAGTGGCAATTCCCAGATCTGCTCAGAGTTAGTGCAGAATGGCACAGAATACACTGAACTGACTGATATCACCAACATCCTGGCAGACAGGTTCAGTGCAAACTTCACCCCCTCTCACTCCCAAAAGGGCCCATAACCATACCAGAAGAATGTAATGCCCCTGAAATCACAGACACACAGGTTAAAACAGCCCACTCCAAAGGCAAAAACAGAGCATCAATGGGACCAGATGGTGTCCCAGGCTGCATCCTACATGAGCTCAAAGATGAACTAACCCCTCACCTAAACACACTGTTCAAACTCAACCTCTCCACAGGCTACATGTCCATAGAGTCGTGCACAGCAACAGTTATTCCACTCCACAAAGGTGGAGCCACAACAGACCCTGAGAACTATCACCCTATAAGCCTGACTAGCTTGGTCTGCAAGGCTATGGAGGGCATCATCATGGGTCTCATTAACAGAGACATTGGGAACCTCCAAACACTGGACCCTACCCAGTTCAGCTTTGTTAAGGGAAGATCATGCCTCCTAAACCTGGTGAACTTCTTTGAGACAGTTACCAAGGCTATAGACGAGGGAAAGGTGGTCCATACAGCCTACCTAGACCTCGCAAAGGCCTTTGACACCATTCCTCATTCTGGTATTATAGACAAGTTCACCAGCCTGAACATAAACCCCTATGTCACAAGATGGGTTGCCAGCTGGCTCACGGAGAGAACCCAAATGGTAAGAGTTGCGGGAGCTAGGTCTGACTCTAAACTAGTTACAAGTGGCATTCCCCATGGTTCAGTCCTAGGACCCCTCCTGTTCGGCATATACTTCTCAGAGGTACAGGCAAGCACAGGAGGACTATGGCTGACCAAGCTCACAGATGACTGCAAACTAGGGGCTATAATTGACTCTTTGGCTGACACAGACATCCTCCAAAAGGGTCTCACTGAGAGAGATACCTGTTGTCAAAACCATTTCCTCAAGCTAAATGCCAAAAAGTGCATAGTCATCCCCTTTGGAAAAAACAAAGTACCCACAAATTACCACATAGGTGGTAGCCCCCTAAATAAGGAAGATGAAATAAGGCAACTGAGGACCCAAGTAGATAGTAATCTCTCCTTTGATAATCACATTGCCAAAGAGGTTAGAAAATCCTTCTATGTGGCCCACCTAATCACAAAAGGGGTTGCATCCAGATTAAAAGAGTTCATTGTGCCTCTCTATGCATCACTCATCAGATCCATCATAGAGTACAACACCCCATTTGGGATGTACCTTACAAGACACCTGCAACAGCTGGAAATACCACAGAAGTACCTCACCAAGAGGATCACTGGCCTCAAACAGATGCCCTATACAGCTCGACTGAAGAAACTCCAGCTGTACTCGGTTGCATACCGTCTACCCAGTAGTGATCTCAGCTTGACATACAAGGCCATGTCCAACCCAGAATTGATGGACATACTCCACCTAAAGAAAACCATATCCCCTCAAGCCACATGCTCTAGGGATCTAAACCTCACCACAACAATAAATAGGACATGCTGGAGGGATAGATTCCTGTCCCAGAGACTTTCCATGCTCTGGAAGAAGATTCCAATCTACATTAGGCAGAGCTAATCACTAACACTCTTCAAGAGAAACCTTGACGAGTGGATGGGAAACAGGAAGTTTACCCCAGGGATCACTTCAGTGGCTCTGCTGGACAGAGGCACAGGGAACTAATCTAAGGGGGCAGCGAAAGTCAACACATTCTGGCTAGGTTTATAAATGCCTTTGGCAGATAGCTTAGTACCTACCTATGAACCTATGAACCTATGAAACAAGCATAGATGTTTTATTTTATTCTATTATTTAGGCAAACTATATGTGGTCTGTATCCCTTAACAATGCCCATGTATGTGATATTATTGCCTAATTGTCCACAGTGAGGGTAGTGACTCACATGTCAGCATCATGCGTCATACCTGCCTGAAACATCATGCTGATAAACATCTGCTACACTATCACATGTCCAGGCCTGTAGGAGCAGTGCATGACTCCGCATCCTATGTGTGGTGGGTCATCTCACCATCCATGTTTGCATTCAGAACATTACACATTGTAAGAGGTAGTGTGTTATGTCCCATGCTTATAATCTATGTGGGGCATGTAATGTGTATGTAGTAATACAGTACATAATGGTGGAAATGTAGGTTTACTAATCTGTGTATTGTCAACTGTGTTGATGTCACTGTGTGCACATCTAATGTGTCAGTCCTTACTATGAGTATGCCAAGGATATACCATTTTTTCTTACTGCTCCAATGGGTGGACTCAGGGATACATGCCACAGACCTGTCATACACAGTATCATGCATGCCTTCATCAACTGCACCATGGTTGAGTGTGTGTTAAAGACATGGCTGGGCCAACAGGTATTGACAAGTGAATCTGTTGCAGTTAATGGAATGGCTACGCTTGTGATGGACCTGCTGACAGTACTGCAGTAACCTATTGTGTATGTATGAGCCTGAGGTAGTACACAACACTCAGCTGACATTTCTGAGGGCTACCTGTCTGTGACAAGGGGTATGTATGCAAGGTGACACTGTCTGACAACAGTGCCCGTCACACACTGTGGCATGCATACACACCTGGTACATGTACATATGAAGCTATACTTTGCCTATGACATGGTCAGTGTATTCCCAGTCTGGCATACTCTCTCTTGGGATTGTCTGCAGGGCCACAGCCTGCAGATACACAGACACCTGTGACACAAACAGAATGCAGCATGTCAGTCTACATTCAGTCAATGGTACTAACAGCAATAACGTATCCTGGCTAATAAGGTACATACACCTCTATGTGTATCCATAAGAAATGCAAGCAGACAGCACCTTACATAGGATTACATACCTACACTGTACTATATTATTAGACCCATATTAGCATGTCCCTGCATCGATGGTATGGATGACAGGGATGTGGAACAAGAATCATCATGTGGACAGGGTGTTGTGTGAGCCTGCCAGAGGCCTAGGCTGGGACAAACAGTTTGACATCATGTGTGTGTGTGTTTGGAGAGATATCCAATAGCTGGGCTGTGCAGAAGTGCTGTATGGGTCTGGAGGTGGCCTGCCTGTGATACAGATGTGTGTGTGTATGTATGCATACAGTCACGCCATGTAGCAGCCCTACACAGGGGTACATTGGAGAGCTGTGGACCATACATGGCAGGGTGTCCAGGTCACCATCTTTAGACACAGGCACCCGAACTGGTCCTGCCAGGGGTATCACTGGCACCACCAGGCCCAAGGCAGTACTCCTTCCTGATGGTGATGGCTGTCCACTGGATGTGTGCCCCTGACAGAACTGGACAGGACCATGTGGCCATGGCCTGCTCCAGTGTGATGTGGATGGCATCCCCCCTTCAGTAGAGATGGTATCACTGCCACTAAGGGAGTGGGAAGGTGCATGGCCCCATACACTCTAAGATGTTGTTGGTGATAACCTACATCCACGTGGCTGATGTCCATCTCCCACCACATGCTGTAGCACAGACATGCCATGGTCGGGAATTGCCAAGGTCTCACCCCACTGTCTATTAATGACCTCAGTATTATGATGTGTGGACCCAACAAGGTTATGTATGTCACCATGTGCATCAGGGAGAGTTGCTTCCACCACCCTAAGTATTTGTGTGTTGTGGGAGTCACTATGTGCCTGTGCATCCATGACAGTCTGGAACATGTGTCTGGTGATGCCTTCTGTGGCAATTGCAACAGTGGCCCAATGAGCAGCGTTCCTCCTGCAAGCATCCTTGTCCATCTGCACACATCTTTTACACAGACCACATATTACCCACATGGTGACATGCATGACACACAGCTCTCAACATCATGCATTGCAGCCAGTTTTACTAGATGTAACTGACAATATAGAGCTCTGGGATATGTGATTAGTGTTAGTAGGTGATGGCCATTCCCCAGCATAGACTGTACCCATGTACACATCATTGCTGTTCACCTGTATAGCACAGTGGCAAGTGCTACAGCACATTCATCTCCTGTGAAACATGATGAGGCCCCTGAGAACTATGAAATTGTGGATGCAAGTACTCAGTAATCTGAGGATCCAGTTTGTTTAGAAGGAAACAAAAAAAGAAAGAAGATAGTTCTCAACAAATAAGGCAGAAAAAGAAACTGACTAATGACTGTAAAGGAAAGAAAATACGTAGTAAAAAGGACACTCCTTTGTTATGTAACACACTGGTGACAGGGAATGATGATATCTGTCTATCAGAAAACACTCGGTCTACAGAAAAAGGCATCGCCTTTCCAATGGAAAAGGTAGAAAAAAGCATCAAGGGGTAGGTGAAAAGGAAAAAATCAAAACTGAATGTGGAAGTATTGAAGAACATTTCTGTAAGAAGAAAGAAGAGAAAGACAGATGTTGACTACATGGCTCAAGCTGTGGATTTACAATGCCAGTTGGATGAGAATTTAATACACAATGAAAACAGTGGAATTAATAAGACTAATAATGATGAAGATCTATCCTTCATAATAATTGATACAGCAGAAATGACTATATTTGAAGCTGAAGATTCTTCAGAGATGGTCAGCAAAGATATTCTTGTAATTGGAGATTCAGTTATTAGAGTAACTGATACTTATATTTGCAGAGATGATAATGAACATCGAGTAGTGTTAAGCTTGCCAGGAGCAAAAATAGAAGATGTGAAACAAGCCTTGGAATGCCTTAATGTAAGGAAGTATGGATCTGTTTTTATTCATGTTGGTACAAATGATGTCACCAACAAAGATTATCTGACTGTTAGTCCGGAACTGACAGCCCTCCTAGATATTATAGCTTGTACTGGTGTTAGGACATATTTTTCATAAATCACCTATAGAAAGGATAGTCAGGTCACTGTGAATGAAAAGATTTTTTGGCTAAACACCTACATGGAAAAAATGTCCTGTTTTAAAAAATGGAAATGTGTAGAGCATCCAAGCCTTCTTTTGGGCACATAGTGTAGGCGTCCCTTGGTCGTCCACGTGGTGTGCTGCTTCCTGGAAGCCCAGTGCTGCTAATCAGGTTGTCCCACCCTCTGGTGTAAGACTTCCCACAAGTATCTTGATTTTTCAGAAGCTACAACGCAGTCTACCAAAGTGTGGACACCTGGATGCATCCCTTATACCTCTCAGTATTGGCTACAGCTGATAGCCTTCAAGACTCGCTCCTGGAAGCCCAGTGCTGCTAATCGGGTTGTCCCCCCCTCTGCTGTAAGACTTCCCACAAGTATCTTGATTTTTCAGAAGCTACAACGCAGTCTACCAAAGTGTGGACACCTGGACGCATCCCTTAAACCTCTCAGTATTGGCAACAGCTGATAGCCTTCAAGACTAACTCCTGGAAGCCCAGTGCTGCTAATCAGGTTGTCCCCCCCTCTGCTGTAAGACTTCCCACAAGTATCTTGATTTTTCAGAAGCTACAACGGAGTCTACCAAAGTGTGGACACCTGAATGCATCCCTTATACCTCTCAGTATTGGCTACAGCTGATAGCCTTCAAGACTCGCTGTATGTATCTCTATTTTTTTATAAATTTGCTACAACCATTTTTGAACCGGGCCAGCACACTAGCGGAACTTACCTAGGCTGTTTTATCTCCCACATAGAATAATTTCTTGCTTAACCTTAAAGTTGAGGTCTTTACTCCCTTACGCCACTAGATGGAAGCATAATACAGTGACTGATGTGCTTTAGTCTGCTGAGCTTTGTTCTGGATCTCTGCTTAACTAACTTATTTGGTAACCTAATTTATCTACTAAAAACGTGTATAGCAGACTCTGATTTCCAGAGTAAGGGATAGCTGGATTTGTATAAATTACTGCCATAAACACCCATAATAAGGTGTTTCTTATCAACCTGAGATACATTGGTGATAAGCTTTCTGGAAGGCCTGATTGACTCCACACAATCTACTGACTGGTTCTACGTGTTGTATGAACCTTCCTCCTAGCATAGTCAATTTTCATAGCTCCCCCACCCCCCATTCGATCACGTAATTGATTCTCCTCCCCTTACTATCTACCCAAACTTATAAGTATTAGCTCACTCTTGTGGTGCCATATTTAAAACCCCATCTCCCTAATGTAGGCGTCCCTTGGTCGTCTACATGGTGTGCTGCTCGTAAGTACCTAGTTGTTTCATAAATTAAACTGCATTGTATAGTTTGATGTGACTGCTTTATTCCTTTTTACAAGTTGTATCTGAAAAGTACATTAGTTTGCTAGATGACAGAAAGGAAAGCTAGTTAGTCACTACTATAAATATTGAATTCTGTGCTGCTCGTAAGTACCTAGTTATTTGTTAATCTAAACTGCATTGTATAGTATGATGTAACGGCTTTATTCCTTTAAAACTTGTATCTGAAAAGTAATTTAGTTTGTTGATGATAGATAGGAAAGCTAGTTAGTTACTTCTATACATGCACGTAAGTACCTAGCTGTTTGTTAAAATATACTGCATTGTTTAGTATGTTATAATGCCTTTATTCCTTTTTGTATAATTTGTATCTCTTCCAAATGATGTGGTCCAGCTAAAGTTATATCATTGGAATACTGGGATTTAAATAGTACTGTCTGATGCACCTATTCCGTTTTGTTAGCTGTTTCTGATCTATCGCTATATTGCTGGTGCTGGGTGTGATGGTTTTTTAGCGATTGTAAGTGGGAACAGTTTGGAAGTGTTTTGTTAGCTGTATTGTTGTATCGCTAAATTGCTGATGCTGGGTGGGAAGTTTTTAGCGACTGGAAGCGCTAACTATTTGAAAGAGTCCTTGCAACTGTCTTGATTATTTGCTGTAGGATGTAGATAATGTGCTTCTAACTTGTTACACAGGTTAAAATAAGAAAAGCCATGTATCTTGTTCTATAATACTTAAACACTAGTTACTGATCACATATGTATATGCGAACATTTTGAGGGGATGTTTGTTACTGTCTTACTCATTGTAGGGTGAAAAAGAAAGTGCGGCTTAATATTTCAACTAAGGATTGTGGCTTATCTGCTATGTCTTGGGTTCTGTAACACTGATTATATTCTATATTGACTACTCTCTTGTCCTCACACCTACCCTTGCACTCCATTTCACAGCCTCACTCTTTTCCCAGTATGAACTTCCTACCAATACTCACAACCTTCCTCTTTCTCTTCCTTTTTAGCCTGGAAGCCCAGTGCTGCTAATCAGGTTGTCCCCCCCTCTGCTGTAAGACTTCCCACAAGTATCTTGATTTTTCAGAAGCTACAACGCAGTCTACCAAAGTGTGGACACCTGGGCGCATCCCTTATACCTCTCAGTATTGGCTACAGCTGATAGCCTTCAAGACTCGCTGTATGTGTCTCTATTTTTTTTTAAATTTGCTACAACCATTTCTGAACCGGGCCAGCACACTCACGGAACTTACCTAGGCTGTTTTATCTCCCATATAGAATAATTTCTTGCTTAACCTTAAAGTTGAGGTCTTTCCTCCCTTACGCCACTAGATGACAGCATAATACAGTGACTGATGTGCTTTAGTCTGCTGAGCTTTGTTCTGGATCTCTGCTTAACTAACTTATTTGGTAACCTAATTTATCTACTAAAAACGTGTATAGCAGACTCTGATTTCCAGAGTAAGGGATAGCTGGATTTGTATAAATTACTGCCATAAACACCCATAATAAGGTGTTTCTTATCTGCCTGAGATACATCGGTGATAAGCTTTCTGGAAGGCCTGATTGACTCCACACATTCTACTGACTGGTTCTGCCCCGCTTCGCTCCCCTACCCTACCCCCATATCCCACCCACACCCGTGCTCTTACACTTATACCTCCCGACCCTAACCACACCCCCTCCCTAAGTTATCCTATCCCTTGTAACTAATTGATATAACTCCATCTCATCCCTCCTTAATTACTTTATCTATTACCTCTCTCTTAATTGAAATAACTCCACCTCATCCCTCCCATCTTACATTATCTATTACTTCTCTCCTAACACCTACCTCTTACTTATACAGTTAACTACTCCACTCAGGAAAACTATACCTTCCCTATATTTTAACTTGCTTTTACTTATTAACTCTATCTCCTTAGGGCTTTATAACTCTTCTTAGCAATATGTCTCTTGTAACTAAAATTATCCTAACCAAACTAATATTCTTATACGTATGTTTTCCATTACTTTACCATGATCTATCTCCTTACTTCCTATGAAAAAGCTAATTATTACCACTTTAGTTTCTGTCGCAGACAAACAGCCATCCAATATCCTATCCAAACACATACTCATTTAAACATTACATGTACCCCCAACTACCTACTAGCCAAATACCATCGACTTACACACATTAACTTCAATAATCCAAATATAAGGAGACTAAAATATCTAATCAGCTTCTCGTGCAAACCATCATTAGAACTAAAAACTCCAACCCTTAGCGATGGTGACATCCACCCCAACCCAGAACCAACTAATGACTCCACTGACATAACTTATAATAACACAAGCTCTACCCTCCCTACACTACCCACCATTTCCACTGGCTTACTTATAGGACATCTCAATATCCGAGGTATTAACAATAAGATTGCCCATCTCCTTGCCCTCCTTGATACTCACTCCTTTGACATCTTCTGTCTTACTGAAACTTGGCTGAAACCTGGTACTAAAGACAATGCAATACTTCCCCCTGGCTATGACATATTGAGAATGGACTGCATAAAACGCAAGGGTGGAGGAGTAGCACTTCTGTTTAAAAATGGACTAAAAATCTCCTCTCTACCTCATAACCCACTAAAAGATAGTAAGGCTGAAATCCTTATTTCTAAACTACAACTAAACCCTAATAAATCAATGGATATCATCTGTATCTACCTACCTCCTGTCAATAATCATACCACAACTGAGAATATCCTAAGTTGGGTATCTTCTACCTACCCACAAGAAACAATCATATTAGGAGACTATAATTGCGACTGGTCTTCTGTCAATACAAATAATCCTTCCTCACATATTAATCTTCATAGCTTTACTCAGACAATCAATAACCCCACAATAATCAATAAACCCAACAACAAAGAAAGCATTTTAGATTGGATTCTTACTAACAAACAGCAACAAACATATACAGTAGGAACTTTGCCTGATGATGTAAGCGACCATACCTTAACTTACATCATAAGACAAAAGAGTGACATTAATTATACCCCTACCTATAGGATCTCGCATAGCAATAAACACTTTAACCCATTATTATTCCAAAATGAACTAAAGGCCTATAACTGGAATTTTCTAAAAATCCTAACCCTTGAAGAAGCTATCAAATATTTCAGTACCAAATTCCTATCAATCCTTGACCAACATGCTCCAAAACGAACTATCAGAATTAAATCTAAACCTGCCCCCTGGCTGTCCAATGAGACAAGACAAAAAATACTAATTAGGAATAAATCTTGGGGTACATGAAGAACTACCAAAACTACCTCAGACCAACAAGCCTTTAGACAGTTGAGAAATAGTACTAAAAAGCCATTTTTACAGATAAAAAGAACTACTACTGTAAACTACAGCAAACTCACCATGACAACCCCAAAAGGTTCTGGTCAACCTTAAATTCACTCCTACACCCAGGCCACTCTAGTACACCTTCCCCTTTAGGGGCTGAAAAGAATACCTCACATTAAACTGCTAATGCCTTTAATTCCTTTTTCACTGACACCATCAATTCACTAGCTAGTCACCTCACAGTAGACAAGTCTAACCTTCCCATCTGTACATCTGCAAATCTCCCTACATTCCAACTGCAACCTATCTCTACCACCTATATCCAAAAACTTATCCAAAGACTTAAACCTTGTACCCCCTCTGCTGATCAGTTACCATCTGAATACCTTCAAAAAGCAGCTGAAGCAGTTGCCTATCCCATATCCATCCTTATAAACAGAACCATCAATGAAGGAACCATCCCTGCTATCTGGAAAATCTCCCACATAATCCCTTTATATAAAGGAGGTAACTCCAATGAGTATTCTAACTGCAGGCCTATAGCACTCTTATCACCCTTATCAAAAATTATGGAGAGATGTATTCACCATCAGCTAATGCACCATTTAACTCAATACAACTTACTGGCTAACTGCCAACATGGCTTTAGAACATTTCATAGCACTACCACAGCTCTCTTATCCTTTACAGAGTGTATAAATAGAAACCGCAATAATAGTATCCTCTCTTCAGCACTCTTTATAGACCTGTCAAAAGCCTTTGACATGGTAAACCACAACATGCTCATAAAAACCCTGGAATCTCTTTCTCTAGATGCCAAAGCTGTTCAATGGTTCACTTCCTATCTCAGTAACAGACAACAAGCAGCTCTCTGGGAAAACACACTTTCATCCCTTCTGCCAGGCTCTCTTGGGGTCCCACAGGGATCCATCCTAGGACCTCTCCTCTTCTCTTTATTCATAAATGACTTACATGTAGAAATACCTCAAGCTACATGTATTCAATATGCAGACGACTATACACTTATATGCTCTGCTAACACCTCCTATGAACTACAAACTCTAACACAGAATGTATTTAGCACAGTTGAGGCATGGTTCTTGAAACGTTGCCTCCTTTTGAATGCCAAAAAAAAACAAACTCCTGCTCTTCAGGCCTAATAGTAATTCCCCCCACATAGACTTCTCTATTAAATCCAACAATGGCACACATATATCCCCTGACTCTACCACTAAGCTGTTAAGTATTATAATTGACAACAACCTCACTTTTGATAATCACATTAATAACACTATTAAAACCATAAATAGAAAACTCGGCTCCTTCTATAGACTTAAAACCTTTCTAACTCCAAAGGCCAAAATTACTCTCACTCATTCTCATCTTATTTCCACTCTTCTTTATGCTTCACCCATATACACTAACCTAAAGAAAAAAAATCTCACTAACTAGCAAATGCATATAATAGCATTGCTAGATTTGCTACTGGAAACCCATTTAGAACTCACCACTGTCAGAATCTACAACTAAGCTGGCTAAAACTTAAAAACACACTGTTACTTTCCCAACTTACCTTTGTTCATAGGATATTTTACCAACCAAAAAATACCCCTATACTTTCTGACCTTATTTCTCCCTATTCTAATCTAAATTCATTACGCTCCTCAAACAAACTTCTTGTGAGGTTAACTAAGTCTAACAACATCGCCGGTGACTCACTATTCTCCAATACCATAGGTAGATACTGGAATCTTCTACCTACTACTCTAACTTCTATTCCTTCACCCTTCTCATTAAACAGAAGCTCAAACAACATCTTAAAACACCCTGGTTATGCCCATGCATCTATCCCGACTAATCGTATGATTCTACTAATTACTCTTTTTTAATACCTTCATTTACCTCTCTCTACTCACTCCCCTTGAGAAGCTATTCTCTAAAACTCCCTTGTTAATAGCCTCTGATATTAATTAATATAGAACTGTTCATGTGTATATATTTACTGAATCAATTATATTCTTCATGAATGTTTTACTAATGTAGGACTCCCCTATCTTGTACTGTAAATAGAATTAGAGTAAGTGTCCTTCCTAGTATATATTCTCAATTAGTATAATCTAGATTGAACCATGTTTTTCTGTTTGTATTTTACTAACTACTTACTTTCTTTATGTAAATAATTTGTTTTGTATTAACTTTAATGTGGAGCTTTTCTCCCTGGGCCTCTGCTGAAAATGGAAATGTATCCAGTTGGACTAGCCCGGTAAACAAATGTAAAATAAAAAAAAAATAAAATGTGTTCAGACAGGATGGTGTGCATTTGTCTAGATCAGGGAAGAGAATTTTTGCAGCAGATATTTTGCAATATTTGACAAACACTAGCCAGGATTTTTGCCAGGTCAAAAACGTAACAGTTCACAGATGGCAACATTTGATGCATCTCTGATGGTTGTAAAGATTTTATTAGAAAATTTGCTACGTTCCCACAAGATTGATGTTATTGTAGCTTGTGAAACATGGTTAAAGAACAATGACTGGAAACCAATTCTGTCAGGGTATAAATGTTTTTACTGTAACAGACAGTCTAACAAAAAATCAGGTGGAGGTGTTATGATAGGGATTAAAGATAGCTATGAGACTTGTGATTATTGCATGCTCAATGATAACACCAATATTGTAGAATGTGTAACTGTGACAATAAAGACAACCCTAGAACATATAACAATTGTTGGAGTGTACAGACCACCAGTCAGGTGCAGATGACCTAGAGGAATTCATACATTTCTTACATGAAACACAGGAGGGAAGAATAATATTAGCTGGGGACTTAAATTTACCAGAAACAGACTGCAATAATATTGATTCAACAACGTTAGTAAAGAAATTATTCACTGAGTATATTCAGGAACAACAAATGTTTCAGACTGTAAAAAAACCTACCAGGGGATGGAATATACTAGATATTGTTTGTGTTCCCCAAAAAATTACTGTAACTTCAAGTCAAGTTTTACCACCATTGATGTGCAGTGATCTTGGGGTCATAAAGGTTAATTTGTTGCTAGATAATTCTGCCAAACTGAAATCTAAGCCAATGCACAGAAGGTTAATTACAGATTATAGGGAAGCAAAACAGTTACTATATAAAACTAACTGAAGTGAGGTGTTCTGTGGAAAAACTGCAGATGGAATGTGGAAAGTTTTGAAAGAGAAATTGTTTGAGTGCAAAAAGTCAAAAAAATGTTTAACATCAGGATCTAGGCATGCAACATCAGATGGTTATATTTCCAAAGAACAAGATACCTGATTAAGGTGAGACACAAAAATATAAGAAATGTAAAAGAGGTTGAACTACAACTTTGAAAACTGAAATAAACAAGATGGACAAACAGATTAAGCATAGTGTTAGACAAGATCAAGAAAAATTTGAAGAAAATATATATAAAGATATTGAGCATAATAGGAAAGCTTTTTATAGATATATGAGATGTGGAAGGAGTAAAGATACACAAATTGACAAACTGTGTGCAGATTCTAAAATTTATTCTCAGACACAACAGATTATAGCTATATTTACAAAATCTTATGCAAAACAGTTTGGCTCCACAAAATGGGTGGTAAGTTGTCCTAGCGACATCCAGGTAACCCCAGATACTGGAATCAAATTAGATTATATTGAAAAAGAACAGTTCAAACTGATCCAAACAAAGCACAAAGAATAAACGGAATAAGTAACAATGACCTGAGAACACTTAAGCAAGAACTTACACTGCCACTATATCTGTTATTCACTAGGTCATATAAATATGGGGAGATTCCTCAAGATTGGAGACATGCACTTATTAAACCTGTCTTTAAGGAAAAGGGGAGTAGGGCAAACCCAGAATCATATAGACCCTTAAGTCTACTTTCATGTTGTGGAAAAATAATGGAGAAGGTAATACTGGATAAGATATTGTCAGAACTGGATAGGTTAGGACTTGAAACCATATATCAGGATGCATATGTTGAAAATAGATCTATTACCACCTGTAAAATGATGTTCTATAACAATATAATAACAGCTATGAATGAAATATTGTGCTGTGATGTGATTTATATAGATTTAACTTCAGCATTTGACAGGGTTAAGCACTGATCAATAAATTAATACTACTAGGTACTGATGTACTGTTGATAAGATGGATAGCTGCATGGCTTACAAATAGGACATGGCAAGTATCACACACCACTGCTTTAATGAACAAGCACAAAAACAATCCACAGCAGACTAAATCACAGCAGCACAGCACATCAAACGAAATTGCAAAGCACAAGCAACAGCACAATTGTGCTGTTACTTGTGCTTTGCAATTTTGTTTGCTGTGCTGCTGTGATTTAGCCTGCTGTGGATTGTTTTTGTGCTTGTTCATTAAAGCAGTTGTCAGTTTTGCTGAGCACTGTGTGCCTTATTTTAAGTTTACTAGTTTTTATCTTGGGCACTCAGACCATGGGTTTGGTTTATAAGTATCACACAACAAGTGGACAGGTTAAATCCTTGGTTACAGTCAAGGTGTCCCACAGGGCTCTGTACTAGGTCCTTACTTGTTTAGATTGTATCTTTCAGACCCTTCTTTTTCATCTGAGGTGTTCTACAGTCTATATGCTGACAACCTGAAATTGGGTAAACTGATTACAAGTGTTATAGATAAGGCATGTCTGAAAAATAATTTGACTAAATTGACCATTTGGGCACAGGAGAATAATATGTTGATAAATACATCAAAAATTAAGCATATGAGATTTGGGAGACATAAACTGAAAGGTGAGTATTTAATACAGCACAGAGTGATTGAAACTGTAGACTCATTTAAGGACCTGGGTATATGGGTAGATTCAGCTATGAGTTTTTCTAATCATATCAACCAATTTGCTAATAATAGTTATAGAACTATAGGTTGTATAAAAAGATTTATAAAGTCTAGGAAATCAAACATAATGAAGCCATTCTTTGTTAGTTACATTAGACCCAAACTTGAGTATGGAATAACAATATGTAAAGCCTATAGGAAAACAAGCATGAATAACCTGGAAAGAGTACAGCAGAAATATACTAAGGGCATCCGTGGATGTGAAAACCTAAGTTATTATGACTAAATATCTGAACTTGTACAGTGTCTCTTACAGATATTTTAAGAGAAGATCTTATTCAGGTATATAGGGCATTTAGGGACAACTAGCTTTGTGAATGTTTGGGGTTATCAAAAAGAACTAGAGAATCGTCAGATAATCTATGTAGAAGATTCTATAGGAATGAAAAGTGTACTAATTGGTTCTCAGACAGAGTAGCTGATGCTTGGAACAGACTACTTAATTACATTAAAGCAAGTAATAGTTTAGATATTTTTAAGAACAGCCTGGGCATTTATAATTGGAACAAGTGTTTTGGCATATTGGCTAGCTAGAAGGGCTTAATGCCCATGCTTGAAACAATTGTATGCATGTATGTATGTACCTCATAACTGTACATATCCTCATAGGATGTGTGGAGGTCTGGCTCATATGTATGCTCTATTTCTCAGGGTCTATATTAGAACATCAAAGTTTCAAAACTTTGAATGTTCTAATATCGAACCCTATTCAGTGAAAGCTGAAAACATCGAACATACAGAACAGTGAATTTTTTCCTAGGGAAAAAATTCACTGTTCCAAAACACATACACACAACACAAGCACACCAAACAAACAACAATCCACACACATACACCTAAAATCTTACGCCTAACCCTACACGAAATTCTACACACACAACTAACTATCCACTTACCTTAACCCAAACCCTAACCCTAAGGTCAGTCACTATCGCACACTCACCTCACCCGCTCCCTAACCCTAACTCACCTAACCCGCCCTAACCCTCACGTCCACACAATCGCACACATACCTAACCCGCGCCCTAGCACTAACTCACCTAACCCACCCTAACCCTCACGTCCACACAATCACACACTTACCTGAACCTGACCCGTAACTTTCTACCACAGCACTGAAAATACCAAAGCAACAGAAATGGCCAACCAAATTCCTTCCCTAGGAAAAAAATCGGTTTTCTGTTGCTTCGATATTTTCAGCTTTTACTGAATAGGGTTCGATATTAGGACATTCAAAGTTTTGAAACTTCGATGGTCTAATATAGACCCTATTTCTCATAACCCCTGTGTTTCTCTGTTACATAAGTGGGATAATCTGAGTAGTGACATCACTGATTAATGACATACATGTGAGTGTCAGATCTCCAAACCAGCAGTGAATGTATGTTCACACAATTCCTGTTACACCACCAGCCTTGTAAGCTTACAGTGGATATGATACATGTACACAACCCTGTTAACATGCCATGTTCTTGTAATGTACAAGGTGAGACTGCAATAATGCATTCAAGTATGTCACCCACCTTCCATGTGACATATGACCTGTGCAATCCAATCGATAAACAAGCACGTTATGTGTAAAATATAATGATTGCAATATGTACAATATGGTGATTGCATAAATGTGCACACTCTTAAAATGATAAGTTGTTGAAACATCTTATAAGTGGCTTACAGCATTCCCTCTTCTTGTGAAGGTGTCTATCAGCATGGCACATCCTGAATTGGCATTATTTGGCCACTCTTCTATGCGAAGGTCACCCAACTCTGTCAGATTGCAAGGGCAGCTCATGTGTACAGCCCTCATCAGGTCTCACTGGGGTTTTCTACTAGCCTCTGGTTGGGCCAATCTATAACCATGCTTGTGTTCAGGTGGAGCCATTGTTAGGTAGCTTTGGATGTATTCTTCAGTTCTGTGTCATGTTGAAGGCTGACACACCTCCTCATCCTCAACGTTCTTGCAGACACCTGATGGATTTTGGGCAGATGTGGGTGTTGTTAGGAAATGTTCAGAATTCCCACCACCATGACTACAGGCCTTGTTCTCTCTGTGGAATGGCAGCCCCAAAGCAGGCCACTGCCACCAATGTGATTCACCATGGGGATGTTGGTCTTCAGATTGTGAGAGTTATTGCTTGTGCACCACACATACCTGTTGGCATTGTGGCTGTGAGGTCAATCCCTGGTCTCATTACACCATAACACATTTTCACACCTGCCTTTGGGAGACGTGATGTGCTGTATTGCAATTTGTATCCCCCCTGCAGGTTTTTGGTTTGTGGAAATGCTTCCATCTTTGACCCTACCCCCATAGGCCAGATGTATGCAGAATATGGGAGAGTGTCCTCATACGTAGTACAGAACACCAGTACTAGTAAGAGGTTCCTGCAACTCTCTCGGTGTTGCTGTATATCCCCTGGCAACCTCCCTGATCAGGTCTTGACATGTGTTGTCATTATTTTTGGAGGGACATCAGGTTCTTTTCAACAGCACTGTTGTCCCATATTCAATCCACCTTTTGACAACTGTCTCCACTGTGTTCCATGGTGTATGCGATGCTGTGGTAATGTTGTTGTACCTTACTCTTGACTGATAGCTTTCAAATATGAGATCCCTTAGCTGCTTTGTATGCTGTCTGCAAGCCACGGCTGTTGTTGTTGCAGGCAACTGAGCAAATGTCATCATTATCCTACTTGGACAGCAGACTGTTATATGGTGTTAGTCAGAATGCCTTTACTTGATGTTTGTTGTGTACCCAGACATACTGTATGCTGCAAAAAATCACAAGCTGCTGCAAGAACATATTATTTGAAGGGTGTGCACACATATGCATATTGTGAGGTTTATATACTCCATATTTGGTGGTCAGCAGATTGATTGTTTTTACAGGGATTTGTTCATGTCATAGGTCACATTACAATTTGGAAAAGAGTACTGACATATTGTGGTCTCAATTTGTATATACATCACAAACACCTGGAATCTTAACAGGGGTGTGTACACTGTTTATATCCACTATATGACAGTAATGTTCCACACATGACCCTACTTTAAACCACAAGCATTCAGCCTACCTTGAGGGGGTGATGTTGTCCTGTTGGGTATTTCTGAGACCATAAAGCTATGTTGGTGCCCACATAGTATTGTGTTGTGGGCCTGGACATGGCCACTTGTTCCAACATATGGGATGCCCTTCATGTGGGCCTTGCCCATTTACCTGGCCTGTGTGGGGGACATTACGGAGGTGTGGGAGCTACAGCTTCACAGACAGTAGGTGGAAATACCTCTCAGGACAGGACATGTGGAGACAGACCAGCAACTTGGGGACAAAGCTCCAGTGTTTGGTACAGCTTGTATGTCATTAGTGTTGTTATACACATGGGGGGTTGCTATATTGACAGGGTTGTCTGGACATGCATTTACTGGGTAACTTGATATCTGACAGTGATATGCCTCTGACATATCTCTCAACTGGCATGTTGTCCGCAGACTGGCCAGATGTTTGCCTATTATACTTGGTCTGTTCCTCAACCGACATCTGTTTTTGTGGGGTTGGTAGTATAATGTGAGGATTGTAGTCAGTACATGTTGTCATCCATTGGTGTTTCACACATTTCCTTCAGGATGTGATGTTACAACAACATGTATAACAGCAGCTACTTTCTCAATTTGTAACACCATTATGTGTGATATGTCCCTCTTTCCAGCTCCCTGTCCCATAAGTATGCCATGCTTTGTCCAGATGTCCTGCGCTATGAGGTGCAGAGATATGGTATATTATTAATTACCAACTGCATTCCAGTCAGCATGACAATGACCTGGCAGATTGCTGGCCATGGTATGCAGCGGTGGCCAGGGTTGTGGGTCCACACCCTGGCAATTCTGTGGAAATCTGCACATATGATAGTATGTCTGTCTGGCCATTGTGAAGACTGCCAAGATTGTGTAGTAGTGTTGTGTGTATATGTTTTTTAGGCTGGGTAGGAAGAGTAGCAGCTGTGAGTGACATACATCTTTTACCTATCTGACTCTGCATGCTGCTACTGCTGCTGGTGGTCTATCAGGTCTGTATGCTTGTAGGAACTGATTGTGACATGTTGTGTAACACCTCAAAATTCCCAGTACACTGTGAATTGGGGCAGTATATGTAGGGGTAATGTGTGAGTGGCAAATGATATGTGGTTGCTCACACAGTATTATACTGTCATGTTCAGTTTGCTTACTGGTATGTTGCTGTGACTGTGGTGCCCTTGTTTGGGAGTATGCACGTTCACACCAGTGTCTGTGTTCCACTAGTATTACATCTCTGTACTGCCTGTTATATTTGCTAATGCATGTGTATAGCCCCAGAGCTGGACCTGGGCAGTGTTATGTCAGTCTGATTGTAGTTTGGACATTGCTCAGTAGCTCAGCGTAGTTTTCCTAATGTTGTGTTATGTCCACATATTCATAGGATGTCCAGTTGTGTGGCCAATATTTTTCGGCTTTTCCCCATAACTGTTATGTATGCATGACACATCAATGGGATGATGTGGGGACTGAGTTTAGTAACTACTGAGAAGCAATTGAGTCCTGGAATTGTGACATTTCAGTTGATATATGTTAGGACATACACTGTTACTACATGAACGGTCTCAGCTTATCTACTGACGTATTTTGGACATGTTCCTATATTCAGGCCTTTGTCCGCCCACTTTGTCAGGCTTGGTCCACATTAATTGCATTAAGGGGTTTTGAGAATACGTCTCCACTGCCAGATTTTTCACAGAATGTCCAGATGCTTGGACTATACTTTTGGTCATTTCCACAAGTTATTTCTATTTCTCTGGTAAATCACGGTGATGATCCAGTGATTTATGTCAGTAAATAAATGACATGACATTTCATCATATCCTTCAGTAACTGTCTGCTGAAACACACACTGTTGCTGTAACATGTCTTCATTTGTAACAGCGATTTTTTAAATATGTCCATATATGTGGCCCATCCGAAACCGCACAGTACCGAAAGACCAGAAGCGCGAAATTCAAAATCCCGATGGTATCCTGATGGATTTTGAGTTAGCGCTTCTGGTGTTGTGGTTCAGGTAAGTATGTGTGTGTAAGTGTGTTTGTGAGGGGCTTTAGTGTGTGTGTGTGTGTGCGTGTGTGACGGGCTATAATGTGTGGGTGTGAGTTTGCCTTGTGTGTATGTCTGTGCGATCTCGGAGTTGGAATATTAAAGTTGGGGGGTGTGGGGAGTGGTTTGTTTGGTTATAGGGTGAGGCTGTGTATATGTTTGTATGTGTGCTGTGTGTATGTAGTACTTTCGCGATTTTGAATTTCGCGCTTTTAACATGTCGGTAATGTGGGGTTTAGGGATTATGGTCTCGGTATTGTGGGCTTCGGGATTGTATAGTTTCGGTATTAAGTAGTGATTCCATACATATATATATATATATATATATATATATATATATATACATACATCTTTTATTTTCCTTACTTTATATTTAATATATGCATATCTGTATTATGACTGTACATATACATATATATGTACATATATATGTTTCATCAGACATATACATATATATATATTTCCTTTATCCTATATCCTTTATATTTAATATATATATATATATATATATATATATATATATATATATATATATATATATATTATGACTGTACATTTACATATATATGTACATATATATGTTTCATCAGACACACACACATATATATATATATATATGTATATATATATATATATATATATATATATATATATATATATATATGTATATATATTTGTGTGTGTGTGTGTGTGTATGTCTATATACAACACACAAAAGGTTCCACGAAGCTTTCTCCCTAATATTGTATGCCTCCATTGCATGATATATTTGAAAAAGCAACATTAATTTCTGCAGCTCAGTGCTGTAATGTACATTCCTCTAACTTTAACGTTTAGGGTCATAGATTCAACAATTGGGACTGCTGTTTTTTTGTTTTTTTTATTAATGCTAAATGATCCAAATGCAGGATATGCTCATTAAAGCACTGCTATTTCTTCCACCTAAGGTGGTGTAGTGGTATGTTGCTGTAATTGTGGAGGACAGTATCCCGGGTTTGAGACTTGGTAGGGCAGATAGTTTTTCTGCTGGGTAAAACAAGGTCTGATGGATACAAACTGGTTAAGGCATATTATGCATATCATACATATAATGTTATATTTAAGTAATAACCCACAGCTGGGTGTGGGTAATGCTGGATTTACCCACAGTTGGTATGGTTTGGTCATTAGGGCAATGCCCTCATGACTAAACAATGCCAATCATGAGTAAACCCAGCATTGCCCACACCCAGCCATGCGTTATTGATATTATACAATGATACTTACCTTTCTTAAATAATTTCATTGTAGCATGCCTCCATGCTGCCCTTCGACAGTTTTCCGGTATCCTGGGCCATTTCTGATATACTGCACATGCGTAAGGGACATGTTCCTACATTTACGCAGTACATCATTGCTGTGCAGAGGTAGCAATTGAGATAGGGGGATCTCAATTTCTTTTTTTAACATATCTTGGTATGTTATACGAGTTGATGAACTCGTATAACATAGTGAGATATATTAAAAAGGCAAAAGAGTTCTTCCTTTCTTTGTTGAAAGGAAGATCTCCATTGCATTTTTTATGATATCTTGCTATGTTATACGAGTTCTTCACCTGATAACACATAGGGAGATATGTTCAAACAAAGCAACGGAGAGCTTCATTTCCCCATTGCTGTCTCTGCAGACTAAAAATACAAAAACAGGAGATTTACAAATGGAAATAGTCCAGGCATCCAGACCTTTTTCCATTTGCATACTCTCAGATTTACAACGGGCACTCTGTTTGGGTTGACCAATTAGCATACTCATTTTTGTATGTTAATGGCCAGTCATTGTATAATATAAAATAAATATTTACATACACATTTATAATTTTACATTTACCTTCCATGACATCTGCCTATGTGCTTTCATTACATTATATTCTTGTGTGACTATACCGTATGGGGCATGTGTGTTTATATGGGGGTTTTACATCTGTTCTACAGTGACATCTCATATTTGGACCTGCTACACTACCCTGGTTGACTAAAAAAATAGTTGCTATATAATTTACTAAAATAATTTTAACACTACTTTTACATGAGAAAGTAAGCTGTTTGTCTCGGGACTCGAACCATGAATGCCTGTATATAACGCTACAACTCTAACCACTACACTATTTTGGCTTGAAAATTTTATTTGTCTATTTTTATTTAGCTCCTATGGGATGTTAAAGCTGTAATGTACACACTACACTACACACTACGCTACACTTAAACATCCCTTAGGGCATTGCAAACAAGGATATATTATTATTATTATTTAAGTTCTATGGGTGTGTATTGTGGTATTCTGACAGCTACCCGGGACTGTATTTGTGACATAATGGCAATGATTGTGCTTTCAGGATTCTGTGCATGTTTCATGCTGATGCATAACATATTCTCTATGGACTTTCTTGCTTCTTTGGGGCTGTGCTTGTACTTTTTATGTTTGGGGGGTTTATCCCCTGTACACAGTGTGCATTTGCATTTGCACATATTTCCTGGTTCTGCAGAATGCAGAAGTGCCATACAGAACTTTAGCTATACAGAGTGTGTGTCACAGAAGCTGTGACACATCCCCTGTATTGCTTTCCTCTTTGCCAGTGTATCGGCGTTTGTATCCAAAGTGTGAATTTGAAGATGTAGATTTCTTGTGCACAGTGGAAACTAAAGTATTGTTGTACTGTTGATGTTCATGATACTGGCATCTAAATAATGAACTGTCTCCTTATTATATGTACATGTAAGCTTTAAAAATAATAGTAGCAGATATATAATCAATAAAATATTTCATTTTCAATGTTTGGGGAAAGACGTTACCCACTGTTGAATCCTTATTCTTGTCTTAGTTACAAATTATATGGGATTGCATGGATCTCAGTCTCTTCTTGGTTAATGAACAAAATCATATATGAAGAAGTGGTTATAATTTATTTGCACACATAGGGTTATCAAGAGAGCCACCTAGTTTACAAGAAAAAGGGATGCATGCAAAACAATAGGTGGTCATGGAGGAGGTTGTTCACCATGGTAGCAGCAATGCAAAAATTATGCCAGAAAAAAGGGTACCACAACAAGAGGTATGGATAAACACAATCATAGACAATAATTCATCAAAAAAAGATTCCAGCACGAATTATTATGGGAAGAAAGAAAGCGATAAAAAGGAAAGAAATAGAACAAACAATGGAGACTTATTAACTTTTTAAAGTTTTAATCTTTCTTCTAAAGAGTAGAGTGAGTGTGAATTATCTGTGCTCAAAAAGTGTTTTTTTTTTGTTTGTTCCAACAACAAGAGCAAGTTTATTAGGTATTGTGAATAAATTAAAATAAGTCACTCATAACTTAAAATTTAAAATTCTTTTTAGTAACAACATAGACTTGAGTTAAGTCTAAAAAATTAGTTGAAAAATTAGTTGAAACTAGTTTATTTAACCCACCACTTCATCTAGCATTGCTAGCATTTGAAAAGTGATGTGAAAGACACATTAGGGACCTTTTGGCAATAAAGCTCAACAAAAAATCAATTAACAAAAGAAGAGAGAGAAGACCTTTCTGGGTTGCTGAAGGTCAAGCTCATCAGATTAATGAAAGCAGATAAGGCCAGAGCTATTTATTATGAACTATGAAAACTATTCCATTAGAATGCATGAGCTATTACAACAACAATTTTATGTATGTTAAAACCCCTAGAAGTGATATTTTTAAAGTTACATGCATGTTGATATATGGTTGTATGACAATATATTGAAAGGAGTGATTTCTTATGAGACGTTTACATTTTTTGAGGTAAAAATTCCTAAAACTGGAATTATTTTCAGTATACTGAAAATTCATAAGAACCAGCTAGACCAGTTGTAGCAGCCAAAGGATCAAAATTAGAACCTCTTTCTGTTTTTGCAGATCAAGCTCTTGGAGAGGTAGTTAAAAAGAGTAAATCTTATATCAAGGACTCATTTGATTCTAAGAATAAAATAAACAGGATTAAAGTGGATAGTAACAAATGCTGTACATACATTTATGAGCAATCACTATGTATGTCACTAGTGTATTCCTCATCACCAGCAAAAAGTAAAAAAGATTTATGAATGACACTATCTGGGTATTAAAAAAAAACAGTCAGATACATTGATCAGCTCACATTCTCTAACTTTTACACTGAATAGCATTAAAAAATCTGCATACATACACTGGAAGATTAATGAACTCAGACTGGAGGAAATGAGACTCAAACCTGTGATTCAGCTCTGTTTATAACAAAACTTCGACACCTACCTGCCTAGTGTATCTATCGTGGCTAAATTCACTTGGAGGAAATGCAGTTAAACAAATCAGAGGTATGAGTACACAGGGATGGTGCAGTGACATCAATCACAACTTACACATTACAAGATTTATTTTATTATTATTTATTTTACATTTGTTGACCGGAAGAAGTCCGACTGAGCCACAAAATAGCCCTTTCTTAGCAGAGGCCTGGGGAGAAAAGCTCCAGGAACATTATACGTTACAAACAATTACACAAATAATAAAATTTCTTTTAGCTGCTATTTACAAACATTATACAAGTTTTGCATTTTTATACATTGTATTTAGTAATGCAGACTATATGTGAAAATGGAATAGAGATAGTCATAACAGTCTTAAAGTATTAGTATTATTGATGGTTGTTTTTATGAGGTGATTGGGGGGGGTGTAGGATGAGTAGATGTTAAGCTGAGGCATATATAATGTTAGCTAGAAAGCGACAGATAGGCTTGGGAGGAAGAGATGGTTAGGTTAGGAGGAATAGATGTGTTAGTGCAGAAGGACATTGAGCAATGTTTGTGGTATTAGTTAGTTTATGGGTGGCTACAGATTATGGTGGGTCTGCACAGGGCAGGATCAGATTGTTTCTGTGTGTTCTTTGGCAGCTGCTTTGAATTGTTTAGGTTGTTTTATTAATTTAACTTGAAGTGGAAGTTTGTTCCATGCAATGGCAGGGTGATAGCTATATAGTTTGCTACACATTTTAGTCCTAGGTTTGTGGATACAAAGTAAGTCTTGGTCAGATCTGTGAAGTAATCTAGTTGGGGAGTGGTGAGATATAAAGGAGGATAGGCTAGGGCAGTAGTAAGGTTGATATAGTATAGAATGAATGGTCTGAAGCTGAGAGAGAAGACGCAAATTGGGTAGTTCCAGCCAGTTTAAGTGTTTAAGTGAGACACAGCGATGAGTTTTAAAAGTATGTCAGACAGAGAATCTTGCTATCTTATTAAAGGTTGAGTTAAGTTTTGCTAGGAGTGAGGTGTTGAGGTTTGTGAGTATGTGAGAGCCATATAGTAGACTAGGTAATAAATTGGTACGGGATAGTGTTACTTTAGCTTTGTAGGTGAGAAACTTTCTATTTCTGTATAGGAGGCCTAATTGTTAATGAATCTTGATGCAATTATTGATCTGTAAGTCAAATTTTAGCTGATCATCTATTGTGACATGTAGGAGTTTGGTGCTTCTTTCAGCTACTATAGGAGTCTTATTGAGAGATAGTATGGTAAAGGAGTATTTGAGATGGTTAAGAATTTTTGGGAAAAAGAGTGAGAGGTTTTTTTTTTTTTTGGGGGGGGGTAGGATTAGCTGGTTGTTGGTGAGCCATGTTTCCACAGAGGTAAAAGCAGCCTGAGTTTTAGAGATGAGATCAGAGGGAGAATCAATGGAATCCTCTGCATATTGTATGATAGATGACTGAGGGCAAGAAGTATAGAATAGATTTGTAAAGATCTTAAATAGCAGTGAACCTTGGGGAATAGCCGTTTTTATGGGGCTTGATGGGGAGAGTGCTGAGAGCAATTTCACAGATTGTAATCGATCAGAGAGATAGCTGCAAAACCAAGTGACAATACTGGGGGAAAAGTTAAGATTAGTCAATTTAGCCAGAAGTAAAGAGTGTGATACTGTATCGAAAGCTATAGAAAGGTCCAGAAATAAGCCGGAGACAAGTTTGTTGCTATCACGAGCCAGGGATACGGTGTTGGCAAAGGAGATTAAGGAAGTAGTTGTACTGTGTTTGGGGCGGAATCCATGCTGAGTAGGAGTAAGTAGGTTTTCCTGTAGTAGATATTGCAGGGTTTGCTTATGAATACATGTTCAAGTAATTTAGAGAGAGGTGACAAGATGGCTATAGGTTGGATGGTTAAGAAACAGTACAACAGGCTGTGCATTTGTAAAACAAAACTTACAAGCATGACTGTGTCAGCATA
Organism: Protopterus annectens; assembly: GCF_019279795.1. Taxonomy (NCBI): domain Eukaryota; kingdom Metazoa; phylum Chordata; order Ceratodontiformes; family Protopteridae; genus Protopterus; species Protopterus annectens. The sequence continues at coordinate 1,588,651,234 of NC_056735.1, read as the reverse complement.
GTGGTCAAAACACAAAATCATAACTGTAGTGTTTCATTCCTCAAACAACAGAACGCTGTCATATAATGCATATCTTCTCTTAACAGACAACTATGAATTCCTGTTCATCACATACACACAAATGTAGTTTAGGTAGGAGGGCAGAAAATATATACATATATTTTGTTGTCAAATTAGAAAGCATACATCACAAATATTCCCTGATATCAGGGATGTCCCTGATCTACAGTCAGAATATATAACTGTCCATCTCACTCCCTCCAAATAATAGTATGAGAAGGGTGGTGAATTGGAGGTAATACAAATGACAAGAGTTATATAGTAGATTAAATTTTCCAGTGTTGTATTCCACATTCATTTTATTTAACTATCCCACCATGTTCAAAGCTTTATACATAAATCTGTGGTAAACTGTAGTAAAACAGCTGCTGTTGGCAGGAAATTATGGATAACAGAGATATTTTTAGAAATCCGACCAATGCACATTGTAGTTAAAAACATGTGCAAAATACCCATAAACATCAACAAGCAGGTATCTCTACAAGAATTTTCAAAATGTTGACACCCACTCAGCAGGATTTACTGAAAGATATTCCCTACATAGATTTGATGCCACAGCTAGCTATGACATATGTGTATTAGCCTTTCACTTTACAGGCTGAGCTAACACACAGCACACTGTTCTCCTTCTTAACAAACTACTAGTGTGTGTGTGTGTGTGTGTGTGTGTGTGTGTGTGTGTGTGTGTCTGTGTGTGCACGCGTGTGTTCCTGTGAATAATGAAGGAATGCACAACCATCTGATATCTATATGTCCTCATGCTCCATGCAACTACCAGAGAGCATCACCTTTTAAAATGTATAACATACGGTAGACATTCTGACCTGCACTGGTCTTGTTTCAACAAACAGGAATTTAAAAGTGATGTGCGTTTTGTAAAGCAGACCTGACTAAAGAATGTCTGTATGAGTTACTATTCATATATACAGAAGTAGTTTGTGCAGTACTCTATGAGTATTATAGATAATGAGAAATGCATAGTCATCAGTGGCCTAGGTGCTACAGGTGTCATTCACACACTGCCATACTGGATGTGTGAAATGATGCACTTATAAGTTAGAAAGCAAATACAACTAATTTTAATAGTTTGTACATGATGAACAATATTAAATAAATAAACCCCATGGGACTCAAACCCATAATTACAAAAAGATCACTCAAGTTACTTTTTTGATTATCCAGATGAGCTAATTGTCAAAACACCTAGATGTTGGGTTTAAAAGCCATGCATCCAACCTATAGGTTACAGTTATATGTCTGATTTGCTTAGGAATGTACAGGTAAACTTAATATTATGACACATACTGTAGGCATCTACAGGCAGTCTCTACACCTCAGCAACCCTCCAGCAAAGATCCTCAGCATCATAGTAGTGGTGGTGAACCTGCACTACAGCCCGATATATTTATTTGTGATGCTGAAGCTTCCTCACAATCGGTCCACAGGTAGCAATGGTCTATCTGTAAGTGTATCAAAATCACAATTTAGAAGTAGCAATTATAAGATGGTATCAGTTCATTAGAAGGTAAAAAGCATCTGCTACATATGGTCCTGTTTAATGATATCTACTGGGTATGTGCGCAAATCATCTTCAAGTTATACAGAGCTATTGGTTAAACTGTTAACTTTTGAGGACCTACATGGATTTATGAAAATATTATTCTAAAACCTTTAATTTTTATGAAGTTCATTAATTATTGTATGGTGCAAATGGGACTTAAAACCTATGTGCACATAACTCATCTTACTTTCAGTTATACCTGACTCATAGGTAACTGCAAAGGCAATGTTGCACCTGCTAATATTGCTGTGTTGGGATAAGATTTTCTTCTTATAGACCTATCTTATCATTAGTTCTTAGAAATTTATGTGTACATGCTTATATTGATGCATTTAAGGAAAATTCAAGAAAAACGGCTGTGTCAGTGTACAGGGTATATATCCAAAGTAGTTTTTATTGCATAAATTACAAAAGCGCTTTCCCCCTAACTTAACTGTAGAGCTTTTTCAAGTGTTAAAACAGTATCACTGTCTGTTAGCCATCTTTAAATATCTGAGTTCAAAAAAGGTGCCAAAAAAGACATGTTCAATTTAAAGTGAAAGCACACATTTAAAATCACAGAATGTAATAATTCAAAAATAAAAGTAAAACACATTAATGTCCACTTATTCCATTGAAAGTCCACTGAAAGTACAAAAACAATACTTAAATATATATATATATATATATATATATATATATATATATATATAGTATAAAGGTTTAAACACAAACAACCTATAAATACCATAAGTAAAATTTATTTCTATTAAGCCTTATTTAATCAAAAAAGCAGAAGGTTTATAATGGTATTATTGGTGAAATTCAGTTCCTTTAGTGGATATATGTCAAAAAGATTATTTTACTTATGGTATTTATAGGTTGTTTGTGTTTAAATCTTTATACTATATATATATATTTTTTAAGTATTGTTTTTGTACTTTCAATGGAATAAATGGATATTAATGTGTTTTACTTTTATTTTTGAATGATTAAATTCTGTGATTTTAAATGTGTGCTTTCACTTTAAATTTAACATGTCTTTTTTGGCACCTTTTTTTTTTGAACTCGGGTATTTAAAGATGGCTAACAGACAGTGATACTGTTTTAACACTTGAAAAAGCCCTACAATTAAGTTAGGGTGAAAGCGCTTGTGTAATTTATGCAATAAAAACTACTTTGGATATACACCCTGTACGCTGACACAGCCGTTTTTCTTGGATTTTGGTTTAGACTTTACGGTTTGTTTTTCCACTTATTTTACATTTAGGGAAAATTGTTTGCAATAAAAAAAATATAAGTGAATTACTACAGGGATGTTGGACTGACCTGTATGCATACAAGTGGATACATCTGCATCAGTAACAGGCCGTGCTTCCTCATATATAGTTGTACAGAAAAATGTAAACAGCACTAGTGAACTGTACATAAGGAAGCACTAATGAAATATCCATATGTATCACTCCTGATTCTGTATAGTCTGTGGTAAACTTTTGGAAACCTACAGATTCTGACAGTATCCATTTGTTGCTATGTAGTATGTATTAGCAGTTATGTTATGGATATGTATTCCTAAAAACTTATTAAAAAATATACTAGAAATAATGCCTCAGTAGGACTAATATGTGGTTATGTCTTCTTACCTTGTACTGTCCATGGTAGGTTTACGGATATGGAGACTTTCCAACATGATCTATAAGTTCTTGAATTGCTAATGTATAGATAATGTCTGACAAAAGTAATAGATATTATTGATTTTTATGTAATATAGATAAAATGGGGATAGCATTCACTGCTCACTGTTGATTGTGTTGATATGAACTATTCTTGTATAACAGTTCAGGTTAATATGACTGATATTTTTCCACAGGTTGTCTATTTAGGTTCAAGTTGCTTAACATCAATTGACAATAGTAGATGTTTGCGACAGCCATCCAACAATATTGTTTTACACGTGTTTTATGAGTAGTACCTTAATGTACAGAACCTGTAATTATCCTACGTTTAATGAGTACTCAGACTGATTGAAGTTTCTCTTTTAAAATTACATCTGGAGCTAGTTCACTGAAGTCTTCTTTCAGTATGCTGAGCTGTCCCCACCTAGATTTTTGAATCCTTCCCTAGGCTTATTTGTGATTGTAGGCAACAAGTGTTAACATTTTAATTTTTGTATGTTTGACGAACATATTTATAAACAGAAAGGGCTATTGGATCAAGTAGGGTCACAATTTCTCTAATTTAACTGTGGATTTTTTATAGGATAATAGAGTAGTAGGCTAGGTGCCCTGTGGGTCATTTTTAGCGTAGCCAATGTGAGAATCAAACCCTGTACCTTATGTCTGTAAGATAAACATCTTAACTGTTATGCCAACTTCCCACCCTAAAGCATTCTCTCCTAAATGCATGCCAATCTTGTGGCTAGGTTTATAGGTTCATTTTTTTGGAAGAAAACTTCCCTTACAAAATGGAAGATTATTGTCATTTTATAGATAACATTTTTTTTTCTTAGAAGAAACAAAAGGTAAACCTAAACATTTTTTAGTAAAATAAACAGTTTTACAAAATTTTTAAAATTCACAATTAATGTGGATGTAAAACAAATAATTTATTTGGATATGACGGTGTATAAGAATAGTAAATATAAATTGGAAACAGTTGTTTCATTTAAGAATGCAGGGTGCAATACTCTTTTTGCATAACAACATTATGCATTCAAAATATGTTATATGTTTTGTACTACGAATGTAGTACAAATACGTTTAATATTAACAAAATGATAACAACAGAGAATAATTTGATTGTTGACATTGATAGAAGATAAGAATGAAGGTTTGGAAGAAGGGTTATCAAAGATTAAACACTGACGGTCTTTGTGGTGATATGTAAGGTAGCTCTAGGAACAGAGTAAATAATTAGAGTGTAAATACCAATGAGTCCTGAAATATGGCCATGGCTAAGACTTATAGTTTAGATTCATGGGGAATAAAAAAAAAAACATTGTAAAAGATAATTGGAAAAAATTGGAAGGCCATGAAGAGGTCTTTAAAAATGGGTAATACATGAAGTTTATCAATAAAAGAAATAGTAATATCAGATGTATTAGACAAGGCAGAAAAGAAAAAAAAATAGTTGCCTGGTTAATATCAGTCATGCAAACAATATAGATATATTAATGAGGAGCCATGCATACACACATAGTGTGATTATTGCAAGAACTTACAGGTCAGAAGGTTTCTTTACATGTCAGACAGAATGTATGGTATATCATACAATGTGCACACCTTTGAATCATTTTACACAGTCAAAGCAGTCAGTGACTTAACAGGATTTAATAACACTTGTAAGCAGTTAAGCTGGTTAATGTGCTAAATGCATTTGCTAAACATGCCACAATTTTTTTTTTGTATTAGAGCATATTTGTGAAGATCCTTGGGGCAGCAGATGACTTTTTGGAATATGTGAAATACAAATGGCACGCCCTATTAGATGCATGTCACTGTCCTGGTCTTAATACCACCATTAATTATAAAAGTTTTTTAAAGGCTTGTAGAAAATGTAAAGTCAATAAAAATTGAATAGCAATGTTTTAATTTTTAGAACGGTTTCTATTTTTAATGCATTTCAATGGATTTTATACAATAATAGTTTTAGGTATGCCATTGCCATATGATTAAAATGATGTTAGTTAAATGCTGTATGTATTTTTAGAAATAATTTCTGCTGAAACCTCTTAGCAGCAAGGAGTGATAATATGACAAAAGTGCTTACTTTTTGAAATGTTTAAATTAAAACATGTTTAGTTCATGTTTCTGGCATCCTTGGTTGTAGAGTTTTACAAACTATTAGTTTTGGTTGGTCCTTAGTGTTTGACTTGCAACGTATTTGGTTGTTCAATCTGAAGTGTCAGTTGCATATGTGTACATCCATGATTCACACAATGTATAGAATTTTATTATTTCTATTTGGTTTGTCCACTATTTGCATATGCACCATCTCTTTACTAGTTTGTTCCATGGAGTCTATATCCTGGCAGCCAAAGGAGTTCAGACATGTGATGCATTTAAGCAGCCCACAACCATATCAAATCCTTTCTGAAAACAATTTTCATGAAATAGACACCAAAAATGTCCAAGTTACTATTTGATTGGTTGGGTAGGGTGTATAAAATGTTAACTATCTTATTTTTTTGCATGGTGGCCTCTTTATTTGATATGCAAACTCATTTGACTTTGGAAGTCATAAATAACTTAGACTGCTTTCTTGTTGAATTATTCAGTTGCTTGGAATAATTCTCTTAAAATGGTGGCTGGGTTCTCTTTGCTAATATATGCATAATAGAATCATGTGCTCTGTCATTGTTGGAAGTTTTTCTTTTGTGTATCTCCTGAATATTTCCTTACTTTAATGCTTAGTTCAGTCTTTTACAAGCTAGAATAGCTGTTTTGCCCTTTCATATGATTTTATTATACCATGGAATGTTATCTCAAGCCACCTACATTTTAGAAAATAGAAATGTTTCCAGGTTGGCTTGCATTCTTGAAAATGCATGCATGTTTGCATTAATTGATTTTATTTTTTTTTTTCTTATTTTCTGCCTTGTAGTTTAGGTAGTATTCAGCACTCACCTAGTCTAATCATTCACTCAATCACCATCAGTCAGTCTTTATTTAATTGCTTGATTCTAAACACTTTGCAAAATTATTGACTGGTCAACATATAACTGAACAATGCTTCAGATAACTAAATAAGTAATAAATATATAACAGATAGAATAATGTATGGTATGATACACCTCCCAAATATATACAAATGCATATTAATGTAGTAGTTAACACTTGTAATAAAAAGAAAAATAATGCACAGAAGAGAACTTACCTGAAGTTAACTAACAACTGCAAATCTGAAACACATGATGCAGAGCTGAAAGAAACCTATGATGAGTATGCATGTCTAATTAACATAATTCTTTATGAGCAGAAAATATGTATGTTTAACTAAAACTGCAACAAAGAAGGACACTGATGCAAGTGTTATAAAACTAGTTATTTTCATTCCTACAGTCATTAGTGAAAGACGTAACATCCACAGACCATTAAACATAAAAACAACATAGTCAGCTCTATGCCCATAACTGGTAATTAAACCTACAAAATGTGCAACCTTACTGATGCAGATCTAGGATTTATGGTCCCTGCCAATATATCCAGTTAGAATATGCAGATTATTTTTGCTGCAGTACCACAAGTCTTGTGAGTCAAGAGAAATTATCTTCCCAAGGCAAAGTTACAGCAAGGTTAAATCTACAGAAATTGTCTGTTATAAAATATGCATTTGGCCTAATGAACCTGTTAAACTTCTTCAAAAAATTAACAGAAGCTGTTGCCAGTGGTCACACTGTACACACAACTTACCTTTATTTGGCCATAGCATTTGACACAATCCCCTATGATAGCATGGTTAATAAACCAAACATATTAGAAACTGTTATGTTGTAAGTTGAATTGCAAATTGGCTAAAAGACAAGATTTACATGGTGCAGGAAGCAGGGGCAGAATAGGAGAACATGAAGGATACCGGTGGTATCTCACAAGAACCACTTTTATTTGATATTTTCTTCTCTGACCTACAGACTGTAGAGCAAGACCTATGGCTTGCCAGGTCAGCAGATGACTACAGAATGGAAATCATTTTTAAATCTCTTAACTGACATAGATACTCCCCTGCAGGAAATCACATTTACAAATGCCTAGTATCAAAAATGGGCTTGACCTGAATGCTAAAATGCAACACTGGCACATTTGTTAGACAAAGGGATACCCCCAGCATATATAATTGCCAATTTCTTACTTCAAAAATGAAAATGTAATTAGAGGTCTAAGAATCTTGGTTGATATTTTTCTCACTTTTATCAACATTTGGCAAATGTTGTCTGAAAATCCTTCCACTTAGCACAGGTGTTCATCAAAGGGGTCTATATTAAAAGACCGAAGAGGTGTTTCAGCAAACACCTCTTGGTCGACACGTTATGAGCGAATGCACTAAAGTGGGAATGCTCAAAACAGCGATTTCTTTCCCTGGGAAAGAAATTGCTTGGCCATCCCTGTATGTTCGCCCCTTTCCTCACTATAGTGCAATCTCAGAGTTGGTATATTTAGTTAGGGTGGTATGGGAGGCAAAGCCCCCCCATGTTGTTATGCTTTAAAGTGTGTGTGTGTGTGCTTGTGCTAGCAGTTTCTTTCCCAGGGAAGGAAACCGCTGTTTTCAGCGTTCACGCTTTAGCGCGTTCGCTCATTACGTGTCGACCAAGAGGTGTTTGCTGAAACACCTCTTCGGTCTTTTAATATAGACCACACCAAAGGAATATCATCTAAATCTAAAGATGTTCCCATTCCCCCGTATACTGATTAGATCAATTATAGAATACAACACTGTCTTTGGGAAGTACCACACCAAACACATCAAGCAGTCGGAAAGACCTCAAAAGTTCCTAACTGAGGATCATTGGCTTAAAAACATACGCTACCACAGTAGACTAGAAACAGTTTCCCTCTGTTTTGTGTCTTACGGGGTCCTCAGAGGAGACATATGCCAAGCCTTCAGAGCAACCGGGGACATAATAGTCTGTGATCCCTTGGTCCTTCATTAATCAAACACTCCCACAAGTGCCAGAAAAGAGGATCTAAACCTTCTTCAGCAGACCATTTTAGAAAGGGATAATTAGAAGAACATATAAAATATTGCATGATAACAATAGGACTCAATCAGAAGAGGTTAAGAAGTATTGGGAAGAGAGACTGGACAAGCAATTAACAAACCAACAATTGGAGGATACATGCATTGCTCCCAAATATGCAACAAAGTCTAGAATATATAAGATTTTTGCTTGTAAGCGTTTGCAGAGATATTTTATAACCCATTCAAACTAAAAAGATTTTTCCTCAGGTAGATTGCAAATATTGGAGGTGTGATAATGCAAAAAGATGTATGCAGAAACATATCTTTTGGAAGTGTAATGAGTTGGTAGACAACTCTGTCAGAAATACTAGGTGAGCAAATTAGTCTAACTAAGTAAATATTTTTTTGAGTTGTGACACAGAACTGGAATTTCCTAGACAAAGTAATGGCTTGCTGGGTTTAATCTTACTGGCGGCCATTAAAAGCAATTACTAGAAAATGGAAATCAAAGTCTAAACCAACTACACTAGAAGAAGTGACTATAGTAACGGAAATAAAAGAACTGGAAGAGGATCTTTACAAAAGGGTAGGAGCAAATTAAATAGAAAAATGGGAATTGTGGGAACATTACATGCAGGATAATGTTTTGGTGGAAGAATGAAGTTTAAGGGAAGGAAGGAATTGATGAATGAGCTTTCTAATGTTCTACATAGAAGATATATGCGATTTTTAATGTTTTCAACTGAAAATAAGTCAATACGGTTTGTTTTAATTTATATAAATGTGCAATTGCACATATCAAAAGTGATAATTCAATAAAGATGTTTCTTGTTTAAAAATAAATAAATAAAACACGATGGAAATAACTGGCAATGCTTATTAAATGCTGGATTCAGTAGCCCAGAACTTCATATTATTCCTGTGAAGGTAATAAAACAAAGTACAACAATGTAAAAAGTGTCCTAAGTCATTTATGATGAAGAGCTTTAAACTGAGTTAAGCTGTTTCATTAAATCCTGATTCAACAGACACCAAGATACAATTTGTGACTTCTCAAAAGCATACTCTGATAGAAAGATGATTGCAAAGCAGGAATAAAAGTGAAAGAAGGCTGGTATTGTAATTAGTTGGGATGCTTCAAAAGCCATCTACAGAGTACTCTGTGAGAAATAATGGGTGAGAAAATGGGTGTAACTAACGAAAATATTTTTTTTGAGCTGGGATACTAGAATTTAAATGCCTAGACACAGTAAGGTCTTGCTAAGGTTTAATTCTGGTTGCTGACAACAAAGTCTAAACCAATTGTATTTGAAGTCTTGAATACTGTAACATAGATAAAATAATTGGAACTGATTCGTCTAGAAAAGGGTAGGAGAAAATTATATAGGAAAAATGGAAATTGTGGAAACAATGCATACAGAATAATGTTTTGTAGGATGAGTGAGATTTAAGGGAAGACAGGAATTCAACAAATTATGTAATGTTGGAATAATAAATTATACAAAAAATGTGTGATTCATAATGTTTGCATCTATGAGCAGGTTAATATGGTTTGTTTACTTGCATATACTTGTGTGTGTTTGTCTATGCCTTAAGTGATAATTTAATAATGATGTTTAAAAAGTGAAAAGAAAATGCTGCTGACCCATTTCTGGTCAGTTTAGCTGATAAACCATTGCAGGTAAAAGGGATACAAAATCACAAAATAACATTCAAAGATTAGCTCAATAAAATTAACTGAACTGCTTCAATAAATTTCTGTAAAATGCTATGCATTACTCTGGTAGACTCAAATTTATAAGATGAATAGCAAATATATTTCAAAAATTTGAGTGAAATTGTCTTCTGTTATGCTGTACATTAATTTCTTCCTCAAGGACTAGGTACATGTGAATTTTCTCAAAGGCGTCTATGAGAACAGGTTTGGAATCTTCGCTATCCATACATTTTTGCTGTCCCCGTCCCACTCTAGGTTATAGAACAAAAGGCTGCCTTCCATTTAAATTGTCCTTTGCAGAGATGCACTTGCTCTATGGTGCTGACTGCACAGATGGAATTTTGGGTTGGTCCTGTCCCCTTCCTCTTTTTATTCACTAAACGTAGAAGCAATTTCTCTCCACTCCTGAGTGGGTCTATCAATGCAGGTCTTCTCCTGCTCAGATCTATTACCAAAACACTGTTGTGTGTGTTAAAAATAAAACCGTAACTGTCTCAAAATTTCTTTACTCCTCTTCTTGGCAGAGTGCAATTTAATAACTCATCCTCAGTACCCAGGGCAACAGCCTGCATTTACTCAGGCACCTGCAATGTCTCATTAGGCTGTCTAATCTGAAGCTTACCTTGCACACTAGATTCTGATATTGAAGGTGTACATCCATAGGTTTGGCAATTAAGCAAGCTTAGTTCTGGTAAGTTTTCTCTCATCCTTTTCCACATTTTTTTATTTATTTACTTATATTTATTTATTTTTTTTGTCTGAACACTGCTGTGTGGCCTATATATCTCCTGCATTCAGCTTACACATCTTCATTGATTGATTTCTTCTGGGAGAAAGTGTGTCCTGCTTCATGGTTCTCCCACCCTCAATTCTCCAGCCACACCTTAGGCTTTTCAATTTATACATTACTGTTTTAACTCTCTGCCCACCCACTTCTGTCCACACATTAAAGAGAGACAAAACTTCACTAACCCTACATCCTACTTCCCCAACTGCCTCATTTTATTATTTTTCCAACCCTTAACTTCCAGACAGCTTCATTACCATCCACAAATAAATCCACCAAGAAACACTTCTCAATCTCAACCTCTTCACCTTCCCATATAAAATTGTTGGTCCTCTCCCATCCTCACAGACTCCCACCTCTTACTTTAAGAACTCCTTTTTTGTCCCATGCTCCACAATGCTTCTCCAACTTATCATCTTACTCCTTCTTCAATATATCACACTGCACTATACCATCAGTAAGACAATGTCTTCTCCCATTTCTCAACCTACTCTATTCTTGAATACCATAAAGCCCCACAATCACTCACTTAAAACCCAAGACATACCCCACCTATTTATACCCTCCATTCCCCCTCTACCACTTTCATACAACTCCAGATTCATCATCACTTTACCTTATCTCCTCCAGCGGTACCATACCCCAGCAATCTCACCTCAAACGTCCTAAATACTTATATAAATTCATACCTATCCTGCTCATGCTCCTCCTCAGACCCAAAATTGAACCCAGTCCAGTTCCCTTCCATAACATAACACTCATGACCTTTCCCGATACCACCACCCTCTCCTGCACATTTATTAATGTACAAAGCATGTCTAATAAGCTTGATCAGAGAAACACCTTCCTTGCAACACACTCACCCATCACAGCTGTCACAGAAACATGGACCAAACAAAACAATCCTACTTTTCAGCATGTTCTGCCCTGTTACAAATACCTCCAAGACACAGACCTGTCAGTAGACAAGGTGGAGGCACTCTCTTTCTTTATAAAAACAACATTAAACCAACTATCATTGCACAAGTAAATGCATCCTCAGATACTGATCACAACTAGATCCTTCTAAAACTTACCTCCTGGAAGAACAGTCACATATTAATACCAGTCACCTACCTTCTTCGTCTAGCCTCTTTTAACAAATTCAATTCCCTTGTTCTTACTATCACCTCAGCTGCCTAAAACTATAACAATAGTTTTATTCTAGGTGATTTGAACCTAAACTACCTAGGTGCACTGAGCATGACATTGCTGAATTCTTAATTAATTCCAGCCCTATATAGTTGGTCAATTATGCTACACATTCAAGTCTCCAAACCAACAACCACTCACTCTTGGATCTGCTGATCACTAACATCCCTATCACCATCTCCAATAAATCTGTTCTTTTACCCTTATTCAGTGACCACTCCCCGGTAACCTTACAAATTATCGAGTAGTCATCAAAACTGCCCCTCCCAAAACTAGTTACCTACAAACTCAACTCCACCATTAATGCAGACAACCTCAAAAAACATGTATCAACTTTCAGCTGGTCTCCCGTTACCAAGTTACCGAACCCCATCTTGGCTGGAAAGGCACTGACACATACCCACCTTCAACTTCAAGATAAATTCTTCGCTCTCACACACAGTGCCTTTTCAAAAAAAAAAAATATATCTCTGGCTAACCACTTAACTGAAAGCTCTGTTCAAACATAGGGGCAATGTGTGGTCTTCACAGAGACAAAGCCCTCACCAGAACATTATATTGTCTCTACCTCTCTACATAACATAGCTAATGAAGCTGTATCTAGGCACCAACCTACTACTTCAAAATCGAGCAACTTGTTCTTCTAGGCAAACCCAAACATTTTTGGCAGAAAGTAAATCTTACAGGCAGTAAATTCACTGATCCCATCACCTCTCCCATCACCAACCAGACATCTCAAAGCCAACTCTCAACCTCTGACTTCCTCAATGAATTCAGCCACCTTCCTAGTACTACAATCTTTATCTCTCCCCCACCTAACATAGTCCTTTTATCCCTTCTTTGGTTTTATTTATTTCATTTACTGACATTTATTTACAGGGAAAGTTCGACTGGATAGGAGTCCATTTTCAGCAGAGACCCAGTGAGAAAAGCTCCAGAATACTACAAAACATTTTAAGAGCAGTTGCTCTACTATATTTCTTACCTTACATAATAAAAAAGCATTGCTTTGCAATCTCTCCCATCACGCCATCACTCTAGGCCATCACATTGACTTTTTATATTATGATCTGTAAGGTAACTGTATTATTTCCTTGTTTTGACAGACATTAAAATGCACAACTTGTACTTGTTGGATGGATTGATGTCTGTCCTTCTCTTTCCACCAAATCTAGATTCAAAGCTGGAGATTCTTCTTAGCATTCTACACACATTGACAGACTTTGATTTCTTTTACTGACTGCACTTAAAGGTATGTACTTGATGTGAGAAACAGAAAGAAGACTGTTCTAGTTTTTCTTAGGTGATAAGGGAGATTTTGGAGGCGTTGCATCTCTGCCTGCCAAACATAATTTCCTGCAGTGGAGGCCTTATAGCAATCACATTTAATTCTTCTCAAAGAATTACAGCATTTTATTGTGATTGCTCACTTTTATCTTCACTTGTTTAGCAGTCATCTGTTCCTTGAATTAATTGTGAAGTAGTATTATGTGTCCTCTGTGTTTACCATTTATTCTGATGTTATGCACAGTCGTTAGGAGCTGAAAGCTAGACTTGACAGTTATCTGTGACTTCATGCATTCTAACCATTATTTTTTAAACACAGGAAATTTGTTGGAGGTTTTTCACTTGTTCTTTGATGTCTTTGAGTGCTTCAAGGTTATGCAGCCATATACAGCTTTCTGTCTAGCCTGCTTATAATTCTGACTACTGTGTTATATTTTCCTTTTTTTATAGCAGCATTCTGGGTCTTATGAAGCAGTTATTAAAGACACACACTGCTAAAAAGAAAATGCAATGCATGTTTTGTGGTTAGGTTATAGTCTCCTGTAGCCTTCACATCGGTTTAGTGACAATGACATTAGCAAAGTAGTATGCTAGAAATGGAATCGAAAACAATGAAGTAATGTAGTCAAAAATAATTTTGCAAGTTTAGTCTTTACTAAACAATGGTATACACATACCCCATATTCTTATTGTAGCATAAAATGTCACAAGACTATGAACGTGTCTGTTGAATATACTTAGATTTTATAGAAATAATTGTTACAGCACCTATTTTCTATAGTAGTCTGATGCATTCGGTTACTGTGATCCACCTTTATGACTTCAAACATTATGTTGTGTTTTCTGCCAGTTTTTCATATTTAAGTTTCCTAGGTCCTCTTTATAGATAGATGCATCTGATCTTAAATGTCTTCTTATATATTGTTAATATATGGTCATATCTCCCTTCTCCTGCCCATCCTCCAACTGTAGCAAGTGTTTGAACAGCTAATGGAGCTCAGATCACCTGGGAAATAATAAGAACTGTAACCCTCTATGTCAACAGATCTGGCAGAGTTACTCTCAAAGGAATAATTTAAGATGCCATTTATTCTGTATTTCTACAGTATTTATTGTTTCTTCTGACCCTTTTACCTATGCATGTGAACACAAATCATGCTCCTTTTATAACATTTTTTACACATGGTAGAGAATTGAATATATTAATAAAATTATAATATCAACACTGCAGTTAAATAACAATGGATGAAACAAGGGACAAAAAGTGGTTATGAAAAGCTGATAGAAGACTGTGAAATAATAATGTCATTAGTAGGCCAATTTTAGCCATGAAATATTCTTTACAGTTCACCATGTGGAAGATAGTAGACTGCCTTACAGTTCATGTTGTACTGAGGAAAGCCATAGCTGATTTTAATTTTATTCATATTATTTTCTGATTAACCTTGAATAAATTCTCAGCGCTGTTTGAAGTCTCCAGGTAAATAGATGAGGTTAGATGTACATAAGTTGCCTGCTGCTTGACAGCATCCTTTCAAATCATGAAATCAATCAGCTTTCCATAAGGAGAGGAGGACACATGTTGCTGACATTAAAACATCAGGCATCCACTCCCACTGACTACACCTTTATGGAAGATCTATACACTGCAATGTAAATCTCAGGAAATAAATAAATAAAAATTAAAAATAAATAAATAAATAAAATAATTTTTTAAAGAGAATATATCGCAGCTTTGAGAAAACATTGTAGAATAGCAAGGCATTCATTGTAATCTTCACAAGATGCTGCACTGCATAGTTTCATTGAAGGGTATTATATACAGTGAATCATTGCTAGAGCAAACCCATAATTACAACAATTTTTCATAGTGGAAAAATGTGTCATATTATTACAAAATGAAAGTAGCATTCCAAGATTACACAAAATCATTTATCATTTATCATTTATAGTTTAGTTCATCTGCTTGTGGTGTTTAATACTTTCTAAATCAAATGTAGTTATCTGTGGCATTACTGATCGCTGTTGTTTATGAATATGTAGCTACTAACACATAGCATAATTTTAAGCAGCTAAAGCATATATGTGGACTTAGACAATGTGATTAAAAAGTGCTTAGAAATGAGTAATTAATACAAGAGGGTAATATGGATTTATAAGGAAATGGCAGCTTTTTGGCATAAATATTTTTAATTCCCAAAGTGGCTTAAAATGTCTAAGGTAACTGCTAGTTACTACATTTGGGGAATTTAAGCAATCACATGTTTTCCCATTAATAAGTAGTGCATCCTGTACTCTTTCTGAGGATTCAGTAGAAAACATGAAGAAAGCTGCAGTGCTACTGAATAGTTTAATAAGGACTGCATCTCTTTGAGATTCAGAAACTAATGACTGGCAAATCACTCGAGCTAGAAGTTAATAATTTTATTTATAGTTACCCATTCAGATGTGTGAAAATACTGGCTTTAATAAAGTATGTTTGAAATGGAAATGTATTTTATATTAGGGAACCTTTTCTATTTCTACTGCATGATAAATGTAATACAAATAATGTAAATCGATTAAAGTAAATGGCTATGAAACAAACAACTATAAAATTCATCATCGGTAGCACACAATATTATATTTGTGTAAGTAACACAACAATGAGTTTGGGAGTTTTCTTCATTAAGCAATAATATCACCTTTTTTTCTCCCACTTTCATTGTTAATCAGTCTGCCCTACCCTTTACTGAGTATGGCAGAGCCCTAAAACAAAGCTCAGTCATGTAGAGTATTGCACATTACAGTTTTCTGTCATAATTTATTTCTTGCGGAGTTTGTGAGACAGGGCTACAACAAAACTGTAACTGTCTTTTTAATTGAAAGTAAACAGCATTCTGTAAATTTTGAACTCAAATCAAAATCATGTTCATTGAATAGTGTGTAGTTTCCATTATGACAGCATACGGCTGACATTAGACTGCTATAACAGATTGTATACTGTAATAGTTTTCCTGACACTGGCATTCAAGAGTGATTGTAATCAGCTGCTTCTGAGAACAGTCATTAAGTATTTATTTATTACAGGAAAAATATTTTCATTTTTATATTTGTGAGAAATAATGGAACTGAGAATTATTGTTTTAGTGGTAAATTAACAACAGAAAAAATGTTCTAAGAGATGGCTTTAAAGAATGTGCAAACACATGATATTGTTAAAACATTTCAAATAAAAAATGCTTTCGTTTTACTAAAGAGGGTCTTCATAGTCAAAATAAGACTTCATTCCTCCTCTAAATATAAAGACAATTTAGCTACAGCAGTATCAAACCCAGTACAGGCTGTGAATTAGGATATTGTAAGCGTAATGTAAAAACCCAAATCATTATATATCTTGAAAGTTTAATAGAGATTTGGTAGAACATTTCACTTTCTTTTCATGAGAAAGTATTTCTTTTTATAATTTTTTGATCTCTTGTTTTTGGAACTACAAGAAGAGAGCAAGTTATGCAGACAAAACAAAACTCTAAGGATCACATCTAATTCCTGTAGCAGAAAAACATTGTCTGTGCTGAGCCAGCATAATTTATAAGGCAAAATAATGAATCTCACTGCATGACCTCTCTGATCTTATTTGCTTCTGTAACTGGCTATCAAGCAAAAGGTATTGTTCACTGAGTCGAGTCATAAAACACATCAGATTGACTTTGCAACCTTTTATTATATAGCAAACAAGGGCAACCAATAGTGATGCCATAAGTAATTCATATGCAACATATCAACAAATGCCATCAAACCATCACCTCAAGCCAGTTGGCGTACACCCACTTGTTCCAGCTGCCATTTCAAAGAAAACCAGATGCATATTCCTGGCTATGTCAGACCTGGTGGCAAAACCATTTAACTCATACTTACAAGCCACGTAGCCCTTGATGTGGCCACTGATCAAATCTCTGTCTAACTTGAGGAGAGCTGAGGCTGATGAACAAGAACAGGGAGAAACACAAGGGGGGCTGAAGCCATAAGACAGCCACCAAACAGGCACACCATGCCATTCCCCACAAATCAATGGCCTCACAAATAAATTCTGGATTATGAAAGAAAACACATTAAACTTTGAAACATTTTTGAATAGCAACAACCAGATCCAAATTAAACAAATCAAAACCCATGTTATTTAAATGAACATTGTCCAAATCATAGAAATCAGGTTCCATTCTGTCAATATCACTGTGCTCAATCACCTAGAAACCAATCTGGCTAGCAGCCCGCTTTACTCTGTGGTTGATCAAATGCCTCACTCTCTCAATGGCACTAAGCCTTCTAGAGTTCTTCCAATACAGTCTATGGATGATGATGAGCCAAAAGAAAGCTACCTTTGGATATAGCTGCCACAAGTGGTTCATATCAGATAAGATTCTGGGCAACAGTATCTTCTTAGGGGCTTGACCTAGATAATTTCCCCTGAGATGAATTATCACAATGCTGGGCAAGGCTTCTTCCATTGTAATCTTATGCCTTATTTTCCAAAATTTAAACCAATTATGACCAGGGAAACCAAAAGAATGAACTATCCACTGTTAATATCAAAAGAACTTTGTTGCCAGCTGGGTCTATATCACATCAGCGAATGCTAAAAATAACGAGCGCTAATATATCGAACTTCAAAGTCCAAAAGCTGAAAACAGCAAAGGAACACATCAGTGAATTTTTTCCCAGGGAAAAAAGTTGTTGGACCGTTCTCCATGCTTTGTTGTATTCTCCACTGTTGTGTGATCTCAGATTTGATATATTTAAGTTGGGGTGTGTGGGGGCAAAGCCTCCCATTTAATTTTGACTGTATAGTCTTTTTTTTTTTTTTTTTTGTGATCAGCAAATTCTTTCCCTGGGAAAAAAATTTGCTGATCCTTTCCTTTGCTGTTTTTAGATTTCGGACATTTGAGTTTGACATAACAGCGTTTGCTATTTTTAGTGTTCACTGTTATGATATAGTCCCTGACCAGCCAGGTGGGACAAGGCTTGGATGAATGCTCTCTGAATAAAAGAATGGCCCAAGAGCCAAATCACCTTCTTCTTTGCAAAAGAAACAAAAAAAGAAAAAACTGAATGCCTGATGTATGACAAAAAGTCATCAGAGACCCAAGTTCTGATTCTTTGAATAACCTGCACAGATGGCAGATATGTCAAATTGGCCTTCCATGGCCAAGTCTAAGGTATGACCTATCCAAAAGGAATAAGAGGAGTAACCTTGTAGGTGAATTCCTTTCCCTGCCAAGGCCTGCCTAGGAAATGCATTAAACTGTGATAGGTTAAAAGGCCTGCCAGAGGTCCACATGAAAACCAAGACCAACCTTTTCCCTAAGAGTGTAATATTAAATAGCAAAATATCTCAATGCATAGGTGAAGTGACTAGCC
This sequence comes from Protopterus annectens, assembly GCF_019279795.1. Taxonomy (NCBI): domain Eukaryota; kingdom Metazoa; phylum Chordata; order Ceratodontiformes; family Protopteridae; genus Protopterus; species Protopterus annectens. The sequence goes on along the minus strand of NC_056735.1, from coordinate 1,588,632,580 downwards.
CAATGGTCTTGTCTAGGCACACCTGCTGACCTTTACCGACTTGATCAGTCTTGGATTTCTTCAACCAAATCATGACAAAATCCATGTGGATGACAAGATCCTCAAAACAAAGGTAAAGGAGAAGTTCATTGGCCCAAAAAGCACCTGCATACAAATAAGTGAGCAAAGCAACTATAGAGACAAACAACTGAAATTAACCAATGGTTCTGAAAATACCTTGAATAACAAGGACAAGCAGTTGTCTCCCAATAAGTTTTCTGGAATCCTGAGAAGGTCCCTGCATGTTCCCTAGGCCCTTTAGTATCCTCCCCATAACCCAATATCGTGACACAGCCTGAAGGCCAAAAACATGCTCCAACCACCCTTAAACTGAAGGCATATTCTGATACTTTTAGATGAATCCCCCTCTGTGGATCTAGCCACTAAAAAGTGTAGCAACAACTGTACTCCTTATGACTTAGGACTAGGGATCAAAGACCTGTATAATGCCTTGAAAATCTGGAGAGATGCCAAGTAAACTTTCCTAATGTTGCTGGCCCAAGAATTTGCTTAAACCAATTCTTCAATTAACCAGAATCCTGCAGGAACTGGGGTATCCTTTGGATCTGAATGCTTGGGCAAGAGGTGAAATCTGGCAAACTGAAACCAGGAAAGACTGTCAGCTGTAGGAATAAGATGACCAGGCACATGAACACACAAAAATGACAAATTAGTCTGCAAACTCAGCAAAATTAAAAGCCTGATGACCAAGTGGACCACCTGGACCTGGAAGAATGTTTTTTGAGAGTGCAAATCACTGCAGTATTACCTGAGTGGGAAATTATCTTCTTGTCAATAATCTTTCCATACTAATGCTGCCACCCAAATGGGTAAAATTAATAAAAAAAATTATGTCCCAGTTCCTCTCCATGGGCCAACTTTCCAGCCAACTTTCAGCAAACCAGCTACCCATTAAATAACCTCCCCCCATACCAGACCCCCCAGCCACATCAGTAAAAAGCTCAAAGTTGGTGGCTATGGTCCAAGGGGACTGAAAAAGAAACTCCATTAAACTGGCTCAGGAAGGTAAACCATAACCAAAGGTCCTCTTTACCCCATCGAGTCAACCAGACGAGGTTGTGCTTGGGGCTATTACCTTTCAATAAGTCAGACACAGACCATCTGCCTAGAGAAACCACCCTACAAGCAAAATTGAACAAACTGTGAAAATGCATGACGTCTCCTACCCGTACTTTGCTGGAACACAAAAATCTCCAAAGTAACTGCCGAACTTGTTCAGGTTTTGGTGGACGAAGCTTGAAGGAGCTATCAGTGGTGTTGTGTCTAAGCCCAAGAAAGTCAGGACTTGGCTTGATCACTCTGATGTGTCATTGGCCAAGAGTACCCCAATTCGCTGCAAAGCTGCTTAAAAATGGACATACCTTCCAAAGCACCATCCTGACCCACCCCACTATCAAAAAATCATCTAGGTAGTATACTCCTGACTGCCAGAGGCCTGTCTTTTGCCAACACCAATGTAAAGCTGTACTAAATATTTAAACCATTACATAAGCCACAGAGCATCCCATTGGCACTGCATTGTCAAAAATATCTTCCCATTGAACTGAAAACCTAAATATGGCCAAACCTCTGATCTCACAGGGAGAATATGGAAAACAGATTGAATATCTATCTTATAGAGCCAGGGGTCTGTACAGCCCATGATGACTTCTGCTACCTGATCGAAAGAAGAGTAGTGTATTTTGGTCAGTTTCAAGTCAATAAAATCATTGACTGAACCACCCACTGGGTGAGATAAGTGATGATTTAATCTGAACTCACCTTCCTGTTTTTTTGCGGACTAGGCCAATAGGGGAAATTTTAAGTAAAACCCACGTAGAGGATGAAAAGGATCCAATTATCCTTCCAGCTCATCTCTCTTTCTCTATTAACCTAGCAGCAATGTGTTTGTGTCTTTTGATGGATGAAAAATTGTTAACTACCTTGGAATCTAATGTGGCTGTGGACTGGATTGGAAAGCCTATGGAAAAACCTTTAATAAAGGTTGCTGCTACCCTTTGATCCAGGTAATCTGACAGCATACAGGATAACTTATCTAGACAAATGTGGGAATAAGCCTGGTATGGCATGTTCGGGTCCCCACCCAAAGCCTTCCCCCTGTTTCCATGAAAAAGATGGCTTGGCATAAAAGGAAGAGTTGCACCCAATACCAACCTCTCTGTCTGTCTGAGATGAATTAAAATTCCACCTGTCCTTAGGATCAAGCCCCAACATCTTGAAATAGGTTGACCCTTCCCACATCCTGAACACAAGTGGTTATATTTGTAAGTGGGCCACACACATTTCCCCTGATTGAATGCCCAGCAAAACCTTGTACCTTTTGTATTAGCAGCCCCTCCCTCACTACCCAGAAGCACCTTCTTGCCCATCATGGCACTGAGCTATATGTCAGGGTGCCTTGACTCCTATCTAAGGGAACTATCAAAGACTTTCAGCTTCTTGAATAGCTGAACATTATTCAACCACTCCAAACCCACCTTCACATGTTGGGCTTCCTTTATGGCAAAAATGTAAGTTAATAAAAGCAGAGCTTGGTTGGGATTCGTCTCAATGATTATGTCCATAAGTATCACAAAACCCAAAGAACAAGTATCCAATTTCTTCATAGGTGTCCTGGCTGATGCCTTCTTCATGATGGCTGCTAAGGCTGCCATCATGTCCTTGTTGGATATGTTATCAGTGTCCAGTATGTGCCTTATATCCTCATTATCTACTAGACTGAAGACATCTACAAACTCCCCTTGCTTAATCTTATCTTTGACCTTAGAGGGAATATGTGCTGTGATATGAGATCCAGGTGATTTGGGATATGTGAAGTCAAGGGTAGACATGGAGGATAAGAATTGGGGGATACACTTATCTTACTGGGGTGGGGCCTCCCTCTCTGAACCCATGACCTCCTCAGACTTCCTATGCAAGTAGGGTAAGGGCAACTGCATCACCTGGTCAACATTAGTATCTGCTCCCACTCCTGGACCGAAAGGTGTAGAGGCAGCAAATTTTCTCTCTAAGACTAAGTCAAACAATCTAATTCTACCCTCTTCAGGTGAAGAATCTATAAAATCGTCTAATAAATTATCAGCAGATTGACCCCAACCACTAATACCAAGACATGTAGCCCCTACAGAGACATTACCTTGTGCTTCTGTACATATGTTGAATGAGCAGAAAGGGATGATGTTTTGGCTGGAAACATCCCTGACTGTCTTTTTCTGACTCTTCCTAGATGGAGCTGGTCCCACAGCTGCGCACTGCACTGGATTTAGCAAAGGTCTCATCCTGGAATTCAGTCTTTGTTAAGCCACCTCCACCAATCAGCAAACCTTATGCTTCCTGCAATAAACACAACCATCTTTTTTAATGGACTGCACAGTGGCTGACCCTGAAAGATAGAAAGAATTAACACAGGGAAGAATACACACACAAAAGGGGGGAGGGGATCTAATCAACTAAGTTCCAGTTAGTTTAATAGGTGGGATGCTTACATACTGTGCTGCTGCAAGGTTCTAGAATGTATAGCCCTCAGGATGTTTCCATGCTCCTTTCTTGAAAAATGCCACTGTGACTAAAACTAGCAGAGCTGCTGTGATGGTTCTGGAATGCCATGACATGTCCTATACAAAAATCACTCTGGCAAAACCAAGGATGTGTACAACCTATTATACAATGACCCCCCCCCCATTAATATTCCAAAACGTGCATGCTGATTGGCCAGTATGCCCGTTGTAAATCCCACAATATACCAACGGAAAAAGGTCCTGTCACCCAGACTTTTTTCTGTTGGTATAAAGTGCACAAAACATTTTTTTAACAAATAAAAAAAAAAAGAAAAAACGGAGCAGCGGAGACTTTCTTTTCTCAGTTGCTTCTGTTGCAAAGCATTGATGTAGTGGGTATGCGTGGGACACTAGTCCCATACGCATGCACAGTACATCAAAACAAGGAAGCAGCCAGTGGAAAAACAGTAATGCACCATTATACAAAGACATTATTTAAGAAAAGTATTTTTTTTTCTTAAATAATGTCATTGTATAATAGCAATAACTGACTCCGTGGTTGTGGTATATTGAAATTTACCCATGGTTGGTATTATTTAACCATTCGGCTTCCACCTCACAATTAAACCACACCAACCGTGGGTAAATCTTCAATATATCACACCACATCATCGGTTATTGCTTAAATAATCAATTGCTGAAATAAACATTATACACTACTAATTATCCAAAATGGCATGCCTAAAACTTATAAGTTTGATACTAACATTACACTTTGTTATAAAATCATTGTTCCCAAGATACCATAACACAATTATTTATGCAATACAATTTAATCTATGCACAATCCCCACTAGAACAAAAAACATAATTTACCTGACTTCCCTGTAGTCATCCTCCAAAATTTACCCGTTAATAAAATCAACCTACCACAAAAGTGAGACACAGCTACTGACCTAAAACTGATTCATCAATCTAAAATGCTGGAAACAAAACATGATAGGATATAAGCCCCCTCACTGCTCGGGCTCCCACACCCAACTTGCCCTAATTAATTAAGGCATACATAAATTGCCCAAGATAGTGCACTAAACAAACTCCACTGAAGTACAGAAACAAACCATATGTGACAAAATGATACAGATTCCAACAGTCATAAACTATGCCATAACATGCAGTTTTAACTGCACCACCCCTGTTTCAATACTACAACATGCTGTTACCAGGTGTTTATGTGCATATTTAATAAAATATAAAATCCTTTATGCAAGCAGAATACAGGAGTTTGCCCCAAATTCCCTTAAAAGTATTATCACCCTATGTCACTAATGAAAAAGTTACTCCTGTATCTAAATTATTTATTATTAACTAATAGTGTAACCCCCCTGCCCAACAATGGCTAGTGTGCCAGTACCGTAAATGTTTTTTTTTTTTATTCTGTATATATATATATATATATATATATATATATATATATATATATATATATATATATATATGAGTTCCCCTTTATAACCTCGAAATACTGAAATCTCAAATTTCAGTATCTTGAAACCATAAAGGCGAATCCACAAAACACCAAAAACCCAAAACTGTGAAATTTTAAAATCTGAGCACACAGCATACACCACACCACACATACACCGCACCACACATACACCACAATACCCACAGTACAAAATAAAAAAACACACAAAAACATAACACCACACATCTACAAACCTACCCTACAAATAAGCAGGGGGGTAAGCCCCCCTGCACCCCCCCATCTGGCGGGCTATGCCCCCACCCCACCCTACTTATATATACTAACTATGAGATCGCACAAACAGAAAAAGAAAGTAAAGTCACACCCAGACATTCTACAGTCCTTCACACACATAGACACACACACACACACACACACACACACACGCACACACACACACACACACATATACAAACACCAAGACATCCAAGACTTACACACTCATACTTTCACCTGCCTACCCTAGTCCACACGTACAACTTACAAACACACTCACATACACTCAAAATTCCCACCCAAAACCCTTATAAAACACTCACTTACCTTAAATTCCACCTAAATCCACACACACCAGACACCATCCACACAAAACACCACACGTAATGTAGCATAAATCTATAACTGCAAATTCGAGATATTCATATTTGTGATTATGCACTTTCACCATTTTAAAAATTTGCCTTTATGGTCTTCAGATATTGAAATTCAAGATTTCAGTATTTTGAGATTTTAAAGCTGAAAAGGGGAACCAAATATTAATTATTGCCTTATTGCATTATTGCCTTTTTCTATTTTGTACACTGTGATTTGTTTTCTATACACTGTGCTTTACATGTATTCTGATTTAATTGCATAGTAAAACTTGAGAAGAGACCACACCTGTGTCTCTTGTGAGCCAGACAGAATTTTTTCTCACCCTCCCACCCTGTTACTGTTGTTTTCTTAAACACCACTGTCTTCCTAGTTGCCTGCCCCTTATGTTAATTGAACCATATATCTCTTCCCCTCTCTCCTTTCACTGGCTGGTGTAAGCACAAAATTACCATTTTGTGAAATCACTCCATTTCTACTATTTCGATGTACTGGCCATCCTACTGTATTCCATAGTACCATAATACAAAAGTGACCACCCCCTTTCAATATATCTTGCTCTTTTAAAAAATAGCTTCTCTCCACCGAATGAGCTAAAACCTAAGTTACCTACTTTCATATCTAACTCCTCAGTGCACAATGCAGTGTATAGGATAAACCATTTTTTCATCTTACTTTTAAATATCTATTACAAGGCCGCCAGTTATTTGAGAGCATGCATTCTACCTCTCAGTAGTCATCTTGGGATTAGTGCTTCTGTTTTCTCCTGATGAGAGAAGGAGTACAGGAACACTATTTCCTGGAGACTTTTGATGACCAGAAAACCTAATAACTTCTTTAAAGGTGACAGCTTGGAATCATTCTGGTCCTGGTGAGAGAAGGAGCAGAGTGCATTGATTCCTGACTGCTTCTGGTTGGAGAGTGAGTGTCTGCCTTAACATTTATGATTGGTCTGGTTGCTAATCAAGGCATCTACCAGGAAAAGGCTACAAGTCTACAGACCCTTGCTTCATCTGGGACAAGACTGTGGATCATCAAATAGTCTATGGCCTGCTTCTCATCTTGGGATTGGTGCTAACATTTGGCTTTTGGTTAGAGAAGAAGCAAAAGATCACTGTATCCCAATAGAGTGAATCTGTGGTGAGACCAGCATTAGTAGTAGCCAGGCAGTAGCCATTCATGTGACTCCCCTCTTTTCATCATTCTTGACAAGCTAATTCTTTGTTTTCAGTAAGTACTGCTTGATTTGTTTATAACTTCAGAATATGAATCTAAATATTTCATCCTTAAATTTTCAGGGTCTACATATTACATTCCCCTCAAGTGTTTGGTAGTGCTCTGTACAGACTCAGACGCCTTGAGTGATATTTTTCCTGTAAAAGCACAACTGAAATTTCTCCAATACTTAGTTGCACACAGGAAAACTAGTTTGCAGTAACAAGCACTGTCCCCATAGTTGCAAACCGGATATGCCTGACAGTGATGGATATTCTCATTTCAACTGTCTAATCAATAAAAAAGTGTCTGTTGCCATGGATATGAGCTTTCCTACAGTCTCCGTTGCCAGCTTGGTGGATATGGGCATTCTGAGGCAATATAGAAATTACCTCATGTTTACTGACAACCAGTTAATTCTGAAACAAACTGATATTGTATGTGAGAGATGTATTTACACAATGTTGCTGGAGTCAAAACTCTCACATAAAAGTACTCCTAATGTCGATAAGGTTGTCATACTTACACATGCTGCACTCATCATGCAAAATTCAAAGCAGGCATATAGACCTGTATATGCTGAGACACTTACATGTAACCTTCCTAAACTACAAATACCTCCTAGATGAAGTACACATAACAAATTTTATTTATTTTTTATTTATTTATTTAACATTTGTTAACCGGGCTAGTCTAACTGGAGACAACTCCTTTTTCAGCAGAGGCCCGGGGAGAAAAGCTCCACAAATTGTACAGACAGTCAATACAAAACAAAATGAAGGGAACATAGTTTGATAGGATAAGTAAGTATTGTGCTCAACATAAAAAATTAAGTCCTGGTTTAGTAATACTTAAAATTATCAGATTTGGACTAAAATATGGTAGGAGGTAAGAGAGAAAAAAAAAAAGAACATGATAGATAAGAAAAGAGAGAGGAAAGTGTATAAGTATGAGACTGGAATAGTAGAGAGCAGGTTTAGAGTAGGGAGGATAGAAAGGTGAGAGACTACTGAGCCATGGTTAGTCAGGATTGAGACAGGGGCACAGCCAGTGTTTTGTTAAGTGTGTTTTAGTTTTGTTTAAAGAGAATAGGAGATGTGATGGAAGTGAGTTCAGTGGGAAGCTGATTCCAAGACTTACCAATGGTGTTGGAGAAAAGGAGTCACCAGCCGTTATTAGATTTACATATAGTAACTAGAGGTTTGTTAGAGGACCAAGGGAATTTAGGTTTGTATAAGGGTAAAGAGATTAGAGAGGATAGGTGTATTGTTAGGTTGGTAGAATATTCTATGGACAAAGGTAAGTTGAGAGAGTAATAGCATGTTGTGAAATTCTAGCCAGTGAAGTTGTTGTAGATTCAGACAGTGATGAGTTCTAAATTTGTTTCGGTGACAAATCTAGCTATGTTATTGAGAGTGTTAGCTAATTTAGAGATTATTCTTCTTGAGGTTAGTGTAGATGGGTGAAGCATAGAGGAGAGTAGAAATAAGATGAGAGTGGGCAAGTGTAGCTTTAGCATTGGGAGTTAAGAATGTTTTAATTCTGGACTATTTTAATGGTATTGTTAATATGAGTATCAAAAGTAAGGCAGTTGTCTATAGTCACACCTAGCAGCTTAGTGGTAGAATCAGGGGATATAACAGTACCATTGTTAGAAGAGATGGAGAATTCTAGTGGGGGGGACCTAGAAGTAGGCTTAAATAGGAGGAGTTTGGTTTTTTTAGCATTCAAAAGTAAACAGCGTTTTAAGAACCATGTCTCAACTGTGTTGAAGACGTTTTGAGTAAGGGTTCGTAACTCAGAGGAAGTTTTTGAGCAGATAAGTGTGGAGTCATCTGCATATTGGATGCAAGTTGCTTGGGGTAAGGCTAATTGAAGGTCATTTATGAATAGAGTGAAAAGGAGAGGGCCTAGAATAGAGCCCTGTGGAACACCAAGAGTGATAGGTAGCAGAGATGAGAGATTGTTACCCCAGAGGACGGCCTGCTTTCTATTGCTGAGGTAAGAGGCAAACCAGTGGATAGCCTTGGGTTCAAGAGAGATAGATTCCAGGATTTGTAGGAGTAGGGGATGGTTGACCATGTCAAAAGCTTTGGAAAGGTCTATAAAGAGGGCTGAAGATAGGTTGTTATTGTTTTTTAAAGATAAGATCAGTGAAGGAAAGTAGGGCAGTGGTAGTACTGTGAAAAGGCCTAAAACCATGTTGGCAATTGGACAGAATATTATGTTTAGTGAGGTGATTCATTAGTTGATGGTGTATACATTTTTCCATAATCTTTGCTATTGGTGATAAGAGGGCTATGGGTCTATAATTGGAGTACTCATTTTATGTAGGGGATGATGTATGAGATTTTCCAGATATCAGGAATGGACTCTTCGCTGATAGTTCTGTTTATAAGGATGGATACAGGGTAGGCTATTATGGATGCTGCTTTTGAAGGTATTGGTACAAGGTTTGAGTTTTGGAGACATTTTGGATAAAGGAGGTGGAGATAGGTTGTAGTTTAAAGGTAGGGAGATTAGTAGAAGTGGGGTCAGGGATGGATGATTTATCTATGGAGAGGTGAGAGGCTAGAGAGTTAATGGTTTCAGTAAAGAAGGAGTTAAAGGTGTTGGCAGTTTCTAGGGTTGTGTGTTTTTCTGACTCAGAGTAGTAGTCTTACCAGGGTGAATAATCTTATTTAAGGTTGCCCCAAAATTGTTGTGGTTTATTAGTATTAATTTGTTGGAGATTACTATAATAGTTTCTTTTGTCACCGATTATTGCTTTTGGTAGAATTTCTGAGTTGTCTAAAGATCAGTTGATCTGAAGGAGATTTACTAGATCTCCATTTAGACCAGGATTTATTTCTGAGTAACATTTTTGTCTTGTTTCTTTAGTTAGCCAGCGTGCTTTGTTAGTTTTAATTCGGTTGGTGCATTCTGCTGCATGATTGTCAACGATTCATAAGAATCTAGAATTGTAATATTCAACCGCATCAGCTGTGAGAGTTTTTAGGGTTCCAGTTGCAGGCATTTAGTTCAGATAAGAAGAGGATAAGGTTAAAGTGTTTATTATATCGTGAGGTTTTAAGGGCTGGGTTGTTAGTGATAGTAGTCTTTAGTCTTATGATATAGGTTAGGTAGTGGTCACTAATGTTATCAGGTAAGGTACCTGCAAGGTAGGATTGTTGTTGTTTGTTAATTAGAATCCAATCTAGTATGCTTTCTTTGTTGCTAGGTTTGTTGATCCTGGTAGTGGTGTTAATTATTTGAGAATAGCCATGTAGATTAATATGGGTGGTGGGGTTATCTGAGTTTATTGAGGACCAATCTTGGTTTAGGTCTCCTAATATGATAGTTTCTTGAGGGTAATTTGAAGATGTCCAACTAAGGATGTTTTCGATTATAGTAGTGTTGTTTCCGGGGGGTAGGTAGATACAGAGTATAAAGATTGATTTATTTGGGTTAATTTGCAGTTTAGCCAAAAGAAGTTCAGCCTTGGTATCCACTTGAGGTTCATAGGGAACTAAGGATATGTGAAGTTTTGTCTTAAATAGCAGGGCTACACCCCCCCCCCTGTGGGTATTTCGATCTTGTCTCACAATGTTATAACCTGGGGGAATTATTTCATTATCTTTAGTGCAGGGTTTTAGCCAGGTTTCTGTAAGACAGAGAATATCGTGAAGATCAAGAAGAGAATGGAGATGTGTGACTTTGTTGTTAACACTTTGTATGTTCAGGTGTCCTATAACTAATGCATTAGATTGAGAGGTAAGGGATGGGAGGGGCAACAAATAGTAGGTCTGGCATCAAGAGAGGTAGCTCTGGGCCCAGGGTTTGGATGTATGTCACCATCTATTAGGGTAGATGGGTTAAATTGGAATTGTGGTAAGAAAGAGAAATTTGTAAGGTATTTTATTCTTTTTGATGAGAGGGTATATAGTTTAATATCACGAGTCGATGATATTTGGCAGGGAGATAGGAAGGGATGGATGTAATATTTGAGTGAGATAGTGTCACTGTAGAATGATTAGAGGCTGTTTGCTTATGAGGGTAGTGAATGTGGTTTATGGATTTGTCTTCAAAAGATGTAAGGATGTAAGGTAGTGAGACAGCTAGTGAAAAATAAGTAGGAGTGACAGTTTACCTAGGATGTTTCTAGTTATACTGTTCATGTAATGGGGTTTGATGATTTTAGATGGCATGTTGAGGTGAGGAGCAAGGATCTGATAGTAGAGGTAGTTAATATAGGGAAAGTAAAATGCTGTGAGGTAGAAGGCTATGGGAGTTTGACAGGGTTAATCTACAAGAGAGAGTGAGGGGAGGGGAGGGGCAATGGTAAAGTGAGGTTATGTTGATGAAGATTGGTAGGTGGGATAAAATGTAGGGATCACGTGGGGGTGGGAAAGGTGGAAATACAGTCTGGGTGAGGAGATAGGAGGGGGCTGAGGGAGAATCAGTAAGGTAATAGGTGAGAAAAATAGAAGAAAAGATAAGAGTATTGGGCTAAGAAAATTAAAGATGAGGGGGAGACAAAGCTGTGTTATACTGGCAAGGGATGGAAAGGTGATGAAAGAAATGGTAGAAACAGGGATAGGACTATTAGGTGAAAGTAGGCGGGCCGAGAGGAGTCTGGCTGCTGGAGTACCTGATTCAGAGGCAAAAACAATATGTACAAGCCAATGAACAAGCAATTTCATTCAGGATGAGCCAAATGTGCAAACATACTTTGTTAATTAATTGAAAATTCAGTGGGGTAGTAGTAGAGACAGACGGTCCAAAATGGCCAAAGCCTGAGGTAATTCAGGAGGTCCTTAGAGGCCAGGTATGTTCAGTAGAGGAAGGCCGTGGATAGGTTGCTAGGAATGCGAAGAGGTAAGAGAGAGAGGATGTTAAAAATGTAATATCTCATTAAAGGACTTAAGTTACACAGTTGAGATTAGATAATACTGTACTTCTGCAAAATAGTTAAAAAGCTGTAGTAATACTTCCTAAGAGTAGTTACATTAATGATTAGGAGAAAAAACATTCAGTTCAGATGAAATACCCTCAGCAACCCCAGCAACCCCAAATGTGCTCTTTCAAAACAACACCCACATCAACACAAAGAGCTACAGTACATCTCATGGAACCTCTACCTCTAAGCCCATAAGGAAGCCACCATCTAGTTATTGGAGACTCCATCATGAGACACACTGATGTGTCTCCCACCAGGCTGAGTAAGGAGAATGTCATGGTCAGTTGCTTATCAGAGGCTAGGATCTGCCACATTACACACTCACTCAGGTGATTGGACCACAACTACCAATATGACACATTCATAGTCCATGTGGGAGTAAATGACCTGAGACGTACCTCCCTAGACTATATGAAGAGAGACAACATGGAGTTCTCAGACTATGTGTCTCAGACTGGTATGAGCCTAGTATTGAGCAGCATTTTACCTTCTCCAAGGATGATGCCACAATATGAACAAAAGATGATTGACTTTAATAATTGGCTTAGTTTCTGGTGTCATTCTAAGGGGGTGCAATATTTGTCAGCCAGGAAGGAGATGATCATGCTGCTTTTCCAAAGATGGTCTGCACCTCTCTCCTCTAGGTTTTTGAATATTAGCTAAAACAATGTCTTCCCCACAGTGCCTTTTTTAGGCAATGCCAAACTGAAACTATTTCCAACATAACAAATCAAAACCATGAAAATCGAAAGGTATTACTGCTCAGTGCTGAGTCTAAATAAAAAAAACTCCCCTCCATAGAAGCTCTCTTTACCCTAGAGAATGCTGATGTCCTTGCAGTTACTGAGACATGGTTTAAAGCCATGTAAAGCACACCAGTAGTGCCTTCCACACATTTAGGCCAGCTAATTCACAGGCAGGGACTAAAGGTTGAGGTGTCTCTATTTACATCAAAAATAAATACATTTCAAGGCTGGTAAAACAGGACAATGCACTTGAGCTGCTCCATGTTAAAATCACCATAGGCGAAATCCAATAACACTTCCTTGCAAGATATAGGTCCCCCTCTATGACCTATAGCTTGTAGATAACACTACAAGAAAATGAAAACATTGTGAAGCATATTCCATGTGCAATTATGGTGAATGAAATGCAAAGAATTGATAGAAATTTATTACAGCCTAAATTGATTTTTTTTTATGTGTGCCTGTATGTGTGTGAGCGCACGCTTGCGTTTGTGTGCATGTGTGTGCGTGTGCGTGCATGTGTGTGTGTGTGTGTGTGTGTGTGTGTGTGTGTGTGTGTGTGTGTGTGTGTGTAAGTATGTATACTGAGCAAATTTTTGTGCATGTGTGTGATTATGCCCATATGTGTACTGTGTGTACGTGTGTGTGTGTGTGTGTGTGTGTGTGTGTGTGTGTGTGTGTGTGTGTGTGTGTGTGTGCACGCGTGCAGCAGGAAATAATTTGGTTAATGAATTTATGAAAAGGTAATGTAATGTTGTCAATAGGAAGGCCAAACAACTAAATATTGTAAGCCATATTGTCGGAGTTGTAAATTTAATCAACACTTCTGGCATGGCTGTGTTAAAGAGAAAGAAAATGTTGAAAATTAAAGTAGGAAATAAACAGTGCAAGACAAGTTAACTGATGAAGTAGTATTTGCTGGTCACAATGAAGAGTCAGACTGGGAAGAAGATGATTCTGTAGATGAAGGAGAAAATGATAAGTTGTGTCTGGTTATAAGGAAAAAATATGTTAAAAATTAAATAAACTGAAATGATGTATAAAACAATTAGAGAAGAAGAAGAAGCTATATGTGTAATCAAGTTAGAGAAACAGAAAACAATGGGTAAAAAGACAAAATGATACAAAGAAAGGTAAGTCATATGTTTTCCTTTTTTTTTCGTAATGTAAACTTCATAGCAAATGAAAGCAGAAGAACTGTTGTAATACAATGGTGTAAACCATTAAATATGACATAATATGCCTATTGGATAAATATTTAAATAACCTAAAGTAGAAACAACAGTCAAAGCAAGTATGGGGAGTGAAGATCATAAGATCTATGGGTAATGATTTATAATCTGAAATCATAATATTGTTTATGGTGAATTATATTATGATATATGAAGTTACTACTGTTTGCCAAAAAATGTTAGTGATATTAGATTATTAAAAGACAGATAATAAGACTTATGGTAGTTTATGCATTACATAAGGCACTGAAAGAGCATCTTTTTCAAGAACTAAAGAAATATTTGAATATTGACGTGAATATGGTGTGTTTGGGAGACTTTAATTGTGTAACATTAGAAAAAAAAAGGAAAGTAAGGGAGAGAAGTTAATGTATGTAACGGATTCTTCTTAGAAATAAATCTTGGCTTAAGACAATAATATAAATGTATTAATATAAAGGGAAAGTTAAGGACAGAAATGCATGTTTTATATTATCAGAAAAGATAAAGCACACTAGTACAGGAACATTACTTTTTGGATTTCATGCCCCTGTGATAGTCTAGGCTGTTTTTCAATACCAGAAATTGAATAATGTACAAGTCAAGGAATACTATAGCAATAACCCACGCCTGGGTGTGGGTAATGCTAAATTTACCCACGGTTGGCGTGGTTTGGTCCCGAGGGCGAAGCCCGAGGGACCAAACAAAGCCAACCGTGGGTAAATTTAGCATTACCACACCAGAAGTGGTTATTGCTATTATATGACATTATTTAAGAAAAGAAACTGTTACTTTTCTTAAATAATGGCATAGTATAATGCCTGTTTACTGCCCTTCCGCAGATGTCTGGCATCGCGGCAGTTCTGATGTACCGCGTGCCTGCGCAGTACATCAGAGTTGTGCAAAAGCAACGGAGAAAGCAAGATCTCCGTTGCTTTTTCAAATCTCGCTATGTTAAATGAGTTTAACATAGCGAGACAGTTTAAAATAAGCAACGGACATCTCCGTTGCTTATTTTAAAACTGTCTCGCATGTTAAACTCATTTAACATAGCGAGATCTTAAAAGCAACGGAGATCTTGCTTTCTCGTTTTTAACACAAACACTGCCTCGCTATGTTAAATGGGTTTAACATAGCGAGACAGCTAAAATAAGCAACGGAGATCTCCGTTGCTTATTTTAACTGTCTCGCATGTTAAACCCATTTAACATAGCGAACAGTGTTTAAAATGAGTTATACTAATGGAAAAAAGTCCGGGCGACCGGACCTTTTTCCATTAGTATAACTCGATTTACAACGGGCACGCTGGCCAATCAGCGTGCACGTTTTGGGGGGATCATGGTATAATAGAGATTAATCTGGCACTGCTCAAAATTACATATGTTACAAGATGAAGGGCAAGTATTGTTTACAGAACAGTTAAAATTGAAATATTTTATTTATTTAACATTTGTTTACCAAGAAAGTCCAGGTTGGAACAAATCCAATTTTCAGTGGAGGCTAGAAATATTCCAGACACGTGTCTTTGTAATGTAGGAGGAAACCAGAGCAAACACACATTAATGTAGGGAGGACATGCTGACTCCACATAGAAGGCACCTCAGCTGAGAATTGAACTGGAGAACCTCTTGCTCTGAGGTGACAACACAACCACTGCACCATCCATAAAATAAATAAAATAAATAAATAAATAATTATTTTTATGAAGCTATCTATTCACAAAAACAGATTACACAGGATAAAGAATATATTTCTAAAGGAACAATGGATATACTAAAAAGGGAAATTACTGCTGAGGATGTTCAAAAAGTATAGAACAAACAAGGATTGAGTCTGTATCAGGAAAGATGATATTAATTAAACATTTTATAGAAAAATGAACAGCAAAGAACTTAGATGTTTTCATAACATGATATCGAAGAGGGTGAATCAATACCTAAAATAAAAAGAAAAACATAGAAGGATTGTAAGACTTATGTAGAAGAGGGGTGAAAGAAACTATTATGAATTATAAAATAGTTATGATGATTTTTCCAAATAAGACTTAAAAATATCATAAAAGAGATAATTAGTGGTAGAATATATGGGACGAAAGAAAAGGATAGCAAAGATAAGTTTGTTATAGATAAGGAAGTAATAGATGAAAATGAATAAAACTAAATGGAAGGTAAATTGATTTCAAGTAATACAAAAATGTATGTGATAATAATCATAATATATGTCATAATCAGTAATGGAGTATTTTAAAACAACATGGTAGTCCAGATAAAAATATTATTTTTAAAGATATTTATGAAAATGCAACTGCAAAGTTCTTAGTAAATGGTTGTGTAAACAGAGAGATTGCAGTTAAAAGTGGAGTACTTAATGTCCAATTAGTATGATATTTATTAGTCAGATAAATGCAATTAAAGAAAAGTTACAAATAAATAATTGTGAGGCAACTCTGATTTACAGGGATTTTGTGAAATTGCTCACAGTTATATCTTATGCACGTGAAACTTTCATTAAGCAATAACCCACTCCGGGGTGTGGGTAATGATGGATTTACTCATGGTTGATGTTGTTTGGTCACTAGGGCGAATAAAGACAACCGTGGGTAAATCCAGCATTACCCACACCCAGAAGTGGGTTATTGCTATTATACAATGACATTCCCTGGGATTCATGAAGCTCAGTACAAGGACGGCGTTAGCCTTGCACTGACCGTGTGGCATAGAGATGGCGCAACAGCACCACATGCATATTAATGAAGGTGTGTTGCCGTAATGGCCACATGTATAGGAAACGTGTACGAGTGCAGGGGGCATGTCCAAGTGCTGCATGGAGTGTGAGCATGTCGGCTGCATATGCGCAATCTAAAATGCTGACTAGTACAGCCTGTCTCTAATAGTATGTGTCCTCCTGTCAGTGTCTGTGGATAGTGAAATGTATGCAAAACTTTCTAGACATTTTTGCGAACACCACAATAAGAAGTAAGCACAAAGGCACGTAGCTGAATATTGAGTCCCCGTCCCTTGAAAAAATGATATTTAAAACCCCGTGCCTGTATTCCATTGTAGTGTCGCTAGTTATACCAAGTGGAAGCGAAATGCATTGTGTTAGCGCTCCGCCAATTGCTAAGCCTAGTCCAATGGTTAGGGTTACCTCCTGTCCTACATTGTGAGGAACAGACCCCCTCTAGGTAAGTGTGTCCATACTAAAACCATTATAAATATGAAATGTCTTGCGATAGTCGGACATAATTATGTCCCATATTTTATGTAATAGTCCCATATAATACTTATGTCCGTATATAAAATACCTAAATGTTACAAGAAACAGAATAAGCAAGTAACAAAACAGAATAAGCAACTACACTGCTACAACAATAAAAGCTTATGTGTAGGCATAAAACAAAAGTAATCTCCTTTGTAATGACCGTGGGTATGTGTTGGCCTGTAAACTCTGATGTGTGTCCCGAAAATGTCCCATCCAGATCATATGAAAAGGTGGCAACCCTACCAATGGTCAGAGCATTCGCCCAATATCTGCCCATTCGCGGTCCAAGTCGTCCTTGTCAGGACGGCTCATAGATGAATGGGTATTTCCCGGGTCTACCTACCATGTCATGAAAGATAAGTATTTGCGTGCACCTATGTGCATGAAGTACAGCATGTGGATGAACAGAAATTCTAGGGTAGTCCTCACAACCATATCTGTTCCAGAGATATGCAGTGTATGCAATGTGTTCTGTTGACTGTGCCATGGGCCATCAACTAGAGAAGGGATGAATGGTATCTGTGGAATATGGGGGTGGGGGGGTGATGGGTAATGTAATAATTCGCCAAGGGGAGACTGGGTTGGATGCACAACAGGTGAACTGGAGGTCTACGAGGGAGCAGTGGGTGAATCAGGAAGATAACCAAAGAACAAATATACACATCCACAATACAATCCCACAAACATGTGAACATTAAAAAGTGCAATACACATGTACAGAAACGTTACCGGCACATACCCATATAATGGTCTGGCCTGAACTGAGCCATCCAACCCCAACACACCTGGATACATATCTGAATACCCATCATCCCCTTCACAGCACACCACCCCCCACTTCCTGAACGTCCACCAAAACCACCCATACTCGGGCTGCTAGATAGGCGCAGCCATATCTGCACATAGTGACCCCTACCCATATCTAGTAGGCAGTCTCACCCTAGGCAGTCTCAGGATTGCAAACTATGTATCCCTTACATTTATAACCCTACCTTATAGCCATAAAGCAAAGAAGGTCATCTGTCTCCACAATTTTTGGATATCCCTCATGGGATAAGTATCTGTTCTAAACATTAGACTTGGTGTCACAACATGACGTCCTGTTCTGTATACATCTGGACAGAAGATGTATGAGCAGTAGTTGTCCACAAGACTGCTCAGCCTCCAGCCAGTCCTGCAGAACCTACGACCCAGGATTAAACACCTGACCGTGATGCACGTCTTCCCATGTGCATTATCGGGAATATATACCTCACACATTCGCGTAGTAGCAATCAGATATAGGGTGCTTAAGGTGCTTTAAAGCAGACATAAGTAGGGTTACCATCTACCCCACCTTGCGAGGGACAGTTCCTTTTTGGGCAGTTGTGTCCAGACCAAATATAATACAATGGCAAATTTCCTGTGATTGTAGTAAATACTTATGCCCCATATTTCATGTAACAGTTGCAAAAAACAGTTATTTCTGTATGTAAAATACTTAGTTACAAGAAACAGATTACACAACTAAACTGCTACAAGAATAAGCTTTCCTTTAGGCAAATAAGTAAAGTTCTAACCTTTGTCCTGACCGTCAGTGTGTGTCAGCCTGTAAAATCTGATGTGTGTCCCAAAAACGCCCCACTTTGGCCATATGAAAAGATGGTAACCCTAGACGTAAGCGGGTATGTAAGCGTGTATGCGCAACGGTAAGTGGCAGTGATTCAATGGTATGGGAAATGTAAATGAGCATGTAGGTGTATTTGCATGTGTATGTACAGACCGATACACACACACACACACACACACACACACACACACACACACACATATATATATATATATATATATATATATATATATATATATATATATGTGTGTGTGTGTGTGTGTGTGTAGATATGAAGAATGAACATGATCACAATATAGAAGTCAGAACGAATGTGAAAGGAAATAGCAGCAGAAATCTCCATAATAGTTAGTGCTGTTATATATCAGGATGGCCATAGGGGAGCACACCTCTGCATCGCCAATGACAGGTAGGATGCTAAAAGTGGAACGAATGATCTCCCCGTGCTAAGTCTGACTTTCAACTAGGTACAAGCAGTCCCAGTCCCCAGTCGGACAATCCTAATCCTGGATGACCATATGAACACCCTGACAATCGAACACACATATGTGCCAGGACTATAGGCTTTGGAGGTCTGAATATCCTCGGAGTGAGTCAACATGCGGCACGGGTCCAGAGCAGTAGGGAATAGGAAATGGCGCATGTGTAGTAGTACGGTTTTCCCAACAGGAGAATGGATGCCTGCTGTGTAAGTGAAGTGATGAGGTGTAACTATGCACCATGGATATACATATAAATGAAGGAGAACACCAATAATCTACTGTTTAGAGCATCCGCCTAACGAAAAGGCATTCACGGTTCATGGTTGACAATAGCACATATAATTTTCCTTGTGGAATGAATGTTGCTCTGCTGTAAAGTCGACATTTAAACATGTAAAGGTGAATGTGTGTATCGCATGGGACTATTAACCAGATCCCTTCAAAGTGGTACTGTCTTGATGAATAAGGCACAAATAAGCACAAATAAGTGGCAGTAAACATATATAATGCACAGTAAGCATAGGCGAGTGTGCCTGCGCTGGTGTAAGCAGCCCCAGCATAGGAAATGTATGTTTGTATGCACAGATGCAATATATATACATATATATATATATATATATATATATATATATATATATATATATATAGATATATATATATATATTTATATATATATATATATATATATATATATATATATATATATAAAGAATGGATGTTGTAACAATAAAGCATACACAAGGGATGTGAAGGGAATCAAGAGCAATGTTGGTATTATATAGTGCTTTCAGCGCATGTCATAAAAAGGTGCACAGGAGTGAGCAGAGCACCGCTACTCACACCACAGGCAGGGTTTTACCACCTCTGAAGAAGTTCGTACATTGTGCGTACGAAAAGCGCTTAAGTTTATTTAAATTTGGTCAATAAATATCTTTCTACTGACTTTCTGGGCTGCCTTTTATGTTTTTACCAGTGGAAGTAACATTGTAGAAATGCTACATCTACTTTACACACAGACTGAATGTAGTCCCATGCTGGGACCTCCACAAATTGGGAAGCGCAAATGGCCAGAGTCCATAGCCCCAGAAAACGCACGTATGTGCAAATATACATGGCAGGAGACTCTGTGAATACACTAGATGGGACAAAATGTGTATAGGGCTCTAATAGCTCTGGAGAGGATAATGTGTAAAGGTGTGTCATGGCTGCGATAACAAGTGGATAATGGATGTTACACGTGTAAATTTAACACGGATGGGGTGGAGGAACTATGGGTATGCAATTATGGATCCAGGCATGCCAGAGTTGGATGGGCAAGTTCTAATGGACAGCCTGATAGAGGTCAGCTAGGTCGTAATAGGTATATATGCATATTCACATGCAGACAACAATATATGTTGAAGTACAAATTCTGTAACACATGCATTCCATTTGTTGACATAAATAATAGGAATTTGCCCATACAAACATCGACAGTAGATGGAATAATAGGCTGTGCAGAAGAGGGATGGGTCGAATCACACTATCACATTCCAATTACCATCGGTAATCCATACATGAACATATAGTGACATCTGCCTGCTGTATAATGTGCTACATACCGATTACAAGATAACTGGAGTGTGTCGGTGATATGAATATATATGTATGAATACATATGCAGATATATCTGTATATATTAATGTAAATAGATATATATATATATATATATATATATATATATATATATATATGTGTGTTACAGTAAATATGCACATGTATATACCTATGTTATGTTACAGCAGTTACGGGTAACATGTTTAGACCGGGCATATGTTAGTGGGAGGTCCAATCAACAAACGTCTACCTCCCACCCCACCAGCTAGGCCGGTGAGACATACAGACATGCAATAAAGGTAAATACAACACTGCTTCACAGACCACCGACAGGAAACTACCAGTGGGAGAGATCTACAAGGTCTACACTTTAAACATGGACAGTGATGTCCCTTGCAGGGCACTAAAAATTTGGTCCTTCCAACCAATGGGAGTAACACTATTATGACCAGGATGTAGCTGTACACGAAACAGTAGGTTGTGCAAGCCTGATAACACATGGGTTGACACAAGTTACGACATGTTTCCCGACACTGGGAGAGTGGGCAGTGTGTAGGGGAGTTTTCCTATCCCACCTGCAACCACCTGTGCCCACAGTAAGGATGAGTGCTGTAGAGTAAGTGGCAGGTGGGGTAACTATGGGTATGCGATTATGGGGCTGGGCATGCAGGTGTTGGCTGGCAGACATGTATTAGGACTGCCCCATGGGTGTAAGTAATATTCCGATGTGGGTATAGCAGACGCCCATACCTCCCAAGCCTTAAGAGCACACCTACTGGGCAGTCCGTAAACCATTGGGAGAACACATAGGGACCATAACTGAAAAGCTCAGCACTTGCTCCTAAAGCATTTTTTATACAGGTAAAGCACTCTTAAACAAAAGAAAGTACTTCATTCACCTAAATTCCCTTGAGTACCCATTTCCCTATAGATCCTTCCTGACTCAGTTACACAGCAATCTTTTTCACTATTCTAGCATGTCGAAGGGTCAGTTGCTGGCGTCCCCTCCTGTTCAGCTGGTGAATCTGGGAATCTTGAGGCAATGTTACAATTGCCTCATGTACACAGACAACCCTCTCCTCCTCCCAACAAATACAAATATGTGTGAGAGATGCAACTATATAGCCAAACTGGAGGCTGAGCTCTCTCAATTCAGTACTGGCAAGACCAGTCAGGAGGAGAAGGTAACCACGCACACCACAAACCCAGTCTCACATAGAACTATCATAACTGCAAACCAAACACATAAACACACAAAAACATACTCAGAGGCGCTGATTAAGAATCTACCAAAACAACAGAGGCCTCCAAAGCAGACACCCAAGAAACCGCCACCTCAAGACATAGCACATGCAACACATAGTTCACAAAGTCAGTGTGCTAAACAGTCACAGCCCTTAAGGCCAAACAACATACCAGACACACTTGTAATAGGTGACTCCATAGTCAGACACAATGGCGTCCCGCTCATCAGACTGAACAAGGAAAAGGTCACAGTAAGCTGCCTGTCGGGAGCTAGAATATGCCACATAACACAAGCACTCAGGTCACTCCACAGCAAGTACAAATATGACTCAGTCATTGTACATGCTGGTGTGAATGACCTGAGACGTACCTCCCTGGACTACATGAAAAGAGACATAGAGGAGCTCTCTGATTATGTAGCCCAGGCCAGTATGACCCTGTCCCTGAGCAGCATCTTACCCTCACCAAGAATGATGCCACAGTACAAAGACAAAATGATCAGTTTTAACAATTGGCTTAATTACTGGTGTCATTCTAAGGGGATCCAATGTCTGTCTGCTTGGGATGACATGCTCGACAAGCCACGCTGCTTCGCAAGGGATGGCTTGCACCTGTCACCCCTGGGCTTTCAGATATTGGCCAAGGCTCTTGCCACCCCCATAGTGCCTTTTTTAGGCAAGGCTCAAATGACAAACCTACCTCCCTAGAAAACACAAGTGGAAAAAAACTAAGGGTAATGCTGCACAATGCCAGAAGTCTAAACCTCAAGATGCATGCCCTCGAAGCCCTCCTCAGTATGGAGAACATCAATGTCTGTGCAGTGACTGAAACCTGGTTCAAGGCTCCTGAGAGCACCCCAGCACTATCAGGTTTTACCTCATATCATGCTTTCTGGCCACAAAACTTGGACCGAACCACAAAAGGAGGGGGAGTATCCATATTCATCAAAGATACCCACACCTCCAGGTTAGTGGCAACGCACAAAGCATCGGAGACCATCCAGGTGCAACTAACCATAGGCAAAACTGCCTTACAGTTTGTAGCATGCTACAGACCACCCTCTCAAACTCAGGAACCCCACACAGCCTTCCTGAAGACACTGGAGAGTATGAATGTCTCTCCAAATACCATCATATTGGGAGACTTCAACTACCCAAACATAGACTGGGAACATTACTCAAGCCCCAACACCCTAGCCCAAAGGTTCCTAGAATTCATCAACTCAAATGCGATGGAACAACTAGTCACCATTCCCACAAGAGGAGACAATATACTAGACCTGATCATCACAAACATGGGGACAAAATGCTCCACACCGGAAGTATATCCATCATTGGTAAGATCAGACCATAAATTAATCTCACTGGAAATCCACATCCCGCCCCCACCCCCTGCACAAAAGACCACAGTGAAGAACTTTTCAAAAGCCAACTTCACACTTCTTAAGACCGAAGTGGTATCCTTCAAGGTCCCTGGGCCAGTGGAAACCACAACCCACACTGCTGAATCCGTTACAAATGCCTTCTACGGGCACCTTCAAGAATGCATGGATCATGCAATCCCAAATAAAACCAAGACCCATTCCCCCAAAGCAGGCACCCAGTCTGGTGGACCGCAGCCATAAACAAACTTTACAGCAGAAGGAGGAAGCTACTACATGACAGAGCAAAATCCTTAAAAGGGAAGGCATCTCTGATCAGTACTAGCAAAAAACTACGATCACTCATAAAATCATCCAAGGCCAACTTTGAGAGAAAAATCGCAAAAGACACAAAAGACAATCACAAGGCCTTCTTTAGCTATGTTAGAAACCTGGATGGAAACTCCCAGATATGCTCAGAGTTAGTCCAAAATGACACAAAATACACTGAACCCACTGACATTGCCAACATTCTGGCAGACAGGTTCAGTGCAAATTTCTTCTCCCGCTCCCCCCCAAAAGGAGAAATAACTATCCCAGCAGAGTGTAGCCTCCCTAACATCTCAGATGCCCAGGTGAGAGCTGCCCTCTCTAAAGCTAAAAACAGCATCAATGGGACCAGACGGTGTCCCGGGCTGTGTGCTACATGAACTCCAAGAGGAACTAAACCCACACATAAGACTGCTGTTTAATCTTAGCCTTACTACAGGATACGTACCCAAAGAGTGGCGTAAGGCAACAGTGGTCCCACTTCACAAAGATGGTGCTTCTACGGACCCTGGAAATTACCGCCCCATAAGCGTGATGAGCCTGGTCTGCAAAGCTATGGAGAGGATCATTATGGAACTCATAAACAAAGACATTGGGGACCTACAGACATTGGATCCTACCCAATTTGGCTTTGTCAAGGGCAGATCCTGCCTTTTGAACTTGGTCAACTTTTTTGAAACAGTCACTAAGGCCATTGATGAGGGTAAGGCAGTTCACACAGCCTACCTTGACCTTGCAAAAGCCTTTGACACAATACCCCACTTGGGCATCATAGACAAACTCACCAGCATAAATGTAAACCCATATGTCACAAGATGGGTTGCAAACTGGCTCAAGGACAGAATCCACAGTGTCAGAGTTGCTGGAGCTATGTCAGACTCTAAGCCAGTCACAAGCGGTGTCCACAGGGCTCAGTCCTGGGACCCCTCTTGTTCGGCATTTATTTTTCCGAGGTACAGGCAAACATAGGAGGATTGTGGCTGATAAAGTTTGCAGATGACTGCAAACTGGGCACCATAATTGATACTCCAGCGGACACAAACATTCTTCAGAGAGGCCTCATAGAAATGGATAATTGGTGCCAGAGCCATGGCCTTAAGCTGAACGCCAAAAAATGTATAGTCATACCCTTTGGGAAAAACAAGGTACCCACAAATTACCACATAGGTGGTAATCCATTAAGTACGGAAGAGGTAATCAGGGACCTAGGGACCCAGGTTGACAGTAACCTCTCATTTGACACTCACATTGCCAAAGTGGTTAGGAAGACCTTCTATATTGCCCACCTTATCATGAAGGGTTTCACATCTAGATCAAGAGAGGTCATTGTGCCCCTGTACTCTTCTCTTATCAGGCCAATGATTGAGTACAATGCCCCATTTGGGATGTATCTTACCCGACACCTGCAGCAGTTGGAAAGACCCCAAAAGTTCCTCACCAAGAGGATAAAGGGTCTTAAACATATGTCATATGCTGCCCGACTGAAAAAACTCCAACTCTATTCAGTCTCATACCCCCTACTCAAAGGTGACCTGAGCCTAACGTACAAGGTCATGTCCAATCCAGAATTAATGGACATGCTCCATCTCAGAAAATCCAAATCCATCAGAGCCATGAGAGCAAGAGACTTAAACCTCAACACAGAAATAAATAGGACATGCTGGAGGGACAGATTCATAACCCAGAGGCTCCCTACACTCTGGAACAGAATCCCAATCCATGTTAGGCAGAGCCCCTCACTAACTCTATTTAAAAGAAATCTTGACGAGTGGATGGGAGATCGTAGGTTTACCCCGGGGATCATCTCTGTGTCACTACTAGACAGAGGCACAGTAAACTAAACCCTAAATGGGCATAGTATTCTCATCCTAAGGGGTGGTGAAAGCCACACACACTCTGGCTAGGCTTATAAATGCCCTAGGGCAGATAGCCTAGTATGAACCTATGAACCTATGAACCTATATCATTGAACTGTCCCTGATTACCAGGGACTTCCGTGATTACAAATCAGAAACTAACACAGTCCCAACTAAACCCTCCTAGAACTAGTGATATTAGGAGGAAAGGTGGTGGAATACACATAATGAATGATGACAACATGTAAGAGTCATAAACAGCATGTACCTCAGACAATGTGTATGAATACATATGTGCTCTGTGTCCATCAATGTGTCAGGTTAATAGCACCAACCTTCTAAATGTGTCCCTGAGGTCGTTATGCAGTGTCCCTGATTTAGTGTTCATTCTTCCCCATTAGTATGAGAGGTCTGATAGTGAGAGAAAGGGCATGTTCCGCTGACTACTTTAGAAAGTTGATAGAATAATAGGGTTGGGGTTACCACCTGTCCACCTTTGCGAGAGACACTCCTCTTTGGGCAGTTGTGTCCTGCAAAATAACTGTAATTATGGCAAATGTCCTGTGATTTAGGGCAAAGATTACCTATATTGTCTGTAGTAGTTGCATAAAACAATTATGTTCACCTGAAACACCTAAATGTTATAGGTAACAGTATAAGCAAGTATAATGCTACAAGAGTAACCTTTTATTTAGGCAAAAAGTGAAGTACTCCACTTTCTACTGGCTTTGGATGTGTTGCCCTGCAAAGTATGATGCCTCTACATACAGGTCCAATAGTGTTGCCATCTTTCCAAATGGTCAGAGTGGGACATGTTCTGTAGAAATGTCAGACATTCCAGGACAAAACATATCTACAGCCATGCATAGTACAGAATTATACTTATCTGCACAAATAAAAGCTTAATCTAGTTGCATTTGAATTGCTTATGCCACTTTACATAACATATAGAAGTGTTATATATAAAATAACTGTTTTATGCAATTATTAATGAAATGTAGAATATAGGGCGGCCATGGTGGTGCAGTGGTTAGCATTGCCACCTCACAGCAAGAGGTTCTCCGGTTCGATCCTCGGCTGGGGTGCCTTCTGTGCGGAGTCTGCATGTCCTCCCTGTGGTCGCGTGGGTTTCCTCCGGGTGCTCCGGTTTCCTCCCACATCCCAAAGACATGCTGCAGGTGGATTGGACACTCTAAATTGGCCCTAGGTGTGCATGTGAGTGTGCCTTCTGTGGAAGGTTGGGCGCCGGGCTGGCAACTCGACACCATAAAACTCCACTGCCATTCAATGTGCGGACAAGGTGATCCGCTGTGGCAACCCCTAACCGGGAAAAGCCGAAAGAAGAAGAAGAAGAAGAATGAAATGTAGAATATAATAATGTCCTGTAATCGGAACATGCTATGTCTTAATTACTTTTGCAGTGTCCCTCACAAAGTGGGACAGGTGGTAACCCTAAAGTCCCACCTTGGCCAATTGAAAAGTTGGCAAACCTATAATATGTATGTGGTAGCATGACTCATCCGATGGATGTGGCTCCCACAACCCAACAACTTGTCTGTATTGCAGAGTCTCGGTTCCCATATATCAGCCAGATGGGAGCAGAGTGTATGCAGAACACACAAATGATTAATTCACTGGACAGGCCACTGATTCTGTACAGTCAAACGCCATGCCATTGCCTAATGGGCAGTCATTCCCAATACTGTAGTCAGGAGCGGCCTTAGGTCAACTGTTGCCCTAGGCAGAGGGCACAATGGCACCCCCCACCACACCACCCAGTGCCCCCATCCTGGTCTACCTACACCAAATAAATACTGGTAAAGTGCCCCCATTAAAGCGGCATCCTAGGTGGCCATTTAGTTGGCCTATGCCTAAGGCCGACTATGACTGTAGTCATGTAGTCCGATGTGATAGGCATCACAAGGTGGGAGCAGATTGTAAGAGGAACACAGAAATATGAATGATTCACCGGACAGGCAGCTGATTCCATACAGTTGAATGCCATGCCATCGCCTAATGGGCAGCCATTCCCAATACTGTAGTCAGGAGTGACGTTAGGTCAACTGGTGTCTTAGGCAGACGGCACAACGGCATCCCCCCACCACACCACCCAGTGACCTCATCCTGGTCTACCTACACCAAATAAATACTGGTAAAGTGCCCCCACTAAAGCAGCACCCTAGGCGGCTGCTTAGTTGGCCTATGCCTAAGGCCGGCTGTGACTCTAGTCATGTAGTCCGATGTGATAGGCATCACAAGGTGGGAGCAGATTGTAAGAGGAACACACAAATATGAATGATTCACCAGACAGGCCGCTGATTCTGTACAGTCGAACGCCATGCCATCACCTAATAAGCAGCCATTCCCGATACTGTATTCATGTATTCCAATGTAATAGGCATTACCAGGTGGGAGCGCATTGTATGAGGTACACACAAATATGATTGTGTCACTGGACAGGCTGCTGATTCCGTACAGTCGAACGCGATGCTGTCGCCTAATGGGCAGCCAATCCCAATACTGTAGTCGTGTAGTCTGATGTAAGAGGCATCTCAAGGTAATATTGTGGTCCTCACTCACACCCAGGGGTGTGAGTGACAGATGCAAGCATCAATGTCGGTGCATTAGCAAGTTCGGGAGCGAGCGGGTGTAAGCATGTTTGGCTACCAGTATGCGAGTATTGCACTGGTTAAGCAATGTAGAGGCTAACCGAGTGTAAGAGGCTGTAACCAGAGGTCAGCAGTGCCTAACACAGTGCAAACCCATGCACACCAGCTCCCAACTGCTTTAATGTGCCTTACTCCCTCCATACCCAATGGGCTTGTTCTGCCCTGCAACCAACTAAACGTCCTATGCAAGGTTTGGAACCAGGACCCTGCGCACACAGCTAATGTGTATTACCAATACACCATGGCAGATATACGGACAATGGACAGTACCACAAACATATCATACAGCGCAGTCATTCAACCGTATAGGAATGTATCCCATCATGTAGATGTACATGTGAGTGTTTATGTCCAGCATATAGGAACATACATATATAGAGATGTATCAGGAACATACCATGTGGCAACAAAGCATTACAAATGAATGAAACAGGAAACACCAGCAATGCCTGTATTATGTAGTGTTGTTGCTCTATGTGATCACAAGACTCCCTCAGACAGACCTGTGTCAGTCATACACGCAAATAGTTGCACATTGGCAGTATACATCACTCTGCGCATGTAATGTACATTAACACAACAGTACCTGTCCAATCATTATGTGTGAACAGTACTCTTGCAAGGTGCTGTTTGCAACATCATCTTCATGATAAAGGTAAATGGGGTAACCATAGAGGGACTGGTAGTATTTTGTGTACAATGGGGTCATCCTCCTTAAGTATACATGGACCATGTAGGAATGATGTGCATACCAGGATTGTGCACCTGAGGGACAGAGGTGAAGATAACAGTTGTATGTTATGATGCATATTACAAGGGTTGCATGTGTCCAGTGGGCACGTGTGTGTAATGGACAGATATGTATAGGGAAGATGGTGTTCAAGGAGCCGAATGGCTTTATGTGTCCATAGGTGAGGGTCAGATCTTGGGGACGGAGTGTAGGTATGGCCGTGGAGGATAGGTAGGAGTACAGAAATGACAGCATACAGGGTTGGTATATGACACATGTGGGGGGATACACCCTGGACGAGGATGGGTCTCCAGCATTAAAAAGCTCATGGGAACAGTGGGATGGAGGTCCCCAGCCATGGGCCACTGCCACTGCACCTACACAGCTGCAAAGGAGGCAGTGCTGGGGGCTGTCCAAGAGGGGCAGCATCACCCTGTAAATGTGACACTCCGCCCTTGAACTGGTGTATCTGGCTTTGTAACCCCTTAGGGAGCCACCAACGCAACTCGTCCAGAACCGCACGACAGCAGATATGTACCTGTCTGGTCCTGCTCCCAAGGGGGACATGCTCCATCCTCAGTGGTGGTACCATCAGAAGGAGGTGCAGAGCAAACAGAGGTTGATGTCTATGGCTGGGCCCCAGATGTGCTAGTGCCCGGTGCCATGGTCAGCTGAAGTGGGACAGGAGGTTCTGCCGGGGCCTACCAACCATTTCAGCCTATGGTGTTGCGTTTTAAACCCACATATGGCTTAGTGATAGACAACAGCATACAGGATTACCTATGGCAGTATGCATAGATATCACCAGCAACCCAACACAACAGATTGTATACATTTGCAGAGGGAGCACAACACATGCATGTATACCGCATGCCAACTGTACAATGTGTAGTAGACATGTGACTGCAGCTATGAACAGTTTCCCATCATTGGCTTGTCACTGGGAATCCCACACAGTGTCAGTCATACCACTGTCTCATGTGACACATGTCCAGTCAGGGATGTGATGGCAGTAACACATCCCTATCATCATGTACTGTCTGCAATCCTCACACCATGTTTCTGCTGTGCACAGATGTGTGTTCAGTGTGTAACACAGGAAACAAATGGTTGCACACACTGACCAGTTCACAGATGGCCCTACAGATGGAGTCCCTCATGAACAGTTTACTGTCATGTCTGTATTATAACATGCAGAATAGTCATTACCACACACATGTTAAACAGGCAGTAGTCTCAATGCAGCATAGCTTCACTTACATGGTGTAGTTATGTGTGGCACATCACCCTCCTGTCATTAGGCTATTTCCCACTATGGAAAATGATTGAGGTACATCCAGATATCATCTCTGATGCTGTGTCAGAATACCACATTCAGGTACCACTTACAGCGACTGTCTTGGCCAGATAATAACATGTTTCCATAGATAGTGCACTGTGTTTATCATGTGGATGGCTATGGGAACACCATCACAGCATGCAGCCATCTAGAGGAGGACTGCAATAGGTGCAGAGGCCATCACCTGACCATTTCTATCTCTTACAATACACATGCTGCTGCTGTGCAGGTGTACACCTTCACATCCACCAGAGAGTGTGTGGGCGGGACAGGCAATGCACACCAGGGAAGGGCTTGGATACTTAACCATAAGGATCATCTGCCACACTCCGAATAGTACAGGGGCAAACCCTTGACTACTCATTACTATTATATGTGCATGACATTACTACATGTGCCACAAAGATGACATGTTGCTGTGCTGTAAGAACATGTGTGTAGGTGAGTGAGTGCCATCTGCAACAGATATAGTAGACATACATTAGGTGTGGCACACGTCAGTCCATGTGAACGGATGCCATTGTCACCACAACCACACTCTCTAATGGACACGCATTGACACATTTTCCAGGGACACAAATACACACGGTAACTACTTAGTTTGCCACACAGCAGTAATGCACAGGACCACATGTACCCCAGGGGATATCTGGAGGTTTTATGGGTTAGGGCATGTGAAAGTGCTTGACAACGGTTGGTATGCCAACGAGGTTTATACTGGGAGTGAATGTGGTTGGGAGCATCACAACCCACAAGCAGACACAGGGTGCCAGTACTGGCATGCAGGTATGCATTTATCCATGGGTATGTAGCGTTTGGCTATGCAAGATGGCTGTACAAGGCTGGTGAGGGGTAATCCTTGCCATCACGTCACCCGACAATGGTGTGCAGTGCAGGGGTGTAGTGTTTGCAATATCCCACACAGATGGGTACTGCATTATCTGGCCTGACATCCTGGTTACCAATGTGCAAGGCCATAGCTTTAGAATGCATGCCATGTCTGTGTTTGATAGTCCTTCACATGGACATTGCCTGGGATGTTCATGTCCTACAGTACTGTACAGTGACATGTACAGGTGTACCTGGTTTGGCAGACACATGTAGTGTACACAACCCGTTATACCCCGATATGCCAATACTGGCCTGGTATGGTGAAACCTGCTTATAGTGAGCAGGTCGGCCCTGCACCTGCATGGATAGTATGATACAGGTATTCCATGGTGTCAGTGGCATGGGTCCATACAGGGCACATGTGTACAGCATTGTCTGGCCTTAGTGGATCACATTTGATGGCACCACATATGTTGCAGGCATTCAGTATTGAACATAGTGAAGGCACAATGTCCCCATATATGTGCCTATTGTACCTCTGAACAGGGTGCCATGTCCTCTGCAGGCCACTGCATTCACACCATGCCTACTATCTGTCCTCAATGTGCATGTTACTAGCAACATAGTGGGATATCCTAGCAAGGTTGTACATGCATGGCGCATGGGTGCGGGACATATACCGGGTACTAGTAGGGCTGCATTCTTAGTTCACCAGGCCTTTTGCCAAATGTATGGGTATGGCTTGCAAACACAGTGCCCTGGCTGACTGACAGCTGTACTCCTCGTGAAGTGGCCAATGTGTCATAAGATGGATACCATATAGGAAAACTACAAAACCTGCTCCCAAACATGTCCAATGGTAAGACAATCACGGCCACCTCTACACAGGCTCTGACAGACAAACACACACTTGACATGTCCTGTATATAACCCCCTACCATATCACACTGCAGCAACACGCATTTAGGGGCATGCGCTATGGCAAATACTACAAAGCACTGCACTTGTCTTATGCAGGCAGACACACACACACACACACACATACACACACACACACTTGTCATGTCTGGGATTAGAACACTGACCTAACTGCTTTACTACACTACAGCATTATGCAGTTACAGAACATGCTACTGAGATTACTGGGGCACACCACTCCCAGAGGTGTATTGGTAGATGGGTGACATCATCGGCCTTGCTAACGGTGGGTATAAGAAATGTATGGAGTGTGAGCAGTATAAAATCATTACGCAGTCCTCAGGCAAACACGGCAAGTGCGGGACTAGAACACTGACCTAACTACTTTAATACACTAGGGCATTACGCAGTTACAGAATGCACTACCAAGATTACTGGGGAACAGCACTCCTAGAGGTGTATTTGTAGATGGATGACATCATCGGCCTTGCTAAAGGTGGTTATAAAAAATTTATGGAGTGTGAGCAGTATAAAGCATTACTCAGTCCTCAGGCAAATGGGGGCACACACACAGTAAGTGTGGGACTAGAACACCAACCCAACTACTTTACTACACTACAGCATTTTGCAGTTACAGAACATGCTACCGAGATTACTGGGACACAGCACTCCCAGAGGTGTATTTGTAGATGGATGACATCATCGGTCTTGCTAACGGTGGGTATAAGAAATGTATGGAGTGTGAGCAATATAAAAGCATTACTCAGTCCTCAGGCAAATGGGGACACACACACAGCAAGTGTGGGACTAGAACACCAACCTAATTACTTTATTACACTACAGCATTACACAATTACAGAATGCGCTACTGAGATTACTTTGACACAGCACTCCCGGAAGTGTATTTGTAGATGGGTGACATCATCGGCCTTGCTAATGGTGGGTATAACAAATGTATGGAGTGTGAGCAGTATAAAAGCATTACTCAGTCCTCAGACAAATGGGGACGCACACACACATGGCAAGTGTGGGACTAGAACACCAACCTAACTACTATATTACACTACAGCATTACACAGTTACACAACACGCTACCAAGATTACTGAGACACAGCACTCCCAGAGGTGTATTTGTAGATTGGTGACATCATCGGGCTTGCTAACGGTGGGTATAAGAAATGTATTGTGTGAGCAGTATAAAAGCATTAATCATTCCTCAGGCAAACGAGGACACACACACACACACGGCAAGTGTGGGACTAGAACACCGACCTAACTACTTTATTACACTACAGCATTACACAGTTACAGAACGTGCTACCAAGATTACTACAACACAGTACTCCCAGAGGTGTATTTGTAGATGGGTGATGTCAAAAGCCTTGCTAATGATGTGTATAAGAAATGTATGCAGTATGAGCAGTCTAAAAGCAATTTACAGTCCACTGGCAAATGGGGACAGACATATATACACACACACACACACATGCCAGTGGCGGGAACGGAACACCTGCCTATTTATAGATTACTAATACAATACTACATACTTAGAAATCGTGCCACACAGACTACACATTTCAAGGCTGTTATGACCTTCTGGTAATGCGGACATCAACGGGGATGTTGGCAGTTAAGATGTACATACCTGTGAACCTGTGTGTTTAACGTAGGAATCCATCCTGACCTGGAGTATGTCCATCTGTGGAATGGATGACTACTGCCACTATACAGGCTTACAATGGCCATGCCCATACACAGAGGCACATAACCGACACAAGGTGTCACTGGGCATGCTTGTACACTTAGTAGCACAGGGCTGTTCAGAATGCACTATGTGTCCATCTACACAAGGATATACTGGGAATGCTCATACACTTAGTAGCACAGGGGGCATGCTCACACACTTAGTAGCACAGGGCTAGTCGGAATGCACTACTATGTGTCCATCTACACAAGGATATACTGGGCATGCTCATACTCCTAATAGTACAGGGCTGACTGGGATGCACTCTGATGCTAAACACGGAAAGCCACAGTGGCCATGCTATTATAGGTAGACGTAAAGAACACATTGTAATGGGCTCTTGTGTTAGTAGTTGTCATTATTTGTAGGAACGCTGCTCTACATATATTTGACAGCAGTCTTTTACACAACATCTGCTGTCATTCTGGGATGACATGGCTGACAGTAGGCAGGCCTTTGTCACATATCACATGCATCCATGATTCAAGGGAGTGGGGATATTACCCAAGTTGCATCCACCCACACAGTGCCATTCCAAGGCAAATGTCCTAAACACAGGTTAACTCCCATACACCTACAGGACAACTGCATTGTTTTCTTATGCAAACCAGTGCTAGATGTGTAGCATCCATATTCACAGCTGGCCACTGTAGATACAACAATGGGGAGTACTGACATCTGTGCAGTGAGGAACACCTGGCTGATGGCTTTGTAGTGCACAATAGCACTACCACCATATACCTCAGAACCTAGCACTACCACCATATACCTTAGAACCAGACATGTCGGCCATAACACAGGTACAAACCGCTCCAGGTGGTGTACCCACATACATAAAGGCAATTCACATGTACTGACCAGTCCCCCCATGAAAGGCATCACAGATGACTCATGTGCAGGACACAGTGTCACATGCTGCATTCTAGGATGTAAACCTCAGACACCACTATGCCCTCGGACCACCAACATGCATCCATAGATGTTGTATGACATAGACGAGTACACCACCATGTGACCCTTGACCTGTGTACTGTACTAAGCTCTACATCAACTGTAGAGAGTACACATGTACTGACACAGTTGCATCATGTGTTATGCAATGCAATGATACCACTGTCTGTGACCAAGTCAGCTGTACACATACCAGGGGCCCTCGGTACTTTCCACCATTAGCAGATGACTGTTGCTGTACACTAATACACATCCTCATGTATGGATATGACATGCATGTACCTGCCCTGGGTATGTACATGCCACACACACACACACACACACACACACACACACACACACACACACACACACACACACACACCCACACACACACACACACACAAAACATACATGTAAATAGCATAGCTGTTGTTGTCGCAGCCCTTACACACATGCACATGGAATGTAGGTCCATGGCTGCTGAATACTAACAGTACATAAGGTGTAATATCAGTGTTGACAGAGGAAACATTCCCTCTTTACTGGTCACCCATTACACCCATCATATCATACAATACTCCATGTGTCATGTATGTCATTACACATGTCCACCAATTGTAATGCCTACAAACATGCCCAAATGTCAGGATTGTAGGAACTACACACCTGTACACGTAGTGTTGTGCATTCAGATAACATGCGTGTGCAGTTGCTGATGTATGCAGGTGACGTGTATCCTAGTATATCATGCAGTTGCAATGCAGCCTCAACATTGCCAACTGTATATGATGATATGCTGAATGTACAGAAAGATGTACATCAGGTATGGACAGATGTATGGAAATAACTAAGTGGTGGAGCATCTTTGCAGATGGATGTTTGCTGTGGACAGCTCACAGGTGTGTCACAAGTGGTCCTACAATACCCTGTGTAACCAGTAAGCAATGGTTTAGTTAATTGAAGGACATAACACATATCTTAGACAGCGGTCAGGATGGCAGCGAAGGTAAATCACTTGACACCTGTTAATAGTTAAGATGTCCCATGTGCATATATCAGCACTGTTGCTACAGGAAGCGTCAGTACAGTTTGTAACATGTGCAATACTGCTGTACATCTGTCATACATAACATGAGCTAAGCAGGTCTGAGATTCACATTACTGGCATGTATGGTTGCGTATGTGTCCATATATGTCACGTATTGTGGGGAATACATCTCAATTGTTGCTCACTCTCCTGTACACTAGTGTACACATCTGTACAGACTGCAATGTAGAAAGCAGGACATAGGCAGGGGGGTGTATCTCACACATGTGAGGTATCTGTATGTGCGTGAGATAGGTGTATTAAATACTGAATGCCACAGTGTGTGTATGTAGGACTGACTGGTCCCTGGGGTGAGGATGTATGTTACCATACTGAACTGATAAGACCCATCCCACCATCCAGGTGATGCATTCTACTATCCGTGTTGATGTCCCTGATCTTAGGCCATACTTACTACCTGTACATGTGTATTCTCTGTGGCACAGCATGTAGGTGCACAGTACTGTAATGATGATTTGCATATAGGCAGGGGTCTCACCTCACCAGAAGCAACTGTGTGAGAGTGTGTGTTACTGTGTCGGTGAATCTGTGAGTGTGTGGGTGTGTTACTGCGTCACTGAATACATGTGTGTCAATACCTGAGTGTGTGGGTGCAGTTGTGTGTTGGCATCCTGTCATGGGAATGTGTATTACTGATTCCCAATGAGGCATCACACTTCCCACTGGCCTCTACCCTTGTAATCAGCTAGACCACTCTCTTACCTCACCACTCCATGTAACTGTACCTGTGATGTCACCCTTTATGGATGTCATGTCTGTGGCCACAGTAGCTTAATACACAGCTATCATGCTCTTGGATCGGTAGACATTGTTTGTAATGTGGGACATTCTCACTGGTATGTGGCAGCTACACGGTGCATGCTGGTATATTCATACATACCTGTGAGTAGTCCACACTGACATATGGGACACTAACTGCAAACACTGACATCCACCGGAACGTGCAATTAGACCAGAAGGAGGACAGCAGAACATCATGACCAACACGCAGTTACTGTTGTTACAAAAGACACATACTGTTAACAGTATTGTACACCTGTACTACATGGTATATCTGCTGCCTGTCAACAGTTCTCAACAATTGTAAACTACACTTATCTTCCTATTCTGTTCACCCTGTGCATCAGACTATATGAGCATGTCCCTGCACCAATGGTGTGAATGACAAGGATGCGGCACAGGCATCATCATATGCACAGGGTATTAATGTTTGCCAGAGGCCTAGGCTGCATCATTGGATGACATCATGTGTGTGGGTTTGGCACTTGATCTAATTGGGCGTGTGTTGATGTTATGCATGTGTATGTTGCGGTGCCCTACATATGTTTCCAGTGTGTGCGTGTATGTATGCACACAGTTCTGCCATGTGTCTGGCTTACACAGGGGTATTATTGACAGCTGCAGACTGTAAAGATGAGGTTTTACATTTCACGGTGTCTGGCCACGGACATGTGACCTTTGCCTGCCAGGGTTGCATGGGCACTACCAGGCAGAGGTGCAGATTGGGTACTGTCTGATGTCACTCATCCACTAGAACCGTGTCCCTGTTGGGACCATCCCAGGCCACATGCATATGGCCTGCTGTGTCATGTTGTGGACAGCACAGCACCAGATGCACTGCTGCTGCTACCGCCACTATGGGAGCAGACATGTGAGGTAGCTCGTACACATAGACCTGACACAGGTGATGTAGCAGGCCTACATCCATGTGCTGATGCCTCACTCCTACCAGATGTTCCAACATAGACAGCTCATGCTCGTGGATTGTCATGCCATGGTCAAGGACGCCAATCCTGTCACCCAAACATCTATCCAAAGCTTCAGAAATCTGCTGTTGAGCATTTACCACTGTCTGAATGTTGCTGTCTAAAGAATGGACAGTAGCCCTCTGTAGCATCTGATCTTCTCTGTTGTACCATTCAGCACATGCCTGTGCTTCCATTACAGCCTGAAACATGCATCTGGTGACACCAGCTGCTGCGCTCTGTCTTGCAGGAGCATGTTGGCCAGTGGTCCTCCTATGAGCAGCACTGGCCACGTGCCAGGCACCACCAGTCATTTGGCTGACACCATGGTATGCAGGAACACCTTCTATAGCCCCCCCACTTTCCTGTTCCAAGCTACCACGTGCCAACTTTCCTTTCTCTATGGCCACTTGTGATGGGGTATGTGCAGGTATGGGATCTGTGTGCAGGGATGAGGGAGATATAGATGGAATGGCAACCAATAGCACAGTTTCAGCCCCTGACAGCTCTG
Organism: Protopterus annectens; assembly: GCF_019279795.1. NCBI lineage: Eukaryota > Metazoa > Chordata > Ceratodontiformes > Protopteridae > Protopterus > Protopterus annectens. The sequence continues at coordinate 1,588,594,526 of NC_056735.1, read as the reverse complement.
CCTGTGATTCAATCATACATTCATCATCACTGCTAGAGTCTGTGCAGACACTAACATCAGATGTACCACAGGAGGGCAATGCACCTGCATCACCTGTGAGGGCAGACAAGTACTGTACATTACAATTTATACAATAGACACATACACAGACACACACACATATGATATGACAGAAGGCATGCAACATGCATGTGATATGGCAGACGGCATGCAGCACAGACAATAATAGTGGTAGTTATCATACATCCCTGGGTTGCACACAACAGTATGCATGTCTCATTGCAGATGGCATGCAAATTGCACAATCATAGTAGTGGTTATCAGACATCCCTGTGTTACACCATGTAGACCAGCAAGGGTTAACAGTGCACCTGCCTGATGTGTGGCATATGACCTTGACAATCACATGTAGTATGACATGTGATCTGCTGACATGTGCAATGACATGCATACATGTTTAACACAATGGTGTCCTGTCAAATACACAGTGGGGCAATGGTGTCCCAATGCAGTGTTGTCTGTCCACCCTACAGATATATTGCACATTTAGCTGATGTGCATGACCACTGCAGCGAATCATGAGACATCTCTAGTGCTATACAGTTTGAGTTAAAGACAGAGTTCATAGCCTTGACTGTGTTCAGATACAATACATATATATACTGTGGAATATGACCCATATCACTGAGGTGTATACACACTAAACCATGACGTGGAAGTTGTGACACAAGTCACTGATGGGTATACGGATGACACCCCTGCACATCTACAACCATTTTGCTGCTGCCTGGCAACTATGGACAGACATGGCAAACACATCGGTACACCATGTCCCACATGACATCTGTGTACCACACACACACACACACACACACACACACACACACACACACACACACACACACACACACACACACACAAGGACCAAGTATGACATTGATGTTCAGCACCAGCAAGGGGAATGTACTGTATCTGTGGGCTGATGTGGATATTGTACAGGTGACTGCTGTGATGTCGTGACACCCTCAAGAGGTTCAACACATCTTATGTGGTGGATTGATGTTATGCCTCTACACAAGATGTGCATTGGCCTGTAGGATGTCTAGTGTTCCACATCTACAGTATGACCATTGTACAAAGGCCATAGTTGGATCATGTCTAGCCATTGTACGACAGGGTGTACACACAAGCACATCACGTCTACTGTGTGTGTTGCTCCATGTCTCTGGCCATCCTCCATGGCCATGTGTGTACATGTGTTGTCCAAATTATTGTGACAGGCAACTATTTCACATGTCTGTTGTCCCATATGACATATATGCTCCACTGACGACAGGGTTATGCAGATAAAGTGTGGTATGTGGGATATGTTTTCAGGTTAGGTAGGCAGTGTTGCAGCCAGGCCACTAGATGTCATGGACATGTCAAGATAGCACATCACATTGTCTGACATTCATGGAAGGGCTATGATTCACACCAGTGAATCCTGTGTGCTGGCCATACTTCAGCCCACTGTGTAGTACTGTTTGTATTCACCACATGTGTAGTTCTGTTCTGTAGTACATCTCTAAAGTGAACAGCAACACCACCATTGTATGCACAGCTGTCCACACATCTGGCAATGATAGTTTGTGAGGATTCATGTCGGTGAGATGATTCAAATAGCTTGCAAGTGTTGCACATGGGTAGTCATTGTGATGCATTGCAGGTCCAACCTGTATATGGTGACAGGACCATACATTATGTGTATATGTTGTAAATGACCACATGGCAGATAGATTTGTGCATTATGATTCCTGATAAATAATAACACTCTCACCTGCAATGGGCTGCTGTCTCAGCGGAATGCCAGAGGAACCTAAATAGGAGTAACACATCAGTATGAGCATAATCCATGCCTATATAATGGGTACAGTGTGCAATGTGCATAACACATACACCAGTACATTAGACTATACTATGGTGTATGCACATGTGTGCATACAGAGGGTAGCATACTATAGTATGCAGCATGTGTGTATACATGCCTTGCATATGATGTTACATTACATATTGTACAGTGACACATGCAACTATATGGAATATAGTTGTTATATGTGCAGTACTGACTTACCAGGCAAGTCCAGACTCAGTGGCTGAGAGACACCCACCTCCAGAATATCAGCTAAGGCTTGTGAATGTGGTTCAGCAGGTGTCCCCAGGTTGGCCAGTAGCTCCTCGGTACGTGTGAGTCGGGGCTGGGTTGGTGGTCCACCACCTGTTGCACCTTGTTCCCTGGTGATTGCATTTGCATGCTGTTTTGCCAATCTAATGAGGTCTGTACAGTGTCTGCACACCTGCTGGTATGTGCAATTGTGGCCACCAACATCATTAACCCTCCTGCAAAGTTCATCCGCAGGGCATCCTGCTGCTGTGCATCCTGTGGCACATGGCTGAACAGGATATCATGATTGTTGAGTAGGTATGGGATGATGGCCTCATCCTCCAAGCGGGTAAAAGAGGGTAGCCTTATACGCGGCATACCTGGAAGACATAATGATGGAGACAATTCACAGTAACTCACAGAGACATACAGAGGTACAGCTGAACATACATGTGTATCGCATTTATTAAGTTTAAATAGTTGTATTTGCAAACCTACATGACACTGACGTGTTTGTGTCACACACATGTGACACTCAATGTTGAGTGGATATTATCACCATATATGTGTGTGTGTCACCTGATTACATTGCTCATACTCCATGTGGATGCTGTCTTGATGTGGGCATGTCTGTTTGCCTGTACTGATGTTCCTACCTATCAGCACATGGCTGGATGTGCCCACATTAATGCAGTCGACCTTGATGCTGTGCATATGTCACATATAAGGACTTACACTGCCTTAACAGACATGACCTGTGACCTTGCAGACTTGCTCACATAAGGTTTTACATGTATGTGTTCTGCCATATACATCTACATGGCACTGTACAGCAATTCAGCATCCTGCCATGTATCACCTGTGTTGCACATGTGATACACATGGGACACTGGCTAGCCAGATTGTATTTGCAGGGATGCATATCAACTATAACATGTACAGTCAAAGACAACTAGTGGGCTATATGCCATGGGCCATGTATGAATCTAGGATGAAAGGTTACCTGGCAGTAGCCGACAGGCAGGTCTGTGGGACCAGGTTGAGCTGTGCCACATTACTGATCCACAGGGTTAATAATACATTTACTATGTGGTCATCACACCATGTCTAAGAGGGGAGCGGTGTGCAGCTTTGACAGACAGGAATGCATAGCATGGCAAGACTGTGTAAAGTGTATGGGACAAGGATTTGTCCAGCATGTGGAAGGTGGATGTCCATGAAGTATGTGTTCGAGATCAGGATGTGTATGTGCAGCATGTCCAACATCACTGGGTTGGACATGGATTTATTCAGGGTATGCATCATGCTACATAGTGGAGATGGGGAATGGGAAAGCTGGTGTAGGCCATCTGCACATGGGCAATACCCCTTAAAGGAAATATGTGATCTGATATGGGTCACTTGAGTGTTGTGTATGGCTGGACAATGATCTCTAAATTCATGGATGGCACCCTATCATTACTAGGGTTGCCACATATGACTACCTGACAGGTGTGGTGATGTAGCTATCACAGGAAAGATAACTGTCCAGCTGCATCCCTTACACACAAGTGCCCATTATGTTGACCGCTGCCTAGGTGGTAGTTCATGGGTACAGGGTTATTAACATAGGGGTGACAATGCAATATGTAGCTGTCAGATTGTGGCCATATATCACACACACCTCACCCACAAAGCCCCTTTTGTATGTTGTCCACAACACTCCTGAGTCAGCTATTGCTCCTAGGTCATAGTCATTTGCATACTTCAATAGGCAGATGCCTTCTGTGTGTCTGTGAGGTATGGACTACAATGATGGGGAATAATCTTCATTCACCTGACATACTGTAGCTGCCACTGGTGTGATGACCATGTATTTTTCAGACACCTTCTGTAGTGTTGGTTCTGCCAGCAGTCCTGTTGCAAAACACTCCTGTGACATAGGAATGTACATCTAGTATACAGAGTGTAGGTGGTATACAGTATGGGTGATGATGTCCTATGACCTGGCAAGGTTATGATATGCAGTGTGACATCAACCTTACTGTCATCTACATCTGTACTGCTGACATCAATTAATTGATCAAGGTTCATGGCCTTCCAGACCAGACTCAGCAGGGTAGTAGTGCAATACTTCCCATTATCAGTGGTGTCTCCCCCTTTGTGGGTTGTGATACATGTTGGTGTGCACCATTCAGTGTGTACACAACCTGACATGGAGCTGTGTTTTACATGATGTGTATGTGGAGAGCATCTTGTTATGCCATATGTGTATGATACAACCTGTGATGTGGACAGGTCCCATACAGCCTGAGTGCAGCTTGTACCTGCATAGTTGTGGGTACAGGGGCCCTGTGGTGTACATGGATATATGCTTGTGCACCTGTTGGGGGGAGGGGGCTGTGTGTTTATGTTATCCAAGACCCTATCTGGATTGCTTATTCATGCTCAGCACTTGTTCAGAACTTGTAAGCACTACATAAGCTAATAATTACTATAGCACTCAATCTTCCTCATTACTTAGAGGTAAGGGTAAAAAGGTTTTGTACATACTTTTCTCACTTGTTTAGAGTAAAATAGCTCTTGTACTCACTTTCCTCACTTATCTAGGTGAAAGTAGTTCTATATTCAGGCATGTCCAAGAGTCAACTGCCAGTGTTCTCACCTGTCTATCTGATGAATCTGGACATCTTGAGGTAATGTACACATTGCCTCATGTACACAGACAAGCCTCTCTGCCTACTACCCAACACTACAACCTGTGAGAGATGCACTCATCTAGCCAAACTTGAGATAAATGTCTCTCCAACCAAGCCTGACCCTGACAGTCATGTGGAGAAGTTAAACATTCACACCACACCACACTCATCACGTAGTCTCAATGAATCTACCCCACCATTAACTGGGAAAACTACTCGTGTACCAACACATTAGCTCAACACTTTCTGGAATTCATAAACACCAATGCCCTGAATCAACATATCCACACACCCACCAGGGGCAACAATATTCTAGACCTAGGCATTACCAACATGAGTGACCGGTGCTCCACACGTAAAGTCAACTCCTTGTTGGACCAATCCAACCATGAGCTGAACACCATTGATATCTACATCCCGCCCCCACCCCCCATTAAGGGAATCACAGTATAATATGTCTACAAAGCCAACTATATGATTCTTAAGACACACATGGTGAACGTCATGACACCCATGCAGATGGACAATACTGTTACAACTGCTGAATCATACACAAATGCACTCTATAAGCACTTACACGAGTGCATGGCTTGTGCTATTCCAAACAGAACCAAGATGCTATACTCCTAATTAAGAAACCCAATCTTGTGGTCCCCTGCCAAAAACAAACTGTACTACAGGAGGAAGACACTGTTGCAAACAAGAGTACCATCCCATGCATGGAGGAACTCCCTGGCCAGCCTCATTAAGAAGGTGAGATCCCTTATAAGATCCTCCAAAGCTAGCTATGAAAACTAAAACGCCACTAATTCCAACAACAACCACAAAGCATTCTATAGCTATGTCACATATCTCGATGTCAACAACCAGTTCTTTTCTGAGTTACAGCACAAAGGCATGAACATTACAGAAACAATTGATATTGGCAACATCCTGGCAGATAGGTTCAGTGCTACCTTTCCCCCCCTCTCTCTCAAAGCTGCACATTCTAAAGCCAATATCACAGCATCCATGGGACTGGACAACATCCCAGGCTGCATTTTACACAAACTTCAGAACGTACGGTCTCCCCACCTACGCCCCATGTTCAATAATAGCCTCACATCGGACATAGTGCCCTCTCAATGGTGCACAGCAACAGTTATCCCACTCCACAAAGTTGGCATCACAATGGACCACGGGACCTATTTCCCTATAGGCCTGACTAGCCTGGTCTGCAAGGCTATGGTGCACATCACGGATCTCAATCACAGAGACATTGGGTACCTCCAAACCTTTGACCCCTCCCAGTTTGGCATTGTTAAGAGCAGACCATGCCTCCTAAACCTGGTGGACTTCTAAGAGACAGTTACCAAGGCATTAGATGAGAGTAAGGAGGTCCACACAACCTACCTAGATCTCTCATAGGCTTTCAACACCATTCCTCCTTCTGATATTATCAACATACCCATCCGCCTGAACATTAACCCCTACATCATGTGATGGTTTGCAAAGTGGCTCATGGACAGAACCTACACAGTGGGAGTTGCATACCCTAGGTCTGACTGTATACCAGTTTCAAGTGGCGTCCCCCTGGGCTCAGTCCTAGGACCCCTCATGTTCGGTATATACTTCTCTGATGTACAGACAAGCACAGGAGGGCTTTGGCTGAAAAGGTTTGCAGACGACTGCAAACTAGGGGACATAATTGTTTCCCCAGCTGTTACAGACATCCTCTTGAAGGGTCGCACTGAGATGGATACCTGGTGTTAATTTCATGGCATCAAACTGAATGCCTAAAAGTGCATAGTTATCCCCTTTGGATATAACTAATTACCTGTGGACAACCACATAGGTGCTAGTACCCTACATACAGAAAAGGTAATAAGGGATCCGGGAACCCCAGTAGATAGCAATCTCTCCTTCAATGCCCATAATGACAAGGTGGTTAGAATATCCTTCTACATGGCCCCCCTAATCTCGAATGGGTTCGCATCCAGATCAAAGGAGGCCATTGTGACTCTACTCATTACATATTAGACCCATTAAAGGATACAACACCCCATTTGGGATATACCTTACAAGACAACTGTAACAGATTGGAAGACCACACCAGTACCACACCAAGAGGATTACTGACCTCAAACAGATGACCTATGCAGCCCAACCTAAGAAACTCCAGCTGTACTCCGTTGCATACCGCATACTCACAGGTGATCTCCACTTGACATACAAAGCCCATGTCCAACCCTGTATTGCTCGATATTCTCAACTTAAACAGAGGCCTCTGAGAGCCACATGCTCTAGGGATATACACCTAACCACAACGATGAGTAGGACATGCTGGACAGATAGATTCCTGACCCGGACACTCCCCATGCTTTGGAACATAATTCCAATGTACATCAGGCAGGGCCCCTCACTAGCACTCTTCAAGGGAAACCTTGACATGTGGATGGGAGACAGACATGTACCCCAGGGATCACTGCAGTGGCTCTGCTGGCAGAGGCACAGGGAACTAATGGCTCTGCCATTCAGAGGCACAGGGAACCAATCTATGGGGGTGGAGAAAGCCAACACACTCTAGCTAGGCTTACAAATTCCCTTGGTAAGACAGCCTAGTACCTACCTTTGCACATATTACATGTCTTATGTGCATGGATAGTTAACTAGCTCTTCCATTTTACTTTGCTATCATGCTGACAAACTGTCAGGTGACTAAAAGGCATATGTATCCTGTTATTGTGTATTGTAAATGCCAATAGCCATAACTAATGTTTGCCTAACATTACAGTAATGCTATGTAGCTTGTAATACATATCTGCCTACAATACTGTACATTACACAGTTATTGTCACAATATCCCACAATGCAAATCATAATTGCACAGTGGCCCAACCTTCCACATGTTATTCTCAGTAATACACCCAAACATATGGCTACAGTTACAATATATCAACATATACTATCCCCTGTTATAGCACATACTTGTTGGACCAGCCCTGCCACTGACATCGGCTGTTGAGGAGTATTTCTGTTCAAAGCCCTTTCATAGCATCCCTTGTGGTGTATGCGGTGTTTGCCTTGTGGCCTACAGCAGTACACATAAATACTACAAGCATTACTATGCTCAACAATACATCACTACAAGATAACTGTTTCCACTATATGGATTGTGTGCACTTTAAATACTACAGAAAGGTACTACATACACAGACATAATGACTGTTCTACATACCTTAGTAACCCAAGGTGTCATTAACTGCTGATTCAATCCTTTTCAGTTTGTGGTTCAATGTTCTTGTAATGTTCTGCTAGTATATATGGATGGTTTGAATGTGTGATAACACATTCTTTTCTAGTTACATATCGGTAATATGTGGTATCCTGTCCACCAGTTGTTGTTCCAAAGTAGTTAATTAGATGCACATCAGCTGTGCAGCTACTCCATTAGCCGATGCCATGGCAACAGTGGTGTATAACTGAGTACTCCTTTTGGGCGTTGTCTGTTTGCCTTACTTTCGAGGAAGACAGCCTGGATGTGTTGTTTGTGATATATTTCAGCAGCTATATGGAGACACACTGAGATATATTAGCTTCATGACTCCCGTGGACTGTGTGTAATGACTAGATGATTTTGTTCTACATGTGAGTACAGCTGTTATATTTCAGAACATTGCTACTTATGCAGGGTTTGTTTGTACCTGATACTTCTGCAGATGTTTAAGTCTGGCAAGGATGTTTGGGCAGCTCAAGGCTGTATGGCTATGCATGAACTGTTATGTGGTTGACAGTGTGCTCACCAGACATCCTTGATTTGATGTACAAGTATAGCATACTGTGCTGTTACTCAGTAATTGCTAACACATCCCGGTGTACACATAACCCTCTGAAACGGGATTAGTCAAACAAACCCTGTAACATCAGCAGCTGTTCCATTGCATAACAGCAGCTATTTCACATAGGGCCATGTTAGTGTGTCTCTGACAAGGTATGATAAGGCTTCTGCAGATGTCGTACAGTGTGTGAATGATTTGTGATGTTATTACAGTTTGTATTGTAATATGTTTGGGTATGGGGATGATGTTGGTGGGTGTGCATAGCAGATGCAGGTGTGTAGGAACTGCTTTTATACATAATTGATATGTGCATGAGGGTTCCTGCCTTATTTGAACACCTATCCTTTTGTGAACTAATACAATGGTAATTGTAGGCTGATTCATTAAGGCACTGTTATGTGGTTCCTGTAGAGCATGCAGGTGATGTTAGTCCTTGAATCCCTTCAGTAATACATCTGAATGTAATAAAGTGTTGCTACACGAAAGCTGTGTATTTCTGTCATAAGTATTTGCAGTCATTGTAGTTGTTTTGGTGACTGACCCTCTTTGGCTAAGGTTGCCACCTTTTCATATGGCCATAGTGGGACATTTTCGGGACACACATCAGAATCTACAGGCCGACACAAACCCACGGTCAGTACAAGGGATAGAACTTTCCTTCCTTTCCTAAATATAAGCTTATTCTTGTAGCAGTTTAGTTGCTTATCCTGTTTCTTGTAACATGTAGGTATTTTAGATACAGAAATAACTATTGTATGCAACTATTACAGTACATATGGGACATAATTATGTCCTACAATCCCAGGACATTTGCCACGTTTAATATATTTGGTCAGGACACAACCGCCCAAAGTGGGACAAGTGGTAACACTATCATTGGCTCATGTCCATAGCACATATTTGTAATACAGTATAGGCATATACTCTCCATATCCTTTGTTCATAAAGGTTGTTACTGGCGGAATGTGTGATTGCTATGGTCCATGTTATACACATATATGAACACTTCAACCGCTATATACAGGATACCTATGGAATCCCGAAACCACAGAGTTCTGATGCACACAGTACCGGGACCAGACTCCCATACCCCACATTACTGACAGTGACAGTAACTCGCGAAAGTAACACGAACATGGAACACACACACGCACACACAGACACACTGCTACCCAACACATCCAAACAAACCATCCTACACTACGTATAAGCAGGTGGCCAAGCCCCCTACACCCCCCATGTAGGTGTCTGCACACCCCACACCACCCCCTACTTTAATATTCTACCTCCTAGGTTGCGCAAACAGATACACAAAGCTAACCCACACCCACATATTATTGTTCCCCAAGAACACACACCACACACAGAACACCCACTTACATGCACTACAGCCCTAAGAAACACACTTACACACCATAACCTATCTGAATCGCAACACCAGAAGCACTGACTAACTGTCCCTTAACATCGTGATTTTACACCTCGCGCATCTGGTGTTTCGATACTGTGTTCTTTCGGACCTTAAGCCTCGAGATTACGCGAGTCGGTATGTAAAGCAGTCGGTATGTGGTAGGTATCCCATTTATATGTACCTCCATGGTTATGTAGATGTTGTTAAACATAACCTATGTATTACTCTACATATATATGTATATCCCCATATATCGACATATATCTCTCTTTCCTCTCTCTCTCTCTCTCTCTATATATATATATATATATATATATATATAAAGCATTCACCTTTCATTGGGTACATGCTGGTTTGTCCTATTTCAGCACATTCCTGCCTTTTGTGTTTTATCCTGTCAGTATACACGACCGCCGTTGGCACATCTCAGGTAGATTAGTGGTATGTTATTGTGATGAAATGTGTACATGGTTGCGTGTTGTAATCCTGGCAGTGATATCTTACCTCTCAGAGCAGGCACTGGTAGTGCAAGGGTGATTAACTCACATTTCAGTGGTTGTGTGTTCCACATGTTTATTATTCTGTGGAGAACTACCTATATATGCAAGCTGTGTTTAAGGTATATTATGCAACATGTAAACATCTGTGAAGATTCTTGTTCAGGGATACTCCCCGTTATTTGGAACTACATCCCTGATTACATTATACAAAACCCCTCAATAACACTCCAGGGAATCCATGCAGAGTGGGTGGTGAACAGTGGCTACTCCCCAAGGATCCCGCAATTGGCTCTGCTCCACAGTGGGACAGTTAGTTAATTGATGGGGTTGACGACAGCAGACATATTTTGCCTATGCTTATGAGTGGCCTCGGCAGTTGGGCATGTACCTACCTATGTATCTATGAACCTGTACATACAGTATGGACACATGCTGATAGCTTTATTTACTGTTCAGGTATTGACTTACCTTGTGCCAATGGCTTCTGTGTGTACAATAGTTGAGGGCTACCTATGTAGGATGCACACAGTAGACCACCTATACATGACAATTTACAGGTGGTTGTGTGTGTGTGTATGCCATCCATGTTTGTTGGGTATGCAGGTGGAAAAGGGTGTCAGTCCATGAGTGCCTACACTGTCAGTGTGTGTGTGCTATGTGTTCCCTCTTTACCAAGGCATGGGCATACTGGACACGTCTCCATCTGCCTACTGGGGCTAGCACAGGGTGTTCATGGTCTGAGTCCCTCTGTGCCTGTGGGTCCCTTGGCAATGGTGGTGGGCTGAGAGGGCCTTCACCATTCTGTCCCTGCTACAGCTGTTTCCGCAGGATCATAATGTGTAGCATGGCACATACTATGAAGATGTGGGCACACGTTCCTGGAGAGTACTGCAAGGCTCTACCAGATATGTTCATGCAACCGAACCGTGATTTCAGCATCCCAATCACGAGCTCTATGATGATTCTGATTTCTGCGTGTGCCTCATTATGGTGTTCTTGCATGGCTGTGTGTGCATTTTTGATGGGAGTCATCATCCCCGGTGCCAGTGCATAGCCAGCTTCACCCACCATGTGGCCATATGGGATGTCCCCCCTGGCAAATACCTGATACAGCTGTGAGGCATGCCAGATGTGGGAGTCATGATAGCTTCCAGGGCTGCCAGCACACACATTCATGATAATGCCCTGGACATTGCACATGACCTGGCAGTTGATGGAGGGGAATCTCTTGTGGTTTATGTAGTGCCTACCCTGCTCACCGGGTGGTGACTTGATGTCTATGTGCGTGCAGTCTATTGCACCCAGTACCTCCGGGTAGTCTGCCACACGGTGGAAGAGATGCATATTGCTAGCCAACTCCTCCTGCATTTGGGGGAAGTATATGTGCTCATTGGCATGTGGTAACATGGCATCCAGGAACTGGTGGAGTACCCTGGATGCTGATGCCTGAGAGATCACCATGATATCCCCAGTTGGCCTTTGGAAGGTACCTGTGGCTAGTATTCTCAAGCTTACATATACTTTGGTGTCCACTTTGATGGGTTCCCCTCTGTTACTTCTGGCTCTGAGGTGTGGCTGGCACAGCTCAACAAGTTGCTGTATGATGTCCCTGTCCACCCTGTAATGCTATACTATCTACAGATCATGTAGCCTCTGGTAGGTTACCCTGGGTCTGAACACTCTTCTCCTCCTCCAGTGCCTGAGATGGTTATCAGCATCATCCTCCACACCACTGTCAGTCTCCAACACATACTGGTGAATCAAAGCTATGGCAGCTCCTAACATGTACATATTAAAAGTTCCCCGTCTGTATACACCAATGGTGCAGAGTGTCTGGGAATACACAAGTGTGTGTGTGTGTGGGGCCTTTACACCTTATACTATTGTGCAATGGATGATGCTGGTGTAATTGGGTGTGTTTGTGCTATTCCAGCTGCAGGGTATCTTAATTATTGGTTTTAAAGCAGGTACTGCTATTGTGGGGCCTTTGGTGTTGACTTACACTTAGCTGCCGTGATTCATCTATTGCCCTTTACTTCAATTTTCAACCCGATTCCCCTCCCATTGTCAGGCATGCATCCAGCTGCTGCCTTTCTTGTTTTGTACTTTCACAACCCAGGATTCTGTTGGGAAATGTGTTATGTAGCTGATCTTCTGCAAGTTTGCTTTGTTCTGCTGTGACAGTTCTCTTTTCTTGGCTGTACGGCACCTCCCCTTTCCTGTTCTGCAGCTAGCTGCTAGCAGCCTTGTTAGCTGTTGTCTATGGCCCACTGTGAGTTTCTAGGTGTTAATTACTCATTTGTACTCCATTTACCATGCTGCAGCATTTCCTTATTGTTTTCCTGTATCCTTCCTGTTTCAGCTGTAGTGCGCGCCGCTCAGAGCCATTTACCAGGTTTCGTGCGTGTTTTCATTCACGTTCACATGAACTTTCGGTTACCTTGTGTGCTCTCAGCTAAACAAAGCTATGGCTACTTCCACATCCCTATCCTGCGGCTTTGCTTAGCAGCACACAACATGGATTAGCAATGATCCAATGTGTTTACAGCTACGGTGGTGCACCCCTCTCTTGATGTCATGTTTACCTCCAGGCCACTCCTCGGTGTTGTACCCCTACACCATGTTGTACATCCTTACGCCAGTGGGGCTTTTGCAATTCAGTATTATTGACTCATTTGCATGGCATTGACTGCTAATTCCTAGTTACCGCAAGGAACACTGTCACAGACTCTTAGCAACCCTTGTGCCATGGTTGTGGTGTAGCATGCGTGCCATTGACTATTATGGGGATATCATGAATTGTCCAACATGGAAACTCAACCAGTCCAAATCAGTCAAACCAAGGGAACTTCTCAGATAAAAAACATTTATTTAACACACAAATAAATCCACATACAGTTCGACAAGTTGACCTAGGTTTCGCCTTGCTTATACAGACTTCATCAGAACTCCTGAATTGTGTTACATTGTAGTTTTATGCCATCTAAATATATTTTCATTGTGATCCCATTTGCGCACGGATGCACTGCAATTTTACTTTCCGTTAGTGCGGCCATGACATTAAATGTTATTTTTTTATATGTTGTGCATGTTGTTTTATGCCATTGGCTATATATTTAGCCACTGGCATATATTAACCTTATAATACATAAGTTTGGTCCACTTTCATGGCTCCGATTTTATGTTTGACAAAATGTAAACCATTTTTTTGGTTTACATTTCTACATGCTTAAACTATGCCTGCACCACTTCATGAATCACTTTATACCATCATTTGCATGATACATTGCTGCATATTGGGTAATTAGCATACATGCACCAGGAGCTGGCAGCTCTGGCATACACTGGTAGTTGCATGTGGAAACAGCTTGTACCTGAATCGCTCGGCGGCCATATTTGGAGCTAGATCGCTGACGCTACTCCGGCACCTGGCGCAAGCTTCATGAATCCTGGGGATTATTTAAGAAAAATAAATACTTACTTTTTTTAAATAATGGCATTGCACAATGCCTCTATGCTGCCCTGTCTGGTATTCTGCAGCAGGTCTGATGTACTGCGCATGCGTATGCTTACGCAGTACATCAGAGCTGTGTGTGGAAGTAACGGAGAAAGCAAGAGCTCTGTTGGTTATTAGAAAGTGTCTCGCTATGTTAAAGGAGTTTAACATAATGAGACAGCTTTAGAAAAAGCAACGGAGATCTTCCTTTCTTCGTTGCTTTTTTTAAAACTGTCTCACTATGTTAACCCCATTTAACATAGCGAGACAGCTTTAAAAAAAAAGCAACGTTGAAAGGAAGATCTCTGTTGCTTTTTCTAAAGCTGTCTCATTATGTTAAACTCCTTTAACATAGCGAGATACTTTCTAAAAGCAATGGAGATCTTGTGTTCGCCATTGCTGTAACAAAAAAAAAAAATTATACTAATGGAAAAAGTCTGTGCGACCGGACCTTTTTCCATTAGTATACATCTGATTTACAACGGGCATGCTGACCAATCAGCGTGCATGTTTTGGAATATTAATGGGGGGTCATTGTATAATAATAATTAAAACATGGCATGGCTAACTGTTTTCATGAGGGATTTGTGATTTTATCTCAGGATAGCTGGATTAAATTTAAGTAAAAGAAAACAATTAAAGGATTTGGAGAAACAGTGAATACAGTGAAAACAGGTGATATATATTTTTGTAGGCATAATATTGAAATGTTAGACATTAAGTTTGAAGCTGGATTATACAAAACAAGGGAATGGAATGAGTTAATACAAAATGTAAACACATTTAATTGTTGGAATAAGCACAGCAGGCAAATATTATTGAAAAACCACAAACAGCAGTCCAGCAACTCCGTAGAAGGAATTTATTTAGAACACCAGTTGTAAAAAATCTCTAGCGCCTCGGCCAAAAGCCTTTAACAGAGTACACCCATTAAAAAGCTACAGGTCCATATATACCAGACCTTAATTGAATAATGAAGTAATTAATTAATTACATATATCACAACCTTTTAAACAGTTCTTCTTAAAACAACATATACATATTTACATATTTACACAAAACTTTTCCAGAAGCATTCTTGATTTAATCCCACAGGAAACATAGTATTAAATTTCAAAATCAAGAATGCTTCTTTCTTCCTTAATAACTGTTTAACTTGTTCATCACTCATAAATTTATTACAGACAACACTATCTAAAATTGTAGCCTGAAAACCATCTAAACTACCCATATGTATTTCATTAAAATGTATAGCTACAGGACTAGTTGTTTTATAATTCCTAACATCCCTTATATGTTCTTTTATTCTACAAGAGAATTGTCTTTTTGTTTCACCTATATAGAATTTGTTGCATTTACATTTAATTGCATATATAACTCTCTGGCTCTTACAAGTAAAACATTCATTTGTCTCAAAATTCTTGTTATTAATTTTATCAAACCTTCGAGTCACATATCTGCAAATAGAGCATTTCCCACACACTACTGTACCTTTTTCTTTTATTCCTTCTGATATCTCCAATTTCGGTCTTTGAAACCTACTATGTACTATAAAATCTTTAATATTTCTTCCCCTGTTGTAAGAAAACAAAAGTTTCTTCTGTTGTAAACAATCTACTTCTTTTCTTGTAATATTCCAACTGGATTTGATTATATCTATAATTTCTTCTGATATTACTGAATACGTAGTAGTAAAGTATATATTTTTATCCTGCTCCATTCTATTACTATTTTTATAGGATGTCCAACTGCATTTTTCATTCTTACTATACAGCACTTTACTTAAGCTTTCTTTTAAATTCACTTCATCATACCCCCTTTTCTTAAATCTCTGAAAACTCTCATATAATTCAACATTTCTATCTCTATTCTCACTGCATAATCTTATTATTCTATTAAACTCAGTATATGGGATAGATTTGATGGTGTGCAAGGGATGAAAACTTTCTCCATGTAATATGTTATTACTTTCTGGAAACTTTCTGTGAATTTTGGAAATTACCTTTTTATGGTAACTATCCCCTATTAATTCAACATCCAAAAAGTTTACCTTATTACCTTTCTGTAATCCATCAAATTTTAATCCCATACTATTAACTTGTATTTCATTTATAAATTGATCAACTAACTCAATGCCCCCTTTACAAATAAAAATGAGATCATCTATGTATCTATGATAGTTAATTACATATTTCCGAAAAAACTGATTTGTATAGATATAATGTTGTTCAAACAAGCCCATAAATATATTGGCATAACATGGGGCAAATGGAGCCCCCATAGCTGTTCCCTGTTTCTGCCTATACAAGTGGCCATCAAATTCAAATATATTATTCTGTAAACACATCATAATTAATTCTACAATGTATTCTACCATAGGACTATCACCTAAAAAATGTTTCACAGCTTTAATGCCATCTATATGTTTGATATTTGTATAAAGACTTACTACATCTATTACTATAAAAAACATTTCCTCATCCCATTTAACTTGGTATACTTTTTTTTTTTTTTCCATAATAAATTTTTATTGAAATATATTTTCCAAAAACATTACAAAAATACAATAAACATCACACACATAATACACTATAACTACTACAAACCATTTATACAATATCTACATGAAATGCTTCCTATATTTAATATATTCCTAAAATCAGTATCATGCTAATATAATATTGAAGACCTTTTCCCATATTTTCGGGTTATTAATATTTTTGTTAGTTTGTTTCAGAAGTAATTTATGTGCTAGTATATGCTTTATAGCCACAAGCTTAAAATTATTCCATGATGTCTTATGTGGTTCTAGCCAATTTGTGGCTATATAGAGTTTCATCAGCAAAAAAATATTCATACAAATAATAGTTTGCGATCTGGAAAGCTCTCTTGGAGGAATGTGTAGAATCATAAATTCCCATGACAGTGTAGAACTTTGATAACCCATCTTTTGCAGTTGTACTTTAAGAGAGTTCCAAACTAACTTGGTATACTTTTGTCAAAAATTCAAAGACATCTTTAACATAAGATGGTAATTTTTTAACTATTGGCACTAAAAATTCATGTAATAAACATGAAATATTGTTCAAAAAGCTCCCACTAGCCGAAACAATAGGCCGTCCTGGTGGATTCAACAAATCCTTATGGATTTTTGGCAAACAGTAAAAACATGGCATTCTTGGATTTTTTATAGCAAATTTATCTTTAACATCTTTAACCGAAAAATAATGCAATCTTTTACCTTTTTCCAATAATTCAATGTACAGAGCTTGAGCTTTCTCATAGTCAGATATATCTATACACTGATAAACTGTACTATCATTCAAATGTTTGTAACACATTGATAAGTATTGAGTATAATTCATCACAACTAACTTCCCGCCTTTGTCAGCAGGTTTAAATACCATTTGTGCATTTTTACTTAAATTAATTAAGCCTTGCCACTCATTTTTGTTCAAATTATACTTTACACATTTTTTACATTGACTTATGAACTTATCATAAGCTATTTGTATGTTATGATCTAATGACTTATCTAAGCACTGTATACTCTCATTGTTACAATAGGGAACAAAAACACTTTTTACTTTAATGTTGTCAGTATTTAACTTACAGTAAGCATTGTTGCAAACAACTTCATCTTCCATAGAATAACAAGAATAAAAACTGTCATTTGAACTACTACTATATTCATCCCCATTATAATCTTCCCTATTAATCTCACCTTCTATGGAAAAAAAATGTGCCAACTTTAACTTTCGTATAAAACGAAAGACATCACATTTAATTGTTACATGGAAATCATATAAATTATCTTTTAAAAAAAATGACCTTAAAACATTCAGTAGTATTACTGAAACTAGATTACTTAAACATTTCAAGGAAGCCATGAAAATGTTTATTAGAAAATGTTTTTTGTAAAGTTTGGGTTATTTAGGCTGATTTTATTTACTTTGCATACAGAATGTTGTACAAAATAAAGAAAGAAATGTGACTGAAATATTGTATAAAACACATTCTTGAATTAGTATGATCCAATAGGTGTTGGAGACATGAATAAACTGAAGGAAAGCTACTGAATATATGAATAAAATAAAAGAATGGAAAGTCATATAATGGAAGTGAAAAAAAAATGGAAAAGTTGATATGAAATTTTCATAGATAAATGTTACACAACAACCATGTCAATGGCTGCATAGAAGCTACTATACCTACCAGAAGTAAGCCCAGGAATAGACCTAGAAACAAACCACCCTGGTACCAGCCCAAATTAAACATGATATAGAACAAAAGGAAACTAATTCTGGCAAAAATCAGGAAGGAAAATTCTCTTACAAATTGAAACTCTGTTATCATTGTAAATAGGCAACTTAGAGGGCTAATTAGGTCAAGCAAAGCCAGCTTTGAGAATAAGATAGCCTCCCAGGTGAAAGATAAGCAAAAGGCCTTCTACAACTATGTCAGAATCCTCATGGCAGCACCCAACAATGTGCTGAACTGGTGGTTCATGATGCCACATTCACTAAGCTTGGTGATATAGCAAAGCTGTTAGCTGACAAATTAATTTCCAACTGTACCCCCTCTCACCCAAACTATCACTCCCAAAATAGCCTCATACAGAACATAATGTACTGCCTGCACTCACTAAAGCCAAGAACACAGCCTAAATTACCCCCAATAACATACCAGGATGCCTCTTGAATATTCTAAAATATGAATTATCAGGACCCCTGGAGGCATTATTTAACTATAGTCTTAAAACAGGCTTTATGCCATGTGAATGGAAGACTGCAATGTTCATCCCACATCATAAGGGAGAACCTTCAACAGATCCTGGAAACTATAGAGCCATTAGTCTGACTTGTCTTATTTGCAAAGCCATGAAAAGCATTATCATGGAAATTATCAACAAGCACATAGGAGACCTCTAGACACTGGATCCATCCCAGTGTGGCTTTGTCAAAGGAAGGTCATGCTAACTGAATTTGGTGAAATTCTTTGAAAAGGTCACTAAGGCACTGGATGAAGGGAAATTGTGCATATTACCTAACTAGGTCTAGCTAAAGCATTTGATAGAATACCCCACTCAGGTATTGTCAACAAGCTTATGGAACAAGGTATAAACCCCTTTACAACTTGCTGGACAGCTAGCTGACTCACTGATGGACCCAGGAGGTTAGAATCATGAGGCCACCTCTACAAAGAAGCTGTTCACCAATTGAGTGCCCCAGGGCTCTGAGCTGGGCACACTTCTCTTTAGCATCTACTTCTTAGATGTCAAAGCCATTGTCAAACGGCTTTGGTTGACTATGTTCACAGATAATTACAAACTGGGTGCAGTCACTGAATCTCTGCAAGATGAGAACACCTTTCATGAAGGTCTAATGTAGATAAACGCTTGGTGGCAAAGCTGCGACTTAAAACTCAATACCAAAAAATGCATTATAGTACCTTTTTGGGAAGTCTACCACCCCCAGTAACTATGTCATTGATAAAACATCCTTAAAAGTTGATTCACTAGTCAGGGATCTGGGAACACATGTAGACAGTAACCTAGCCTTTGACCAGCATGTGTCCAAGGTAGTAAGAAAATCCTTCTGTGTTGCGCAATCTATAAGCAAGGGCATGAAATCTAGGTCCAGAGAAATCATTATACCACTATGCTTGGCCCTCATCAGACCCATCATGGAGTATAATGCCCCCTTTAGTATGCACCTGACCAGACACATTCAGCAAATGCATCCACAAAGGTTCCTTACAAAAAGAATACAGGGAGTAAACACAATGTCCTACACTGATCACCTCAAAGACTTGTCTTTTTACCTGGTATCATACATACATCTGAATGGTGATCTTTGCCTGGCATACAAGTCATCCTTGGACTCTGTTTTGATGAACATTTTGCACATCCCCAAAAAAAACAACATGAGAAGTACTAGAATAAAACAACTACATTTTGCTTGTGACATAATTGGGACATATTAGAGAGACAGATATGTTTCTCAGGGAATTCACATTATCTGGAGCAGGCTCCCCAACCATGTGAAGTTGAGTTCCTGTTCCTCCCTATCCCTTTTTAAGTGCATCTTGGACCAATGCATGGGTAATTGGTAATTCACCCCTAGTCTGGCTCCTAAGTATCTGATGGACAGAGCCAGTCAGTAAATTTGGAGATCACACAGTTTGCATGGCTAAGCTTATAAGGAACCTAGTGGTCATTAGCCTAGTATATACATATGACACTATGAACCTTTGAAAAGGGCTGTATTAAAGACTACTCTAAATATAACTGCTGTCAGCCAAACAAGTATTTTTTCAGTCTATGTTTTTAAAACTATGTTGATGATATTGATAGCAAGCAGTCACTGGTATATTTACCTCTACCACTTTCCTATATTTTCATAGGTTTATAGGTTCATAGGTAAGTACCAGCATAGCTGTTCTTGTGGACCATTGTAAGGCTTGAATTTCCCTCAACCGTGTGCATCAATCCCTATACTTTGTATCTGTGAAGAAAGTAGCTTAACCATTATATCAAATTCTATTCTCTGACTATTAAACAACCACTCCACTTGGGAAGGCGGGGGAAGTAAGTCTTTACTACAGTTCCTTTAGTCATGCAGATTGTGTGCTTTCCATCACCACATGTATTTGAGGATAGATTAATTCATCTTTTCATCTACCTTTGTTTAACTAGAGAATCAGTAAAACTATTTTGCAAGTCGCTAAAACAGGGACCACAGTACTGAGCATATCCTTATAGTTATCTGGTTCAAATTTGTATCACTGAGAACGATACCATCAGATAGAACAACTGGCCATGGGTAGCCATAACTGTTTTCTGGGAAGGAGTGGTGGACCCATGAAACAATATGTAGCTAAACACTTTTACTTTAATATACTACCAACAGTGCCATACTACATTGAGGAAAAAGGAAGCTTTTGATGAATTGTCCTATTCAACACCTTCTCTTTGATTCATGAACACCTATACTAAGTGTACACCAGGACTCAATGATAAGGAGAATTTTAAGATATATTTAAAAAGAAAGAAATTGAAACATTAAGCAGACATTATTTTTCTTTAAACTTTGATTGTATGACTGCTTTTACAAATGGTATTAGTTATGTAAATTATCTGATTATGCTGTGAATATATACGTTGTTTCTTATTCTCTTCATTCACTCTGAAGAAGTCTTATGGTAGACAAAAGTGCTTGGTAGGTGAATTTTATTGTGGAGTATTAAAGAAGCTGAAATCATTGCAATTGTTGGTTGTTTTTGATTCTTTTTTTTTTTTTTTTTACATATAACTATATCTATCCATTTGACCTTAATTAATACACTAAGTGCATACTGTTCTGAGTGAACAGACAACACAAGCATAAGTCACAACTTCTTCCTCCTAATTTTAGTATTCCTATTGATTTTCTTGTGACCTTAAATATTGAGGGGGGTTCTTAATAGTTACCATAAAGTGGAGACTACACATACACTTAGTGTAACCTTTCTGAGTAACTAGGAGACACAAAAAATGTAGTTGGAATGTTCTTGGATGCAGATTGCGTACACTTAATTTGCACTTAGTGCAGGCATTGATGAATCTGGCATAATGTGCTTTTAAACTGACTTCTCAGCTTTACTTGACTTTTACCATCATCTATTTCTAATTTGTTTTTTTTCTCCCCAACAGTTAGAAGCTTGGATAAATCTCTTTTGATATTACCTGTCTAATGCAGTAGAGGACTGAACACACACACACACACACACACACACACACACACACACACACACACACACACACACACACACACACACACACACAAACTCATTCCCCATACTTCAAAGAGAAATAGCCACTATTTTCTTCCATAAGACCAGGCCAGTTAACATGTATTTTTCAAAGGGCTACAGTGAAGAAGCAATTATGATGACAGACTGTTCATAGCAAAAAAATTCCAATGGGATTCCTGTACACATTATAGAAGCATTAAGGACATTGTGAGTAGATACAGACTACATTCTGTGAATGTAAGCTGTGTGTAGGCAAAGTTTACTGTAAAATATGCGAGGGAAATAGACCTAGCATTGCTATATCAATCAATTAAGAGGGTTCAGATGCAATGTAGCTGCTAATACAGCTTCACCCTGTTCCTTGGTTAGTTGTTAGTAACTACAATAGAGTAGGACCTTAACAGATACCCTGCACCTCTAACCATCAGTCCAGAAGCCACCATTTTAAGCTTAAAATAATACCACTGAAGTATGTGTCACAGTAATTAACTACTCATACACTAATCTTTTAATTAATGCTAGACTTTATAAGCACAACAAGAATTTACAGTGTTTTTTTTGCTAGTCGCCACAAAAAACAGATGCCAGCAACTCCTATCCTTTCTCTTTGGTTACCCACTATCATCATACTGTTTCTGTGTATATTCTCCTGTTCTGTACTTTACCCTTCCCTGAATTCATTTCCAGCCTCACTCATAACTGCCTTTCCTAGTGCACCTGCCCTATTTTACTGTCTTCAGACTCTTACATATTAATGTTTTTGTTTTATTTTTTGCCCTGCTTTTAGCTGCTAGTAATACCTCTCTCACCCCCTCCAAAGCCCCATCTCTATTGTAGCTTATTTTAACCATGCAGCACTGGGTTTGCTTCAAGTAAATCTACTTGTGTAGCTTGAGGCCAGTGTCCTTTTGTAAGCTTACTTCTGCTCATATTTTATTTCTTTTTATTTTATTTCTGGAGACTATACCTTTAGAAATTTTATATCCTTGTCTCTCAAGCTAGTTTTTCACTATCTTGTTCTGATTGTTTCTATGACTTCATCTTGACCAGGGTGCTAGCTCCACTCCGTTCGCCCTCGCTATGCTCGGGCTCACTTCGCTCCCCTACCCTACCCCTATTCCCACCCACCCCATTACAATTATCTTTATACCTAACTATCCCTCCCCTTCCTGTCCCACTAGCCACTACAATTCCACTTCCTGCCTATTGCCACAACCACTTTACTAATCTGTCAATCTTGTCAACACCACTTCCTCTATACCACTGTCTCTACCTACTCTATCTGACCATATTTTATTCCAACATGTATTATTTTCTAATATATTCTACACTACTCCTTATTCTCTCTATGTCCACCTCTTACCACTCCAATCTCTCTGGCCCACTCCTATGTTCACCAATGTCTCTCTCATACAACATATATCCAACTACTTCATCTTTTACTATATCCCCTAATCTCTTTACTACCTCAACCTCAAGTCTATATAAACTATCCATAATACAGGTTTTTAAACCTTCCCACAAAGCTAAGTCAAAACTATACAAACTCCATTTAGCATCTATTAAACACTCTCTCCTCACTAAAATCCTACTTTGTTCTGGAGATATCCATCCCAACCCTGGACCCTCTTCTCTCCCCAAAACTACCTCTACACTGCCCCCATCTTACTCCTCTAACAGTCACCAACCTCAGTCACAACAATCATCTCCATCCAAATACTTAACTATTTACGCATTGAATATTCAGAGTCTAGCAAATAAAGTCACTGAACTGCACTCATGGATAGCTCTCAATACCCCTGACATCCTCTCCCTATCTGAATCCTGGCTCAAGCCACAAATCTCAAACAGTGAAATACTCCCACCAGGTTATAATATTTTCCAATCTGATAGATCTGTAAAAAAAGGTGGTGGCGTGGCCATTCTCTACTCAAACAACCTTAACCTCTCACCATACCCTTCCCCACTTCCTCCCAGCTGAAATCATCATCCTTAACTGCCATCTGAATCCCCACAAAAAAACTTGCAATTGCCTCTATCTACCTTCCTCCTGGTAATAATCTGCCCATTCTTGAAAACATCATATCCTGGTTCTCCCACAACATGCCATATGAGACACTTATCCTTGGCGATGTCAACATTGATTGGTCCAAACTCACAACTGATTCCCCCAACTCAGTATCCAACTACACGGCTTCCACTAACTTATAACATCTCCCACTCGCTTCCATAAAAATTCCACTTTCAGCTCCATCATAGACTGGATCCTTACCAATTCCCCCCACTAATATCACAATCCCACTACCTTACCTGATTCCCTCAGTGATCATCTCCCTACCACCATCTTAAGACACTACTCCCATATTCCTAAACCCCATCTTATCAAAGACTGTAGAAAACTATCGACTTTCAATTTATCCCAATTTAACTCCATTCTCCACAACATAGATTGGCCCATCCTAAAATACCTCCCCCTAAACGATGCTGTAAGCACTTTCAATAGCATCTTCATGAAAACTCTAAACTCCTTAGCTCCCACTAGGAAGATCAGAGTTAAATCAAATCATGCTCTCTGGCTCTCCAAAGAGACTAGGTCCCTTATGAAACAAAGAGATCATGCTTGGAAAACCTGGAATAAAACTAAACAACCACATTTTCTTCAAAAATACAGGCAATTGAGGAACCTTGCAAAAAAACATACAACTAATGACAAAAAGTTATACTATAGCTCTGCTCAGCTTAACAACAAATCCAACCCTCGAAAATTTTGGTCAACTCTCAACAACATCCTCTATCCTGGAAAGCCCTCTATCCCTCCCCATACCCTAACTCTTCCTCTCAGGAAACAGCTACCATCCTGAATAAACATTTTATCTCTTCCATCTAATATCTGGTAACCTCTAAGCCAAACTCTACTTCGACACCCACTCCTCCAAGTCCTACTAACACAACTTTGTTTTCTTTTGAGCCAGTTCCCATTACTTACATCAAATCTCTACTACTCAAGCTAAAACCTTGCTCTCCTTCCACTGACAATCTATCTCCTACATTCCTCAAACTTGCTGCTGACTCAGTTGCCTATCCTGTATCTATACTAATTGTCGTTTCCCTGATGACATTAGTGATCACTTTCTAACCTTTATCACTAAACAAAAGAAATATAGCCCAAAAAAGAACAATTTTGTCACCTATCATTCTAAAAAACATTTCCATGCTGAGAACTTTATTAATGAACTAAATGCATGTAACTGGTCATCTCTAAAACTATTTAATCTAGATGAAGCAATCTCTTACTTTAATTCTACTTTCCTTCATATTCTAAATAACCATGCTCCTTTCCGCTCCTCCAGAATCAGGACAAAAATAGCCCCCTGGCTCACAAAACAAACCAAAGAAAAAATGTTTCTACGAAATAAAATATGGGCAAGATGGAGAGCCTCTAAAAGCTCTGTAGATCATCTATACTTTAAGCAACTAAGAAATGATGTCAAAAAGGATATAATCTCAGACAAAAAAACTACTACTCACACCTGCAACATTCACACTCTAATAATCCTAAAAAATTCTGGTCTGGCATTAATAAACTTCTCAAACCAGGACATGTCACAACTCCTTCCCTCTGCTCTATTCCTAGTAGTAATCCTCTGCAAATAGCTAATGCCTTTAACAATTACTTCATTGAAACTATTCAAATTTTAAGTCAAACTCTAGTTCCCACGTCCCCCACTCCTACACAACACACTAACAGTCCCTTTCCCTCACTCCCTTCATTTGCAACCTGTTCCCATCTCCTTTATCTGCAAACTCCTTCAAATATTCAAACCCTGCACTCCCTCTGCTGATTGCCTCCCAGCAGAATACCTTCAAATTGCAGCCAAAGCCATAGCATACCCTGTTTCTATCCTGATAAACAGATCCATCTCTGAAGCCTACATCCCCATCTATATATAATCCCTTAACACAAAGGAGGTAAATCTACTGAAATCTCCAACTACCGTCCTATTGCTCTACTCTCCCCACTAGCCAAAATTATGGAAAAATGTATTCACCATCAGCTACTCCAGCACCTTCTCCAAAACAACTTGCTTGCTAACTGCCAACATGGATTTAGGCCCTTTCATAGCACTACTTCTGCCCTTTTAACTTTTACTGATTGCATAAATAGGAATCATAACAATAACTGTCTCTCAGCTGCTCTATTTATTGACCTTTCCAAAGCCTTTGATATGGTCAATCATAACCTACTTATCAATGTGCTAAAAGCCCAATCTCTTGACCCACAAGCAATCCTTTTGTTCAAATCTTATCTGGAAAACAGACAACAAGCAGTACTCTGGGACAATAATCTATCCACATTTTATTTATTTTATTTATTTATTTTACATTTGTTGACCGGGCTAGTCTGGCTGGATACATGTCCATTTTCAGCACAGGCCCGAGGAGAAAAGCTCCACTATATACTGGTACATTACATAAAATACATTACTATAAGATACAACTTATAAGGATCAAAGAACTAATTGAATGCAGGATATTAACAATACAGAAGCATTTTTACAGAAATGTACAGATACCTCCCAGTAAGCACTGGAGTTCCTCAAGGTTCTATCCTAGGCCCTCTTCTTTTCTCCATCTTTATTAATGATCTCCATACCATTTTTCCACAATCCACCTGTATACAATACGCTGATGACTCTACTCTTATCTGTACTGCCAAGTCTTCTTCCTCTCTCCACACCCTTACACAAAATGTATTTAACACAGTTGAAAACTGGTTCACACAACGCTGCCTTCTTCTTAACCCTAAGAAAACTAAGCTACTACTCTTTACTCCCACCATAAAATCTCTTCAGTTCCACTTCACTATTACCTCTGACAATGGAACCTGCATTTCCCCTGATTCTACTGCTCAACTACTTGGCATAACTATTGACCATAACCTTAGCTTCGATGCCCATGTTAATAATATTATAAAAACTGTTAATAAAAAATTAGGCTCCCTGTATAGAATAAAACCCTTCCTTACACCTCTAGCTAAGAAATCCATAGCCCAGACTCACCTTACTTCCACCCTATTCTATGCTTCTGCCATTTACACCAATCTATCAAAGCATAATCTAACCAAACTTGAAACTAGCTACAATAACATAACCAGATTTGCCACTGGCTCTCCATACAGAACTCATCACTGCCTCAACCTTAAACAACTCAGATGGTTAGAACTACAAAATCAACTACAATACAATCAACTTGTGATTGCACAAAAAATCCTGCACCATCCTACTAATACTCCCATCCTTACTAATCTGATCTCCCCTTATAAAAATTTTTCAACACTACGCTCAGCTAATAAACTTCTTATTGCCAGCAACCCTTCTAATAACAAAGCAGGCGATTCCCTCTTCTCCAATGTTGTGGGTAGAATCTGGAACAAACTTCCTAATACACTCACCTCAGTCTCATCCTCTCTAATCTTTAAAAAACACCTTAGAGACCACCTTAAAATACATTGGCTTTGCCCCTGCTCAAAGCCTGATTGAATCTACTTTTCATCTCTCCCCTCCCTGGTTCCTCCTCTCTTGCTTCCTTAACAATTACCCTCCCATATCTTATGAACAACACTATAACAAGTTTCCTAATGTTCTAATGTTTTAGTTTTGATTGACTTCACATGAACCCTACTAAAGCATTAAGACTTGTTTATTTTTTACTTCTACTCTAATGAAACGTTACATTATTCTCAATTTATTATTTCTTTTTTCATGTCTTATTTTGTAATGTGAAACTAGTCTTTTTTTAGAATATTTTGAATGTATTAATTTACTCATGTTGGAGCTTTTCACCTCGGGCCTCTACTTAAAAGGGATATGTATCCAGCTAGATTTGCCTGGTCAACAAAAGTAAATAAAATAAAATAAAATAAAATAAATAAATAATTAATCGATCTATTCTGGAATCAACTGTCCCCACCTTTTGGAAATCTTCTTTCACTATCCCTCTTCATAAAGGTGGAAACTCCATTGACCCCTCAAACTACCAACCCATTGCCAGATATTAGAAAAATGTATTCACTCACAGCTTCTCAATCACCTCTTCACACACCACTTACTTACCCCTACCCAACCTGGATTTCATCCTCACCACAGCACTACCACTGCCCTCCTCTCCTTCACTCATATCATTGCAGAGGCCCTAGACAACAATAAACTGATTTCCTGTCTCTTCCTAGATCTCTCCAAAGCCTTCAATACTGTCTCTCATCCTCTACTACTATCCAAACTCGCAAATCTCCACCTATCCCCCTCTGCACATGCCTGGTTTAATATTTACCTATCTGGCAGGGAACAATCTGTCAAATGGCTCACATCCTCCTCACCTTTCCTTCCCATCTCCATTGGTGTTCCCCAAGGCTCCATCTTGGGACCCCCTTTTTTTAACATCTTCACCAATAATCTTTACACCTCATGCAAAGAATCCTCCCTTATTCAATATGACGACGACTCCACACTTATAGCCATCTAAAATAACATTCCTGAACTACACTCCCTGACCCAACAGGCCCTACTATCCACTGAACAATGGCTCTCTCACAACCTATTGATCCTAAATTCCAAAAAGATCAAACTCCTACTTTTCCTTCCCCATTCTCTTTCTCATCTCAAAACTTCCTTTTTTATTACATCTTCTAACAATACAACTATCCAACCTGACACCTACACAAAACTCCTAGGGGTCATTATCGATGACGAACTAAAGTTCAACCTACACATACTCTAATGTATAAAAAAAAAAAAAAAAAAAAAAACAGAAACTAGGTCTGCTATATTGGAACAAAAAATTCCTAACCCCTGAATGTAGACTTACCCTGGGTCAGGCACTCCTCCTCCCCTCCCTCAAGTATGCTGCCCCAGTTCTTACCAATATCCAGGCCTCCACTCTAAACAAACTCCAACAGATTTACCATAAAATAGCCAAATTCATTACTAACATACAACTCACACCACTGCATTTCTTTAAACTCTCTTCAATGGCTTGAACTTCCCCAATTTCTGCTATCTTATCAGTTTCATATGCTACACTCTATTCTTTATAAACCCTCCTTCTGTCCATCTCTATCTTCCTTAGTTTCCATCTACATCCCATCCTGGACCCCCTGTACTTCTAACCAACAATTACTTGATATTTACCACCCAAAAAGGTCAGTAGGCAAACTACTCTACAAACACTCCTTGCCCATGCTTGGAACAAACCTCCCTTGACTTACATTCAATTTCCCACATCTCACACTTTAAAAATGAACTAAAAGCTTATTTTCTCAATTCCAGAACCTGCCCTTGCCATGATCCTACCTAGTCTTCCTTCCCTTTATGTACCCTCAAAAAGACCATACTTAGTACCTCATTACATCTTTCTCTCTCCAATATGTCTACTATACATTTGCATAATTTTATACAAACAAAAATGTTTTATTGTTGACCTATTGCACTATATCAATGTAAAATTGTTACGTAGCTTCTTTTTAATGCAACTTTAACTTTATGCATGTAACCCAACATATGTGATTTTTTTTGCTATAACTGCTATTATATCAATATTGTTTAAAATTGTACTTGTTTAAAATATACTACAGGAGCTGTTCTCCTCGGGTCTCCACTGAAAATGGGCCACAAGCCCAGTTGGGCAAACCCAGTTAACAAATGTCAATAAATAAATAAATAAATAAAATAAATATGGATTACATAGTAATAGTACACAAGTCTTTAGTAAATGCCAATGCACTGGTGAATGCTTTCCATTCTCTGGGATTTGATTGACTGAACTGAATCCTTAATTTGTGTCATGCACTGTCACTTATGTGAAACATAGCTGTTGTGACAAAAGTAGGTTGGTGTACTGTCCACAGCTGCAAAGGTCATGCCGAAGCTACTTTTTAACCTTTGTGACATAATACGCTTGTTTTCAAAACAATGGTAGAGCTGGCCACTTAGTTTGAAATCAAAGTGTTCTCAACTCTCTTTATCCTGGGCATCATTCCATTCCAGAAATCATTTAAAGATTTTTTTATAAAACTTCATTTAACAGACATGGTGAGGCCATCACATTCATGTTGTCACATGTACAGGAATACACCAAATTGCATGGCAATGCCCAGAAATTTTGGATTATAAGAAATGCATTTTGTAAGATGACAGAGTTGCAACTCTGCAAGCTTTCTAGTTTCACAAACTGTGCTGTTGCAGGCAAAATAATAAAACAAAATAAATAACATCAAAAAGACAACAATGACTGTGAACTTAAAGGTAAAATATAATACCACTTATTGTCTACTCACCCCATCATTTGTATAGGTTGATAGTCTGATAAACATTGACACTATGTGCTATCTTGTAACTCTCCAAGTTGCACAAATTAATATGCTGGAAGCTCATTTATAGATGTTTCCCACATGAATATTTGGTCAATGAACATTCTGTTGTTGCATCCATACATGACTGTGTAAACTCATACAGGCATGCAGGCCTATGCACACCCATCAAGCATACTCATCAAACATCTGGTCACATCACATGATGTGCATATAGCAAGCATGAGCTCATGCAAGTACATGTGCAACTGCATGAAGAGTAAGACAGCACAGCACATCTACAGATATCACATACATGATATCTGCCACATGATAAATGCACATTTTACAGCAGTGCACATTGTGCTAGCAGATGAGTGCACATTATGTAAGATAGACTGACAATTTGCATAAAACAAATGGCTGAAATTATTGCAGGATTTATATCACCACCATCACAATCATCATCACCATTCCCCGTTTTCCCACTGTCAACATTTGATCAGGTGTTGCATTAACTGTGACCACCTCTCTAGACTCTGTACCAACTTTCTGCAACATTCATGATTGACTACCACATCTTCTGTTGTTCCATTCATCCATTTCTTTGAGGTCATCCTCATTTCCTCTAGCCTTCTTCCAGTCTGTCACAAATCTTCCTCACCCAATCATCTTATTATTTCCTACATATGGTTCCAGCACCAATGTAATCTAGCCTCTTTGACCTTCTCTGAATTGGATCTACTTTTGGATTTTGCTCTGATGTCATCATATTTTCTTCTGTCCCACACTATACATCATACAGTCCTCCTCATGCCCTGTATCTCCATCACTTCTAGCATCATCAACTCCTCTTCCTTTACTGCCAAGGTTTCTGTACCATAAAAAAGCACTGGTCACACCAATGTTTTGTACACCTTACACTTCAGCTTCTTTGGTGTTCTTCTGTCACACACAACCCCTGGCACTCTCTGCCAGTTGGCTACAGTCCATCTGATTCTACTTAACTTCCCTTCTCTTCAACCACCCTTCTCATTTCAGCTCACATCTGAACCTTAATGAGTTTGAGCACTGTTGATGCATGAGCCATTGGGTCCTTGTAGATAGCCTTCAATAATTCTTCCAGTTTCTTCAGGACTTTGAACAATTAATAACATCCAAATCAACTTTGTTGGCACCTTGTCATATGCTTTACTTAAGTCAAGGAAAGCACAGTTGGGTTCTTTCCTAACATCTAACTTCTCCACTGTCTGTCTCACTGAAATCAGGTTGACTATGCTGCATCCTGATCAATCAGATTTACCCACCTCCCATCTTACTTGATACACCTTTGCAAGTTCATTTATCAGTGAACCACTCCAACACTTTTACACAGTGTGGCAGGAGTTTGATTCCTCGAAATTGTCCAAAGCTGAAAAATGTCCCATGTATTCCTTTACACTGATACTTGAGTGTTATCAACTTATCTGAAAATGTTTTCTCTCCCTACTGCTGTGAGTACCCATAGGAACCATTTCTCCCGTAACCTATCTGACATCTTGATCCAATATAAGTCTAATATACTTACATATCTTAGATACCTAGATGATATTTTTATTTTATGGGGGGGTACAGTAGATGAAATGTTAAAATTTATAGATTATATTAACAATAGCACTAGTTTTTTGTCCTTCATTTTCCATTTTGATTCTAGTAGTATAAACTTTTTGGATACACTAATTTCTAAAGACTTAGAAAGAAAAAAGTTTAAGTCACAAGTCTATAGGAAAAAGACATTTTGTAATGCCTATTTACATTATCAGAGTAGTCATCCTTTTACACAAAAAGTAGGCATTGTCAAAGGACAAGCTATTAGACTTGCGCGTATGACTTCCAAAAAGGAAGATCTAAAAACAGAATTTAAGTTCTTGAGAAACATATTTTTGGAACGTAGTTATCCAAAAGATTTAGTGGATTCTACACTAGAAGAGATTTACAATGGGTGGGGTAAAAAATACTTTCCACTTCTAGGTGATAGTCAACCACTTGAAGGTATTTCACAAATGAGAATGGACAATACTTCAACAGGTGACAATTTTCATACAGCATGTATTTTACAATACAATTCCAGATCAGAACAAATTCATAAAATTTACAAACAAAATTGGAATATTTTTAGAACCAATGAAGAAATATATAAAAAACTGGGAAGTCAACCTAGGTTTGTAAATAAGGTGGGACAAAATATAAAACAGTTGTTAGAAAATAAACCAGTTTATTCTACCACAGAGCTACAAGGCACTAGGGCATGTGGTATGTGTCACTATTGTTCATACATTTATCAGGAACCTAGTATAGTCCTAAACAATTGTATAAAAAGTAGGGTGTTTTTTAAAAAAGGTAACTGTAAGACAAAGGGAGTGGTATATTTGGCACTGTGTAAAACGTGTCATTATTATTATGTGGGTAAAACTGAACGTATGTTAAAGTGTAGGATATATGAGCATTTAAATGACATCAAAAATTCAAAGAATACAAATGCTTTATATAAACACAGTATTGTTTGTGAAAATTTTGATACATTCTTCTTTGGTATTCTTGAAATTGTGAAAGTGGACACTAGAGGGGGTGATTGGAAGAACATCTTAAAAAAGAAAGAAAGTTATTGGCAATTTAGGCTGGCGTCCACATTTCCACCAGGTATAAATGACAGTGTTTCTTTAGTGCCCATTCTAATTGAAAGAGCAAACAATATAAAATAGGAAGAAACACACTAACACATATTAAAGAAAACAAACAAAAAATATGAAATAATAAAGTAAACAAAATATTTATTTAAATGTAATGGTACTGAATATATTTAAAGTACTAAATAATTTTAAGAATGATATTTATTAATATTTTATGTTTAAATTGGAGTATAAATTTGAAGTTCTTCTTATATTTTATTAACATTGCATATATTTTAGATGAGTACAGATTTTAAAAAATACTTTAAACATTGTGTAATTCATTGTGGAACCAGGATCAAACATGTATATCTTTAAGAAAAGTATTTCTACAACAATGTCATGGTGACATCATTAATTGTTTAATTAGAGTGGTTATTTAAATGAGTCTTTGGTTTTAAAGCACTGTTTCTGATGAAGTCTCACTTAGAGATGAAAGCGCTTAAACCTGTTGCCAATCTGTTTTAATTTCTGTTATTTGGTGAATAAAGTGGAGTTTCTACAAGTGTTTTTAAGCCTTGGAGTTCCTGCCATAATACGACATTTATGGATTTTGTTGTCTGACTTTTGCTGCTTTTTTACTTGGTTTTCGTCTTTCCACGTTTATGGCAATGGATATATCTGGGGACTTAAACCTATCTAGCACCGTACTTGCCGAGGATACCGGAACACAAATACAGCAACTAAGAGGTGAAATCTCGGACCTAAGGGGTGAGCTAACAAAACTCTTGGAATTGTTTACTCAAAAGTCCAACAATCCCATAGTCGGTACTTCCTTTATTGGCGAACGTATGGTTTTTGTACCGCCAGGTTACAACTGTGGTGGTTCTAATGTGGTTTTGAATTCAAACAACCCGCCAAATTTTCCTTCACCGATTTTGGCTGGTAACAGTGTATTAGACTGCATTCCTGGTTCCGACGTTACAAATACTGTTACAAACGCTGTTACTACTAACTGTTTGACTGAAGTTAATGAAAATAAAAGAAACATTGCAGCGATTCAAACATCACCTGTTCTTTTCAGTTCGAGAAATGCGCACTTGGACTTTTCAAATGCAGTAGTGCGTCCTAAAAAAGGTACTGTCTTTCAACCTGTAAATACAGGGAACTCTAGACAAGAGATTAACAATGTTTTAAGTGATGAGCGTTCATTACACGATGTGTCGGGTCATCATACTGATGCAAACAATAGATTTAATACAGTTTTTACTAAAAATTATTCATTTTCATCTACTCAGATTCACGAAGAAGTTTCTAAATCTAAGACTGTGGAAAATTTGATACAAGATTCTTCTTTAAAGGATCTGATTTTTTTATTGGAAAATAAAATGTTTAAATATAAAACAATAGTGATGGATATTTCTTATTTTAAACAGTGTATAGACTTAAAAATTGTGCCTCAGGGCTTAAGAATGTATAGATTCCCGTTTGGAATCTCTTATACAGAAGCTATAATATCAGATTTTTCTGAATTTTTTAATGACATGGGAATTGGTTTAATTACCAAAACAGTTTATTATTATGAACAACAAAGGGAACTGATTTTGAATGGGAACTGATTTTGAATGAAGTTAAAATTTTGGATCATAAAATAAAAAGTGATACTTTATTTTCACACTACAGCACCTTATATTCCAAGATGTTGGACAAGGTGGACAGTAGATGTTATAACATTTATCAAAAGAAAAAGCGGAAATTGGCTAGGGATCAAAAAAATTATCAAAATAAGAGGGCATACGTTTTTCCTGCCAATTTACATCATTTAGCGAACATAGTATTTTCCCATAGTAAACATGTCAATCATGAACAACGACAAGGGGATGTTTCACCCCAATATGATAATACCCGTGGTCACTTTGATAGATGGGAAAATGATAGGGTAAATGACAATCCAGACTATGAAGAGGATTTTCCTACACTCAGACGCTCAGAGAGACTGGCACAGCACTACACAAAAGAGGGCGAATACAACAAATCATATTACCCTCAGAGGAAGAATTTTCATCCCAACAACAGGAACCACTATTAAATGGTGATTCTTTGCTTAGTGTTCCCATTGTTAACAATAACAGTTCATATCATTTTCAGTACCAAGGTTTTAGTATTTATAACTACTCAGAAAGAATTTTAACAAAATAATATTTTACTTTGTTTTCTAAAGGTATAAAATTTATCCCTTCAAACAGTGGGGATTTAGTGGACAACATTTTACCTTTAAAATTTTACACTAGAAAATTAAATTTCAGTATCAGTCTTAACCAACAAGATGTTTCCTTGTCAAATGATAATTCTCTTCAAATCAAATTAAAAAAGAAGAGTGTTTATAATCCGCCACTTCACCCCCTAATAGAAACATTTGAGAAGTTAGTAATGGAGGATATTTATCAAGAATTTAGATATGGCAAACAAATTGAAAAGAATCTAACTAAGGAAGAGTATACTTTATTACAGGATCTGAGAAGTGATGGTGACATACGTGTTATGGTCCCAGACAAAGGAGGGGGAATAGTAATTTTTCCTAGTCTGGATTATTCGAGGGCTATGTTGGATTTACTGCTCGATGACAGTACTTATTCTATTGTTTTGAGGAATCAGATCAATATATCTAGTTCTAGGATAGACAGTTACCTAGAGAAGTATTTACTGGATGGCAGAATTAGTAAGGAAGATCATGATTTTTTATATAGACCACACCCTAAGATACCCATTTTTTTTGGAATACCTAAAGTACATAAAAATGTAGATAAACCCCCCTTTAGACCTATTGTGGCAGCCAAAGGGTCTAAAATACACCCCCTTACGGTATACATTGATTCACATTTACAACATATAATTCAAAAGGTACCTCACCTGTTAAGAGATTCTTGGGATTTTTTAAGGAAAATTAAACAAGATGTATATGATGATACAATTATATTTTTGACTGTTGATGTCAAAGATTTGTTTACATGTATCCAAAAGGTTGAG
Organism: Protopterus annectens; assembly: GCF_019279795.1. Lineage (NCBI taxonomy): Eukaryota > Metazoa > Chordata > Ceratodontiformes > Protopteridae > Protopterus > Protopterus annectens. Next base: position 1,588,558,667 of record NC_056735.1, on the reverse strand, counting down.
GGGTTAGCCTTTTTAGAAGAAGTTTTATTTAAATTTTCAAGCTTGAATAATGATAGGACAAAATTAATATGCAACTTAATGGAGATAGTTTTAGAGAATAATTTTTTATTTTTTGAGGGGGAGTTTTACCAGCAAATAACGGGTGTACCCATGGGGGCATCATGCTCCCCAGTCTATTCAAATTTAGTTCTTTTAGGCTGGGAAATGGTACACGTTTTTGAAAGCCAATATAAGTCTAATATACTTACATATCTTAGATACCTAGATGATATTTTTATTTTATGGGGGGGTACAGTAGATGAAATGTTAAAATTTATAGATTATATTAACAACAGCACTATTTTTTGTCCTTTACTTTCCATTTTGATTCTAGTAGTATAAACTTTTTGGATACACTAATTTCTAAAGACTTAGAAAGAAAAAAGTTTAAGTCACAAGTCTATAGGAAAAAGACATTTTGTAATGCCTATTTACATTATCAGAGTAGTCATCCTTTTACACAAAAAGTAGGCATTGTCAAAGGACAAGCTATTAGACTTGCGTGTATAACTTCCAAAAAGGAAGATCTAAAAACAGAATTTAAGTTCTTGAGAAACATGTTTTTGGAACGTAGTTATCCAAAAGATTTAGTGGATTCTACACTAGAAGAGATTTACAATGGGTGGGGGAAAAATACTTTCCACTTCTAGGTGATAGTCAACCACTTGAAGGTATTTCACAAATGAGAATGGACAATACTTCAACAGGTGACAATTTTCATACAGCATGTATTTTACAATACAATTCCAGATCAGAACAAATTCGTAAAATTTACAAACAAAATTGGAATATTTTTAGAACCAATGAAGAAATATATAAAAAACTGGGAAGCCAACCTAGGTTTGTAAATAAGGTGGGACAAAATATAAAACAGTTGTTAGAAAATAAACCAGTTTCTTCTACCACAGAGCTACAAAGCACTAGGGCATGTGGTATGTGTCACTATTGTTCATACATTTATCAGGAACCTAGTATAGTCCTAAACAATTGTATAAAAAGTAGGGTGTTTTTTAAAAAAGGTAACTGTAAGACAAAGGGTGTGGTATATTTGGCACTGTGTAAAACGTGCCATTATTATTATGTGGGTAAAACTGAATGTATGTTAAAGTGTAGGATATATGAGCATTTAAATGACATCAAAAATTCAAAGAATACAAATGCTTTATATAAACACAGTATTGTTTGTGAAAATTTTGATAAATTCTTCTTTGGTATTCTTGAAATTGTGAAAGTGGACACTAGAGGGGGTGAATGGAAGAACATCTTAAAAAAGAAAGAAAGTTATTGGCAATTTAGGCTGGCGTCCACATTTCCACCAGGTATAAATGACAGTGTTTCTTTAGTGCCCATTCTAATTGAAAGAGCAAACAATATAAAATAGGAAGAAACACACTAACACATATTAAAGAAAACAAACAAAAAATGTGAAATAATAAATTAAACAAAATATTTATTTAAATGTAATGGTACTGAATATATTTAAAGTACTAAATAATTTTAAGAATGATATTTATTAATATGTTATGTTTAAATTGGAGTATAAATTTGAAGTTCTTCTTATATTTTATTAACATTGCATATATTTTAGATGAGTACAGATTTTAAAAAATACTTTAAACATTGTGTAATTCATTGTGGAACCAGGATCAAACATGTATATCTTTAAGAAAAGTATTTCTACAACAATGTCATGGTGACATCATTAATTGTTTAATTAGAGTGGTTATTTAAATGAGTCTTTGGTTTTAAAGCACTGCTTCTGATGAAGTCTCACTTAGAGATGAAAGCGATTAAACCTGTTGCCAATCTGTTTTAATTTCTGTTATTTGGTGAATAAAGTGGAGTTTCTACAAGTGTTTTTAAGCCTTGGAGTTCCTGCCATAATACGACATTTATGGATCTTGATCATAACTGCCATAACCTCATTTATGCCCACTGTTTTCCCTGACTTCATTTTACTCAATGTAGTTCTTATATCTTCTAGGGGGAGTTTTTCTCCCTCTTTTATCATAGCTTGTGTAATGGACAGTACTGCTTCTTTGGCATTTTCTTCATTCGGAAGCTGCTGGAAGTATGCCTTCCATGTGCCTTTAATGTCTTATGAACTATTAAGCAGGTTGTTGCTGGCATTCCTTGTGAATGGTTATCTGATGACTATCTTATTTATCCTTCTATCTTTGCCTTGCATCCTGACAGAGCTTCATTGTACCATCGCTGAGCCACTTTCCAGAAGATGATACAGAACCACTGTTGCCTTGTTCTTTGCTACTGTTACTGGTCTCCTTAGTCCCTTTGTTAGCCAAGCAGTTATCCTACTTAGTCTGGTCCATTTTTTTAATCTCTCTGTTTTTCCTGCACGCATTCTTTCTTTCTTTTAACAATTACCTGCACTTCTGCATTTTACCACAAGTTTTCCATGTCCGTTTTATTTCCATACCTGGATCAGCCACATATTTGTCCTCAGTTTTCATTGTATTTTAGAACCTATGGAAATGACTGAATATTTCAGCAGCATATTGCATTTATGGCAGATGTCTACAAGGCACATACACATATTGCTGTGCATACCTTTGCAAACGGTATGTAGAAAACCAAATTATGCTATGTTCCCAATATTGATATCAGTGAAACAATATACCCCTACGAATATATTTTCTGCACATGATAAATCAGATGAGAGTCACCATCGACCAACATGCCATCCTTGTTGCAGACATCATGATTTGCAAATGAATTAACAACACATACAATAAGCTTGCATCATGAACCCCAAAAATTTGATACTCACTGTTCTTAACATAACCACATATGATTGGACCTGACAAGGCACTAACATTTTTAGAGCACAAAAACAAAGGAGAACTCTTTCATGGAGTTGTTTATTAGCACTGTCAGTTCATATCTCTAACCCTATCTCTGGAGAGTTACATATCACTAATACCATCGTCTACATCGACTCCCAACTCATGCATCTTAACATGCCTAATATTACCTGGTTAGGGAGGATGGATGTTGAGTTAGTATGTACTAACTTAAAGTTTACGTTAGCAGTATTAACCTTTTTTTTTTTTTTTTTTTTTTTTGTAGTGGATATTTTCTTCAGGGTTTAACATATTTTAAAGGAAAACTCCACTCTTTAGTACAGTTAAACTCAATCCTTAGATTTCTTTTCTCCTTACAATATGGTTCCAGTATTGTGCTAGTACCAGAAACCTGCTTGTACTTTTTAAAGCTTTCTTTTCCTTGTTTTGTAGTCACAGGAAGGGAAAACCCACCTACTTTTCTTAAGCTGAACATCTAAGTGCTCCAGATTATGTGGAATGCTCCACATTTAATGACAAGCAATGCCACTGCTCCACTGTTCCATATTGAACAACTGTAGCTCTGCTACACAAATTCTGATTGGTTTGTATACCGCAATTACTACCAATGAGCATCGTGGTATACAAACCAATGCATAGCTGTGCTGCCCTTCCACTTTACATAGCGTTGGCTGTGCTCTGCAGTTTTTGATTGGCTCATAGACCTCATTTACAGCCACTTGTGAATGCGGTCTATGAGCCAAACAAGTAAAGCTTCTTAGGAGGATGGGAGCCAATGAGAGATTCCCAATACAGGCCAATCACATTCGGGGATGCCTTTTTGTGCCAAACTAATGGCTTGAAAAAGGCTTCCAGGAATCAGGGATTTTACTTTTTGCAAGTTGTTTGCAACAACATGGAATGAAGAACTCTTGAAGACCGGGAACTTCAGGAAGAAGGAAGAAGTGGCTGTAGTGAAGACTTTGGGACTTGGAAGCCAGCCTACTAGGAGAGGAGTCAGTGAGCTGCTTTGGTGGATTGAGATCAGTCAGAAGTTTATTTTGCAGCCTCCTGGATCATCGTTTGTAGTCTGCACCATGGAGGATTGTATTGAGCTGCTGGTGCTGTTTACATAGGGAAAGGTAAGTGACTGTTTTAGCTGCAATAGTTAAAGTTAATGTTAATGGTTAGGCAAGTATTTCCCTATCCTTGAAAACTGGTATGCTAGCACAGATAATGTTATTGTAGCAATTTTATAAGTTTAAAAGAGCAACATTTAGTGTCTCTGGGCTGCTTGCCCCCTAGTACATCTGATACTGTTATTCTAGCAACTTCCTAAGTTTTATAAGAGCAATATTTAAAGTGTCTCTTGTGTTTGTGCTGCTTGTCCCACTAGTACAGCTCTAAATGTAATTGACAATTTTTAGAGAAACTGAATGCCAAGTTAGGTCCTGTTATTCTAGCAACCTTCTGTTTATAAGAGCAATATTTAAAGTGGCTCTGTGTTTGTGCTGCTTGTCCCACTAGTACATTTCTAAATATAATTGCTATTGTTTTGCAGAAACTGTATGCCAAGTCAGGTCCTGTTATTCTAGCAACTTTGTAAGTTTATAGGAGCAATATTTAAAGTGTCTCTGTGTTTGTGCTGCTTGTCCCCCTCGTATGTCTCTGAAAGTAATTGCCATTTTTTAGAGAAACAGTATGCCAAGTCAGGTCTTGTTATTCTAGTCACTTTCTAGAATTATAATATCAATATTTAAAGGGAATCTGTGTTTGTGCTGTTTGTCCCCGTTGCAAATCTCTGAAAGCAATTGCTATTTTTTTGCAGAAACTGTATGCCATGTCAGGTCCTGTTATTCTAGCAACTTTGTAAGTTTATAAGAGCAAAATTGAAAGTGTTTCTGTGTTTGTGCTGCTTTTCCCCTTCATATGTCTCTGAAAGTAATTGACATTTTTTGAGAAACTGTATGCCAAGTCAGGTCCTGTTATTCTAGCAACTTTCTACATTTACAAGAGCAATATTTAAAGCGTCTCTGTGTTTGTGCTACTTGTCCCCCTTGTATGTCTCTGAAAGAAATTGTTATTTTTTTGCAGAAACTGTATGCCAAGTCTGGTCCTGTTATTCTAGCAACTTTTTGAGAACAATATTTAGTGTCGGTTTGTGCTGCTTGTCCCCCTAGTATGTATCTGAAAGTAATTGCCAATTTTTGCAGAAACTGTATGCCAAGAGTTTATAACAGCATTATTTCTAAGTTTATCAGAGCAATATTAAAAGGCATTCTGTTTTTGTGCTGCTTGTCCCCCTAGTATGTTGGGCAGGGCTTTGTCCAGATTTCTTGCACTTAGAGGTTGACAGGTATGTCAGGATGGATGTCAGAAGTGAGTTATTTATAGTAATGAGATGATTTAAAGTATCTGGTTTTGTTTTCTGGTAGAACTTTAGAGTGTAACTTGATTGTGCATTCTTGCATTCTTTGGTCATAACTGTTCCAAGGCATAATGTCTTAAATGGCACATTCTTGTAAAAGTACAGAGGGCCCTGGTTTTAAGTACCCTTTTTAGGCACCTTTTCCAGGTCCAGAACTGGCTGTAGGACAGGGGGAGAACACATTTAAAGTGCTGAATGTACAATGCAAGTAGTATTATCATGTGTGTATGTTGCAAGTGCATTTGTTAAGCTGGAAGTGTTTATCTTTGACATGGGTTTTGAGATATAATCAAGGGTGCTTTGAGAGTACTGAATGTCATGAAAGTCACTCTTCCCTTCTGCAGTACTGGTTAGGTGGGCAAGTGAGCACCAGAGGAGTGAGTGTCATTGTCGAAGCAAGAGAGTGAATAATCTGATCATGCAGGCCTTCATAGTAAACAAAAGTAGCAGAGATGAGCAAGAAAAGAGGGTGCAAAGTCAGGAAACTTTGAGTCACATGGGTAGGCTATAGCCTTATTGTCTCATATTTGCTTTTGTGGAGATTTTCTAATTTTCCTTTCTGCACTATAGCCCCATTTGTTTGTCATTGTTTAACACCATTGTTTTACAAACTTCTAGATACAGACTGCTCAGATTACAATGAGGACAGGGATGTAGATACAGATCGCACCCCAAAGAAAAGAAGATATACAATTTTTCAGCCAAGTTGGGCATGTGCCTTTGACTGGCTTTCTATGAGTAGGCACAGAGTGAAATATGCCTTCTACAAGACTTGTAACATGGATTTCACAATCCATCATGGGGGCAGACATGATCTGCAATGACATGCCAACAGTGAGAAATACAGTAAGCTCTATGGTGGATTTCTTTGGACCTCAGAGTTTAGCAAGTACATAGGTGGATGAGGCAGATGTTAGTTTTGTGTCTCTCCTTGTTAAACAAAACTTATTTGTAGCAGGAGAACACATCCTAAAATTTATGAAGAAGTGTGGAGAGGATCAAGATGCTCTCTGGAAAATGACATGTGGAGAAACAAAGGCAGCATGCATTGCACAGGATGTTCTGGGGCCTCATTGCCAGAATGATGCTGCAGCAGCCTGCTAGAAATCACCATTCTGTGTGTATATGGACCAAAGCATAGACATGGGAGATGACAACCTCTTAATAATCCTTGTTGGTTACCTTGATGAAAAGGCAAGCAAAAATGTGATAAGGATCCTTCATATGCCAGAATGTATGTGAGGAACTGGACAAGCAATGTTTGATGCTTTAATGTCCACTCTGACAAAATTTAACATGCCAGTTTCCAACATTGTGGGCTTTTCTTCAGACAATGCTGCCTCAGTGATTGGCAAATCTCCAAAACAGATGAACAAAGTAATAAAGTGGAGAAATACAAAACAAATCAGCTTTAAGCAACAAAAAAATGCAAAACTCCACAACATCAGCTATTTTAAGAGAAAAAACAAAGCTTTCGGATATAATATCCTCCTTCAGTGTCTTTCAAACAATTTTCATAAAATCCAGCACTTTTAAATACAAATTAATTACATCACATTACACAGTAACCTACCAATAAATAATAACAATTAAAATTAACAATTAGTTTCCTTAAAAGGATAATCATCCATAAAACATATATATGCATATATAAGTAATTAAGCAATAGGCATCATTTAATATTATTACCTCATTATAAATTTATTTCATTCTCACTTTTTGTTGTTTAGCCTTTAAGATCAGTTTTAATTTAACCTGTTTATTGAGACCTGGATATTTATCCATCTCTAGGTGGACAATCCATTCATGTTCCTTTGCATCCACACTATTAACTATGTCACCACGTCTCACATTTGAATGTATAATATGTATGACCCTAAGAAGTGCTGGATTTTATGAAATTTGTTTTTAAGACACTGAAGAAGGATATTCTCTCCAAAAGCTTTGTTTTTTTATTAAAATATCTGACGTTGGGGAGTTTTGCATTTTTTTGTTGCTTAAAGCTGATTCGTTTTGTATTTCTCTACTTTACTACTTTGTTCATCTTTTTTTGAGACTTGCTGCTTGTTTGATTTGGTGAACTAGTGGGCATCAGTTATTTCTTGAATTTCACCATGACACAGTCTATTACCTTGGATAATGGTTCTACAACTTGATCATTGAATGGCTAATTAGTGAGGGAGAATCCGCTTTTGGAACATTTTAATTTAATGGCTATTATGAAAGTAAGTCATAAAATATGAGACCTGAAAGAAATGACTTCTACACTATGATTCAGACCTTGGAAAACAACGTTAAAAACTTGAAAAGGTTGCAATGGCAATGTTACAGTTTTCATGCATATCTGGACTTGGGTATTGTACCACGGGGGCTGCTTGTTTTAAACATGCCCTCATATGGCAATACCTATCATGAGCTACTAAAAAAGTGGCAGGAATTGAATATAAATTTAAGTCCAGATTACATGCATCTTATGAATTACTTTTTTTGCCCCTAAAGAAAATGAGTTATGTGCAGAGACTAATGCTTTAGAAAAACAACTTGTGGATTTGACTACGTTCAATGAAAATATCTCTCTATGCGATGCTATGCTGGGGAGATTGGCTATCTATGACAAACAACTGGAAATTACAAAAAGAAAGAAACTACAGCATGACATTAATGATTTCAGTAGTAGTCACATTTTTTATTGGCCAAAATGTACCTTTTACAGTAATTCCACCTCCATTCAAAATAAACAGGGCTCAATGTATGATTTGGACAGCTTTGAGCCTTTGACCAATTAGTAACAGTCTGAGGCAGGAAGTGAAACTCTAGTGGAGCTTCCATCATCCGATGTCCAATCAGAAGGAAGCAGAGACATTATAGGAATGCCTCTGACATCATCGCAATCCGGAGAACCTTTGGTGAGACCTGCATCAGATTTGCGTGCATCTTTAATGAAATCTGCAAAATAAGGGTGCAAATTCGTCCTGTTCCTTTTTTAGAAACCAACCAACAAGTGAGGATCAATTTGCCAGAAACTTAGCAGCTTGGGGGATGTTATGTATCCAGACAGCACTCCAAGTCCAGAGGCAGGGTGAGGAATGGCCCAACAACAAGAAGCAGAACTGCCAAACAACAGTAAGTTTAAATAGAAATACTTCTGGTAATCAAAATGACTGTAATGTATTGGCAGAATGCTCTTTGGTCATGAATTTATCTAAATATGAACTTTCTGATGCAGAAATATCATTGCTATCTCATGGAATTAAATTTGTACCTGCTGGCACTGATGACTTGATAAATGTGATTACGGACTTGAACTTATTTTCAAGCAATTTAAACTTAAATAATATTTTTAAGGATAGTAATAATTCTACAAATGGTCAGCTCAAATGAAGTAACACATTTATTCTCATTAGTGACCCTGTCATTAATGTGTTTAACAACATCTGTGAAAAACAAATCCGTGAGTCTTTTAGTAAAGGAACATTTAAGAAACTGTATAACCTGTTGATGAATTTAATGCACTAAAATCCTTGCAAAGTAATGATGAAATAATTATAAAAGAAGCAGATAAAGAGGGTGCCATTGTGTTAATGGATGCATGTGATTATTTGCAAACTATGAATTAATTATTATCAGATGCACAAACTTTTAAATTAATTGGTAATAAGGAAGTAGATGATGTAATAAGTAGAATAAATATGTCTAGTTATAATTCGCAAGTAATGGATGATATAGACATTGACACCTTCCTCTTTTTAAGTGTACCATGCCCAACCATTCCCATTTTATATGGCCTCCCTAAAATACACAAGTCCCTCCTGAAGCTTCCAATGAGACCTATCATCTCAGGGAGGGGATGGTTAACATAGCCCCTATCTGTCTACTTACAGGATGTATTAAAGAGTTTTTGAAGCATATACCTAGCTACATAAAGGATACTGGTGATTTTTTGACCCAGTTACATGGTTGGTATAGTAGTAGTGCCCATGGCCATTTCCTTTTGGTAACTTTAGACATTAAGTCCCTTTTTATGGTTATTCCCAATAATCATGGGATTGACTGTATAAGGGAAATTTTGCAGGAACATGGTTGTTTTTCTGCCAGACATATTGAGACTCTCTGTGAGCTCTTACAACTGGTTTTGGAGAATAATATCTTCACTTTTTGTAAACAGTTGTAAAATCAGGTATCAGGAATGGCGATGGGTACTGCAGTAGCCAACATTATGCTAATTTAACACTGAGCAAATGGGAACAGATAAATGTATATCATAAAACTAATATATAATGCTTCAAATATCCTATTTTACAAGCATTTTGTGGACGATTTTTTTTGTTTTTGGTTTGGCATGGAAGTAATGTAGAAATGCAGATTTTTTTCAATTAGTTGAATAATATGGTTGAGTTTCTAAAGTTTGAAATGACGTTTTCTGACATCTCCTTGAATTTTTTAAATGTTGGGTTACAAATAACAGATTCTGGATTAGAAACCTCTATATATAAAAAGGAAGCATGAGTGAATAAATATTTGCACAAAAATAGTATGCATGCCAAGAGAATGTTTAAAGGCATTGTTAAGAGCCAGTATTTGCGGGCCAGCAGACTAAATACAAAAATGAAAGTATGTGAGACACAAATGCAGGAAATGACAAATGATTTGTTTAGAAAGGTGCTATAATGTGAATGAATTAGAAATAGCTAAAAATAATACAATACAGTTCAGAGACTTGAGGGCTAGTCCCTATTTTTCTATTCAAGAAGGCACACATTTTGGGAGTGAAAATTTGGCCTCCTTTCAGCCCTTGAGATATTTGATGACTTTTAGTAGAGCCTGTGAATCAGTAGAACATATTATCAGATGTAATTGGGATATTTTGAAGGCCATACCTGGCCATGAAAAAATGGCTCCCAGAAAACCCTTTATTCACCTATCGTAATTGTGATAATTTAAAAAAGCTCTTATGTTAAAAGGATTTTTCCCTCAATAGGTCTATTCCTGTATTTAATAAGAAGGGAACTTTATTATGCCATAATTGTTCATGCTACTCTAGCATTAATCAATCCACAGAGTCTATACATCCTACTATTGGTAGGAAGTATATCTTTTATTGTACTGCTACATGTAATACTCCTTCCATTATATATCTGGCTACTTGCAAACATGCATGAGTTTCTATGTTGGCAAGTCTATGAGAAGACTAAGAGATATGATCATAGAGCATAGGTTGGACATACTTAGGAGGGTCCTTACCAATTCACTGGCCCAGCATATTGAGGAAAATGATGATACACATCGATTTTGTTTTACGGTCATACATATTATGCATTCAAATGTGAGACATGGTGACATAGTTAATAGTGTGGATACAAAGGAACATGAGTGGATTACTCGCATAGAGGCGGATATGTATCCAGGTCTCAATAAACAGGTTACATTAAAACCGATCTTAAAGGCTAAACAACAAAAAGCAAAAATTAAATACATTTATAATAACGTTATAACATTAAATTATGCCTGTTGCTTATTTACTTATATATGCATATATATGTTTTATGGATGATTATCCTTTTAAGGAAACTAATTGTTGATTTTACTTGTTATTATTTATTGGTAGGTTGACTGTGTCATGTGATGCAATTAATTTGTATTTAAAAGTGCTGGATTTTATGAAATTTGTTTGTAAGACACTGAAGAAGGACATTCTATCCAGAAGCTTTTTTTTTTATTAAAATATCTGGCATTGTGGAGTTTTGCATTTTTCAGGGATTGGAAAACACAATTCTGTGCTGTCTCGCTTAAACGACGTGAAGCCCACAATTATAAATATGGGGTGTCTCTGCCACTTGGCAGATCTCTGCAGTAAGGTTGCTGTAAAAACACTACATTCACCAGTTGAAGAACTTATATCAGATGTGTACTGCCATTTCAGTTCCAGTGCACAAAGACAACAAAAACTGCAAGAATTTGCTTTGTTCACAGATACTGACCCCCTCAAGATCATTAGACATGCACTACTAGATGGTTCAGTCTTGGTAAGGTAATTAGCAGAACTCTGGACATGTGGCCAGCTTAAATTAATATTTTCTGTCTGCAGAGCCAAGGTCTGCTAAAAAACCTACAGAGTCATGACGTGCATATGATTTTTCTGTTTCTTAAGTATGCACTCAATCCCTTATTGGAGTTCAACATCCAGCTTCAGAGCCAAGAAAGCCAGCTACTGCCACTGCATACCACTGTGCATAAACTCCTGCAGCAGTATGCTGGCAGACTCCTCAGACCTGCAGCTGCTGTCAGACTAATCAAACACAGTGATGTCAGTGTTGACTGACAGTAGTTGTGTTCTACCAAATAGTGAACTGCGTATTGGCTACGAAGTCAAGCAGTACATGAACAGCCATGAGGAGGATATTGCCGGCACAGTCATTGCATTTAACTTTTATAAAAAAGTTACAGCTTTTTATGCTGCAGTGCCACAGAAAATACTGAAAACGTTTTCCAGGCAGGATCAGTTACTGAAAGATGCTACATTAGTTATTAATCCAGCCAAACAATTGGACATTTCATCGGGACTTGTCAGGGATGTTGGCATCTGTCTGGCTGTGTGTGAAAATGACATTGAGGCTGAACAATTAATCAATGAGCTTACCCAATATCAGATCAAGGACACGGAGAATCTTACAAGCCCAGTAGATAGGCCCCACTCATGTGTGTCAAAGTACAGGGCACACCTTCTGAGGGACCTTTGCACTTAAGGGAAACGGCCACTCTTTAAGCAGCTGATGATGAGTCTACTTTGCTTGCCACATACAAATGCACAAACTGAACAAGCATTTAGCATGGTGTGGAAAGTGAAAACTGAACTGCTTCATTCTCTGAGTGAAAAAACATTGAACTCTTTGTTGGCAGTTAAAATGAATGAAGAGCTGGACTTCTGTGATGTTAACCTGCCGAAACATGTTTTAGAGGCTGCCAAGAAAGTCACAGCAGCATGCAATAAGTCTACATCGGATATGTGACAGGATGCTATTTAACTTGGTCTAACTAAAATCATTTGTGTGACTTGTAATGTCTGTTTAGGAAATGTAGTAAATGTGATTTTTATTTTTGTAAAGTGCTATTTTGTTTACTTATTGTGTGGTTGTGGTGTTGCAGGTTATAAAAATAAAGGTTTTGGAACTGAGAAGTGTGTCTTTCTGAATTTTAAAGATGTTCTACCATGCTCCATGGCAATGGCACGTTTCGCGCAGTGTGAAAATAGGGTGTTCCACATTTTGATCATTTGTCACACATTGTTAGGGTCTATGTTCCACACTGGCCTCTTAAGAGGTTGAGACCTATGTTCTTAAGATTAAACTTCTCACATACTTTGAAAAGAAATTCATTTCCATCTGCATGACATACTATAGACACGGATCAATCTGTAGTTTATTGAGTCAGGTACTGCTGTCTATCTTAGAAGGACAATTAATCCTGCTAATGTCAGGAACACAGTGATTGCTATAAAAAAATGAAAGAAAGAAAGCAGTGGAACTTTTCCCACTGTTTTTATTGCAGAGAGGAGGAGAACGTAACACTCTTCTGTCATAACGAAACAAAGCAATTAGATCAGTCAGGAGTTTAAAGGCAGTTGTCACCTCTTTTGATAAATTTACATAGACAACAACACACTATTGAAATGCTAAGCTTTAAATGTTGGCTATTTATAATAGTTTATATGTTAAGATAAATTCAATGTAATATCAAACACTTCTTTGACATTTAGAGAAAAGTCAGAAAATAGTTTTCTTGTAAAGTATCAACACATTTACAATGTTAAAGACCCCTGCCTCACTCTCCCCACATGCAGAAGACAGAACTGCAAAAAGAGAGACGAGTGGTAACCCTATCAACTAGGTGCACTGACACTGTTCATAAAATGTGTTTCATGCTTTTTTTGGTACTTCCTTCCAGAGGGGGATGCATATCTGTTACGTGCAGATCCATGGTAAGAGATTCCCACTGACATTGAGTCAGTCCTTACAATCCACAAAGGAAATGTGACCATTGATGGCACCATAATATGCAGCTGAATTTGCTTTAACATACATTTGCTATGTACACATGCGTTAAAAACAATACAAAAAGGAAATCAGAAGTACTTCACTGTCTTTAAATGCACACACACATTTACACAGTCAGACATACTTTTAAACACAGTACTGCATCCCACATATAATATTCTACATGATACATATATTTTATACACACACACACACACACACACACACACACACCCACACCCACATATCTATGTGTGTGTTTATGTGTAGACACACATATACAGTTACACAACATTTCTATTTTGATTTATTTTTATTTAAAGGACATGAAGTACACACACATGGATATATTCTACTTCTCCATTTTATGCACACACATACACACATATTCTTGTACACATGTATTATTATATATATTTGTGTATGTGTGTTTGTGTGTGCGAATGTACAACATTGGGCGGCACAGTGGTATAGCTGTTAACGTTGTCACCTCACAACAAGAGGTTCTCCGGTTCGATTCTTGACTGGCGTGCCTTCTTTGTGGAGTTTGCATGTTCTCCCTGTGTTCATGTGGGTTTCCTCCAGGTACTCCGGTTTCCTCCCACATTCCAAAGACATGCATCTGGAGCATTTCTCCCTGGGTGTCCATTGAAAACAGGCTCTGTGGAACCTAGTCAGACTTTCCTGGTCAATAAATAAACATGGGTGCATACAATTAGTTATTTATAATATAGGTAACATAGTATAATTAAGCATTATTAATGTGTGCATTCTAGTAAATGATGCTTAATGTTTTAGTTATTCACTGTCATACATTGATTAAGTGTTGTGCATGCAGTCTTTGTCATGCCCCCGGATTCACGAAACCTCCGTGTAAGACTAAATAAGTCTTACTCGGAGGCTGCAGTTGAACGGTATGATGTCAGCATGCCATGAATATTCATGAGGGCATGCTGACTCTACTCCAAGCCTAACATGGACCGTGCATGCAAGCAGGGGGCGTGTCCGACTGCCGAGCAGTCTAAAGGTCCACTCCCCTACAAGTGTGCGAAATGCAAAATGTCAACACACAAGAGCGAGTCCGCTCAAATGTTCATGTACCCAACACCACACTCCCTGACATTGTAAACCCCCAGCACAGTTATAAAAAGTAAAACATTAATATATTTTTCTAATTCCCAATATAGCTGCCCTTATTTGCGAGTGTGTGCGCGAGTGTGCCCATTGCTTAGCTGCAGTTAGCAATCTTGACATGGAAGAGCATAATAAGGAATGCGTATGCAAAGTACGCCAAATAGTAATAGCGTAGTGGTAGAGCGTTCGCACAAAGAGGAGGCATTTACGGTTCGATTCCCATCACTCCCCTTCCTATTTTATGTTAAAAATGAGTATATGAAATAATTCCTGACATATATGATAAAACGTTTACTAAAAAGAATTGAAATGACCTATGTATTAGTGAACAAAATGTAAATTTATAAAGGAACCTGACATATAATTGTCCACAGTTAAGCAGCACTTTACCCAGCGCAATGTAGTTGCCCATAGCTAAATCGCGCTTTACCCAGTGCAATGTAGTTGCCCATAGCTAAATCTCGCTTTACCCAGTGCAATGTAGTTGTCCATAGCTAAATCGCACTTTACCCAGCGCAATGTAGTTGACCATAGCTAAATAGTGCTTTACCCAGCACAATCGGTTTGCGCAGAGGTGCACACCATGCCAACCAGCGCACCGTCGGGCAATGTGGAGCAACGTAGAGCAAAGTTGCATAAACAGATCCGCACCCCCTAACCTGTCTGGACAGTAGTAAAATAAAAAGCAATGATAAGGTTTGAACGCAGGACACTGTGCACCATAATCAAAGTACTGAACCACTAAGCCATGACAGCTTAGGATAAACATCCACTGTTAACATATATATATATATATATATATATATATATATATATATATATATATATATATATATATATATATGTATATGTATATATATATATATATATATATATATATATATATATATATATATATAAATGTTAAATTAACCATTGCTAAGCAGGTCTGCAGTCAGCCGAGAATTTTCAAAAACGGCCAATCACAAAAAAGTGCAGGAAATGCGGCATATTTCAGCTGCATAGGCAGGAATACTTGCCATAACTGATTGTAGCTCCCATCTGCAGTTAAAATGTCTGGTGCTGGGGAGGGTACTCGCTTTAGAGCACAATGCTAGGGCAGAGAGGAGTCAAAATACATGGTTTGGCTCCTAGTCCATCATCATGAGACTCGACTCCTGCAGTGCTAGTTCCAAGGGACGGAGTATAAGGCAGAGGCTTGGAACCGGTTGGCTCATGAACTCACCAGTGCCACAGGCATCCCTCGGACTGGTGAGCAGGTCCGTCACCACCATGCAGACCTGAAGAGACAGAAGCAGGACCTTCTTAACCAATGGATCCAGGAGGCCCGTCATATGCATGATGCCCCACTACTAAGTGGGTAGCCATGGAATGCAGTATGTAAGACATGCTAATATAGTCTAAATAATGGATAGGTATGTCTCAATATCCCTTCATTTATTTCACAGCTGCAGGTGTTCGTGCTATGAATCAGCAAGCTTATGCAGATAGGCTGCTAAGGCTGCACCACCAGGCGGGTTAGTCATTATTCTGCATGTATTGTTATATGATATATGTGAGGGAGCATGACAAAATTGTTGTAGCCCAATAATACAGCAATAAAATGGCCTGAATAAATCCTCTGCATGTACTGTTATATAACATAAGTCAGTGAGCCAGAAATAGAGTGTACTAACACAGCAATAAAGGTAAAATAAGTCTGGAATACTATCTCTGCATGTACTGTCATAACATATAAGTGAGCAGGCCTGAAAAAGAGTGCTGTAACCTATCAATAAAGGTATAATATGTCCTGAATATGTCTTCCGTATGCACTGTAATATCAAATAAAGGAGAGAGCCTGTAGAAAAGAGTGTTCAATGTAATTAATAAAGGTATAATACTTGGAGTGTGTCTGTGTCACTTACTTTGAAATGTTGTTGTACCCTTGCAATAAATAAATAGTACTGCTGTGTTAGGTGCTGTCAACTCACAGTTGTGCAGTCCCATAAGAAGTGGATGAAGGAAGTGCCAGTAGCTGTGAAGCATGTAACAGTGCTCAACAGTTGTTAAATGGCTGACATGCATAGGTAAATCTGACACATGAGTAGCTTGTCAAGGTGTTCCCTAGAAATGTGAGTGTGCTACCTGAAATGTAGGGTTCTGTAGAAAATCAAGTGAAAATGTCACACGAACACATCCAGATGTGCAGATACATAAATATATAAATACAATACAAGTATGTAGCAGTAACATCTGCATCTTGGACAGTTACTATGTCAGATATAGGTCAGGTATATAATGAACTAGGCAAACCCATTACGCAATCTAATGCATGTTGCCTAGTGTAATAATACATGTAGGGGATATACACCTGCAGTCAATAGGAATGTATTGTAGAGTTAAAGTACTAATAAGATGTTAATGGAGGTTTCTTTTTACACCCTACTCCATGTGCATAAACAATGCAATTCCACACCTCAATGGGTATGTCTAATCTCATAACATTTGTTGGGACATATGTCCTATTGTTCTATAAAATATGCATTTACTTTGATGCATGTCCCCTGTTAAAACACCACAATCTTGGTGGCCTGTTGCCACCAATCATCCCTGCATGCTGTTGTAATGTCCACTGTTGTTCAATATATGCATGTGTTATGCTTGCTGTTCAACTGTTGTAACCCTGGTGTGTTGGGTTAATGGGAATGTTATTGCATGCTGTTACAACTAATTTGGAATGCTGTTGTCTAAGTTGTAATTAAACACACCTAATCACAGAACGTATGGGAAGGCCGGTCCCAGCAGACCCACCTGTCGCTCCTCAGCTGGCGATTGCTCCTGGCACCAGCAGGTCTGGTGCCCAGCCCAGGCTACCCTCCTCCGTTGGTCCTGTGCCACCTTCAGGTGGAACCATTGCAGGGGATGGGGGCTCACTCCCCCTGCAAGCGTAGGCAGAGAAGGGCCTCCTGTCACCCTCCGAAGGGTCCGGGTTGTGGTGCGTAGGGAGATCCAGAGTTTAGTCGCTGATCCCCAATGCCAGCTCGAGGCGAGAGTGGCGTGACTCATGGGTGAGCCTGCCCCTCCTATGCAGCCCCCAGCACAGCAACCCTTGGGTCTGTGAAGGTTCAGTGGTGACTGCCCATGAGTGGGGATCTCAGTGCCACTGTTACCATCTGTGGGCTCATGGGCTTGCGATTTCCAAACATCCGTCCCCATCAATTGTGTTCACCCACCCCATGTGTCATACTCCGCCCTGTATGCGTCTTGTTTGTCTTGTCTGTTTACCTACTCAACCTACCTCCCCAAATATACCTACTTCCTCTACCTCACTTTCTACTCTCACCTGAAAAAAAAAAAGGGCAATCTGTACCCACAAAAAAATTACACCCCATACATAGCTGCTCATTTTGCACACATGTCCGCTGGACATGTAAACTGATAATTCGATGTCCTCACCCCTCTCTCAGGGGTGGAAGGTTTCAAATTTCACTCCAAATTTGCAACATATGCACAAATGTTGCTGGCAAAGAAATGGGCAGCTATGGACCTTCCTACACTCATCCTGCACATCCCGAGCTTGTTTTCCTACTGTCTTTCCCTCTTTGTGCCCCCTTTTTCACCACTTTCCTATCTCCCCATTTTCTTTTCTTTCAAAGAAATTAGCGCTGGGGTTAATGGGAGTAAGCACTTTTAAGCAGAAGTAAGCAGGTTTAAGCGAGTGTGCGCATGTGTGCGCTTAGCTAAGCATCGCTAAGTGTTGAGCAAACCCGAGCAAACCTGCTTACAACTGCTTAAAAGTGCCTTAGTCACTCTGTGTCAGGGCCCTTGTTCTGCTCAGCAGCAAAATAAAACACCTCTGTCAGTCTCGAGCCCCAGACCTTGGACACATTAGACTGCATGAAGTACCACTAAGCCACAAAAGATGCACAATAACTTTGTGCTGCAAAAAATATATCATGCATTACAATGAGTGAATGTAAAGGAAAAATAGGAAAGCCATAACACAAAACTTGTTCTTTGGATCTTTACCAGCAATTGTTGTGGAATTGCATTACATGAGTGTGATGTGAGAAGCAGCCATTCAAGCAGAAAATAATGTTACAGAGGCACTTTACAACTCCCACACAGTATCATAGCAGGAAAAACACTGGCATATCTGAGTAGGGCAGAGGCCATACCTCCTAACTGTGACAACTTTCCAGAGATGTCCCTGATTGTGAAACATATTTTAGCTGTGTCCCTCCGAATCCCTCAGAAAAGTACTTACGTCAGTCAGAAAGGTGGGCTATTACACAATGAATACTGACAATAATAACAGTAGACACAACTTGTACTTCATGAAAAGAGTACTAATCCATATGCACTGCTTCACTGAAGTCTACACCTACTGTCCCTATTATGTGTAAGGTGTACCTCACTTTCAACTACCTATCCCTGACTCCATGCAAAGATGTATCTGAGTGTCCATAGGCCTGGCAGAGGCACAAACACATAGGCATATAGGCTATGCTGCTGTTACACACTCTGCAAATAGCTTTGGTAGGACCTCCACAAGCATACCATTATGTAGCAGCACAACACAGAAATACCAATGGATGTAGCCATGTACTGGTAGCAACTGACTGTAACAATGCCATTGTACCAGTGCTGAAAACACCTGTGAGTTGCACAGACAAAGAATGACAGTGTAACCTCTGGCTACCATCTGGATAGCTTCACAGTTGGGAACTATGTAGACAGACCACCTGGCCTGATAAGTTGACAGGTACACACCAATCCTGTAATTCCAGTAAGATAATATTCACACATTAATACATAATGCTCTCTGTATGTAAGCATCCCCTCCACAACTAAAAGATACTTGTGTGTTTAGGGTCCAGCCAGTGTGTAGGTTGGCATACTCAGTACTGGAATTGTCCAGTTGTCCTGCAAACTCTGTGCTAATGTCAACAATAAAAAAACACAAACCCTGCAGAAATGAGTACATTAATATTCCCAGTATAACAGTTCACAAACAGTTCATGTGCCAAAAGAATACGTCTCAATAACTACATTTGTATGGCAGTTAATTATATGAGTAGGAAAGAAACTACATAGTCACATAAATGTTGTGTAAGCATTTGTAGTGGTGAGTAAAACTCTACACTGATAGCTTAGTACTGGAAGTGGCAACAGTCAGGTCTGAGTACAACATGTACATCACTGTCTACACCTCTAGCTTCATTTATAAGACGTATAGCACCCTTCTGACTTACACAACAGTGTCCTCAGCAAACAAGCATGGGCCTCACTCTGGAAATCTGAAAGGGCTATGACTGCATACCTTAGCAATTTATAGTATTAGATTGCTATGACAGTGAGTACTGCAATTACCACTCAGCAGGCTGTATGCATTTACCAAATGCTGGGCAACAATTGGTGCAGAGGGCATCACATGCACATGCGCCGATACCTATAAAAGCAGATTGCACTTGCTATCCCCACATACAATCATTACATTGCACGTTCAAGCAAGTGAACAGCTCCTGCAGACAGTAGCATGTAAAAAAAATATTAAAAATTAGGTAACAAATATATATACCTAATCAAAACTGAAGTTATCAATTAAGAAAAAAAAAAAGCACAAAGTTAACATAAGTAAGCATCTGCACTTAATAAAAAAAAAAAAAAACGTCAAAGCATACACAGACGGACCTGAAAGGGACATACAGGTATGTAACAGTTTGTAGTTACCGGCAAGTAGTAGATGTTTATGAATAGTACTGTACATCCTCTGAAACATGCATATGTGGCAGCAGTAGGTATATATGCACTGATGCTATGCATAAGTACTGCCATGGAGAAATTGGTGTGTAGCTGTGTGCAGTGGGACATAAGTGTGACATATGTAGCTCAGCATTACATGTCAAACATCTGAACATGTTATCTATGGTCTGTACAGTACTGCGTTTAATGGCAGTTTTGGGGAATAGTGCAAACACCTATATAAACTTGGATGTTACAGAGTAAGACATGCATGATAGTCACATAATGTGTAGCTTAGCATTGGCAACTGCTGTAGCAGGCTAGTATAGTAATGTATCATTTGCAGCTATATATACCCTTGTACTATTACTGTATGCACACATGTGACAACTGTCCATGTTGTAGCAAGGCCCAACAGGTCATCCGTGAGGTGTACGGACTTACAACAGTGTGGACCTTGTGCCTGTATGGCACACACATATGACGAGATACATATGTGTCTGATTTATAAGCATCTGAGCATGTGCATAGAGCAAGGGACATACTGCAACTGTTTGTGAAGGGCGGACATTTATATGTTGGTGCAGGTTGTTATGTGCATATTTATATGTAGGTTGTAGTGTGTGTCAAACAAGACAGCATACAGTGCTGGCATATGACATGTGCTGCTCAAACGCCGTGGGTATGATTTGTTAGGTTTATAGTCTTCCAGATAGGGGGTCCTGCTAAAGATATATGGGCTGAGAATGCCTTCTATGCATTCTGTACAAGACTGTGCAATATCATTACATAACTGTACCCCCCTCAACCTTTGCATAATTGATATTCCCACCATGAAAGGTGGACTGTATATGTGCCGATATGCATATCTATGTGTACACCAGTGGATGTTCATATGTACGCTCCAGCTCAATGTTGTACACGTATTGCCATCCCTGTTGTTAAAAGCCCTGCACCCATGAACTACCACATAGGTGGTAGTCTACTCAACACCAAAGGTGTGATAAGAGACTATGGGACACAGGTGGACAGCAGTGTCCCTTATGATAATCACAGTGCCACACTAGTCATGTAAACTGAGTACAGTCCACATGTCATCAGTAAAGGTGTGTCATCCATGGAAATAGAGGTCAGTGTTCCACTCTACTCATCAGTCATAACACCCATCATAGAGTACAATGTCCTTGTTGGTATGTACCTCAGAAGACATCCACAGCAACTGTAGACACCAGACACATACCTCACAAAGAGTATTACCGGACTCAAACAGATGCCCTATGCTGACTATCTTACAAAACCGCAGCTACACTGTGTCACATACCGCCTACCCAGAGGCTACCTCTGCCTAACATACAAAGCTATGCCAAACCCACAGGTGTTGGACACGCTCCATGTAAACAGATGGAACTCCATACAAGCTACACACTGTACTGATCTAAACCTTGTAAAGTCAAAAAACAGAACATGCTTGAGTGGCACATTATCATCACAAACACATACCATACTGTGGAACCAACTGCCTATCAACAGCAAATGAAGGTCCTCATTAGCAGTTGCCATAGATAATCATGATGATTGGATGTGAGATAAGAAACACAACCCGGTAATCACCTCTGTGGCTCTGCATGATAGGGGCACATGAACCTACATTACATGGGTGTTGAAGTGCAGGGTACCATATGTCTAGGCTTCCATAGGCCCTATGGATAACAGCCTATCAGCTACCTAGGACCCGATACACACACGCATGTACCTGTTGCATCACATGCTATGTGAGGTTGACTGGGTGTGATGGAGAATGTGTAGGCGAATGTGTCAAATATGTGTATATGTGTGATAGCCTAGTGAGAAACTGTGTATACCATGGTATGTAGTGTTGTAGCTCTAATCCCATCAAAAGGTACGTATGCTTTTGCCAAGCAGGAAAAGCAGTATGGCATATGTTGTGACATAGTCCCATGGTGTCAACTGGAGTGTGCCATTGTAGGCTAAAGCAGTATATGTATGCTTATTGATTGTTAACACTAGTGAATACAACTCATGTATGAACTGTAGTACTACCTGAAGCTGTAACCCTCAACAGCACAGTATGGTTTATATCCACATGGCTTGGTAACACTCTTTTGTTTGTTACCTGTAGTCCTCACACATTACATACCTCAAGCATGAGGTTATGTAGGTGCTGACACACATTACTGTATGGTACACAGGTAAATCCAATCTGGGTTGCCATACCTTTGTGTCTTGTAGGTATGTCTGATGTGTGTGTGGGTATGCCTGTAACATGGCCTCGGTGGTATGCATGTCACAGGATATAAGTGCATATCTAGCAACATGTATAGTGTAGTACAGCATTATGCTACCTATAGTAATGAATGTGCACATATGTTACTGAGGGGTTTGCTATCAACAAGTAGCATGGTGTACTGGTAGTACTGTAACCATACTGTACATTCATTTTAATGGATGACAAATGTCTGTATGCATTAGCATCATATATACCTCCTTTGGCTAGGTGGTGCATTGTGTCACATACAGTGTGTCATGTACTGTTGTATAGTCTTGCATACTGGTTCCACTTTGTTGCTGTGCAGAACATGGTTTGGTATATAGTATGTGCCAGGCACTGTCAGGCAGCTGTGGGCTTAGCAATCATATGTGGTACTGAAAGTGTGTATTTACTGACAGCCAATAGGTTGCTATATATGGCATTTCATTGATGTCTGTACTTTCAAATGTTGAGTGTGCCACATGACTTGCTCACAATTACTGTTTCATTGTCTTCCAGGGTAATGTCACACAACAAGAAACCAGCATATTCCCCTGAGGAGGAGGAAGTAATATCAGACACCCTCATACACCATTATAACCTGCTGTTCTCCAGAACCTGCCAGGACCAGCATGGTCACACTGCACTGTGGCAGGATGTTGTCTGTTGGGTGAATGATGTAGGCATGCATAACCAGACTTATGAGCAGGTACGCCATCACTGCAGTGATTTAATCAGACATGTCCGGCAGCATGCCTCCGATGTCCACAGACAACAGCTTGCCACAGGTGGTGGTGCTGCAACACATCCCCCCCTCACCAGAGTGGAAGAGCTGCTCCTCAGTGTGGTGGCTCCTGGCCAACCAGTACAACACACCTGTGTCATCATGGAGGCCAGAGTCACCCAGCACGGCGATACAGAGCATGCAGGTAACATGGCATATCTGTAGACCACTGTAATCTCAAGTGTTATAATATGCATTTATCAGATGTGTACTGTGTATGCAGAATATTTGGAGCCTGGTGTCATGCAATACTGATAATTCAGGACATTATCTGTATGCCTGTGACTGTCACCTCATGTACTACTGTATAATTGCAAACTCACAGCAGCAATGCCATAGTTGTTGACACTGACAAACTGTCTCATATCCTTGCAGGTCCCTCTGGTGTGATAGCAAGACAGCAGACCCATGCTGGTGAGTGGGCTACAGTTATTATAGTATATAACATGTGCATGTCATAGGAGAGTTGTAGGCCATATACACATGTTAAACACCTACATATAGTGCATGCTCTGCATGTTCTCTGTGGGACTATGCACATCCCAGTGACATGAGTAGCTGACTCATACACATGCAATACACAGAGCATTCCAAACAAGTGGGGTACACTGTAATGGACATTGTATAGGCAGAGTCAATACACATGCACACAACATACACCACTTTGTCATATGCAGTATGTGTTAATATGATACACATGGAGTATGTAGACACCTGCTGTAAGGTAATACTCCAGTATCTCATATGTTATCAACACAGCACACATACTATACCTGGAGGTAGAGGCCTATCATGGGGCGGTGTGACATGCGTCAACACACAACACAGTCATGTTAGGCAATGCTTCCTATTGAACACCTGACATGCCCATGTAACAACTGTCTGTGAAATGTTAAATGTAGCCTAAGTGGTGCAGGTCAGGTACAGTAAGATAGTTGCCAGTGTGACATACATCAGTGGCCTTGAGTGACCACATGATGCTGCCTAATGATGGCTCATGGTACTACACTACATCCAGTTACAGTACCTACAGTACTACACATAGCATTCATTGTTATACACCTGACAGTTGTGTGCATCCGACCCTGGTATGTATACCTATGAGTGATGGTGCACAGGACATTGGAAAGCATTTCAGACTTGCAGTGCAATGTTGTGTCCATGTACACATTGTGTTCCAGGGTGAGGCCAGTCATTGAACAACACACATGCATCAACGACATGTATACTGTTATCAACAAGGACTCTCTACACTCGCACTGCATGCTGTTGAGCAACACACACCCTGCATGCTGACACGTGTGATAGGACTCTTTGGCTTGTGATACCGTACTCCACCATCAACCACTAATGAATATGTTCCATATTGCTGTTGGTGTGTGTGTGTGTGTGTGTGTGTGTGTGTGTGTGTGTGTGTGTGTGTGTGTCAACTTGACTGAGTAGTGTATTTGTGTGCATGTGTGCATGTGTTCATGTGTGCATGTGTGCATGTGTTCATGTGTTCATGTGTGCATGTGTGCATGTGTTCATGTGTGCATGTGTTCATGCGTTCATGTGTGCATGTGTGCATGTGTTCATGTGTGCATGTGTTCATATGTGCATGCGCGCATGTGTGCATGTGTTCATGTGTGCATGTGTTCATGTGTTCATGTGTGCATGTGTGCATGTGTGCATGTGTTCTTGTATGCATGTGTTCATGTTTGCATGTGTGCATGTGTTCATGTGTGCATGTGTGCATGTGTTCATGTGTTCATGTGTGCATGTGTGCATGTGTGCATGTGTGCAAACATCCTGTACAGATGCTAAAGTGTGCTTCCTGTCTCCCTCTCACAGGTGCTGAGGTATTGTTGGATGGGTGCAGCAGGAAACCTGAGGTCACTGCCACAAATAGTGAACATGATGATACATGTGTTGTGGCACAGGCATGTTTGACAGGGTCTGTCGTTGGTCCACCAATCGACAGTACACAGCTTTCCACCCCATCTATGCGCACATACATACTGCCAATACATCCCTAAATACCAATGGCCTTAGGTGAGGAACAGCATACGGTAGGCATTGACCAGGACAGTGTGGTATCTATGGCACATGCAACCCCACACAGCAGCCATGCCCAGACACCTGGAGCAGTACCACATAGGCATATGTCCAGGGGTTCTCGTGAGAGCACCGCTGGCCGTAATGTCCCTGGCAAACGTGCCCGCACAGGTCTCACAACCTCAGGTATGTTCCAGGCTGTGATGCAAGCACAGGCACATATGGAACGGTACACCAGGCAGGGACTAAGGGCAAAGAGGGCTCATAACACCTAGATCAATGACAGCATCCGTGACCTTGCTGGTGCCATCTGCAATTACACCAGTGTCATTAATAGACATTGAGGGAGACACTAGATGTCCTCCTCAATGTAATGTCCATGTGCCAGGACAGTGCAGGATGGCTGGGACGTCGACGTGGATGTATGCCAGAAACATCATCAGCTGGCAGTCGTTGTGGATGACACAAAAGTGCCAGCCACTCCCATAGTGGCAGTACCAGACCCAGCAATGTTGTGGCTGGGCTGTCAGTAGACAGTCCAAGACGACCATGTGCACGTGGCTCTGGACAGTCCCAGCAGGGACATGGGTCCAGTCAACATCCCTCTGCCTCTGATGATAGTACTCAGTCTGGCTTAGTACCTGATACTGTCCGTGTTACCCCTGTCAGGAACAGGTACTGTGTCCATGGCCAGAGACAGTGATCTGTACAGCCTGGCAGGTACAGTCTGTGGCTGTCCCACAACCTCCCGTATTTGGCAGCTACAAGGGGGTACTGTGTGCATGCAGATACACACAGACATACTACCAACACGTAGGGCTAACACATACACACAAACATTACATCAACACTGACCCATACTGTACTGTTGTCCCTCACACACACACACACACACACACACACACACACACACACACACACACACACACACACACACACACACATGTCGATTGGATGGGTCATTGTCGGGCTCTGGAAAAACAATAACACACCCTGTGCATATGATGAAACTGTGCCACTTCCTGTCATCTGTGACATTGATGCAGAAACAGGATAACATGGTGCTGATGCACAGGGTGAACTAATAGCAGTGTAGCAATGTTAGCATGTTGTCAACAGTAAAGTGTAATGATATCCTTGTCGGTATATCTGAGCAGGCATGATGCATAAAAGCAATGATTATCAATGTAGTATTGTTTACACCAGTGTTAATTCCAAACATGGATTGTCCACACATGTGCCAGTTGGCTGATGTGTGTGGTACTGGCAGAATGTGTCAGTGACTGGACGTTATGTGTGTGATGTGTGCAGTACAGATTTCAAGGTGTACATTTGTGAACATGGTGAAGGTGCACTGTTTGCATGTATGTGCATGGTGGGCACATGGGAAGGGTGATATGCCCTGTATTACACAGTGTTAATACTTCATATTTCATATTGGTGTCCAGTATGCATTTCACTACACATATATCACATCTTGGGTACACATGCGTGTATGACATGGTATGACACTATGCTGTGGGTGATACTGTTAATATCGGTCATTGGTTAGCATTCTGGTAGTGTACATAACCTCAACAGGCTGATTTTAACCAATTGTTAGATGATGTGTTGACAACTGACACACAGCTGTAGGATACACAGTAGCATTAGAATCATTCTGGTATTGTACTATACCAGTTACCAGTGGTATTGACCACCACACATTCCCGTGACCACTCCTGTTTGGCATGTGTCCATCCTAGGTACAAGCAGACATACTAGGGATATGTACCTCCACATCTGGTGATGCATACAGTGGCCTACATTGCATTCCCTGGGTTAGACACTTATCCTCCACAAGGGTATCATACAGACAGATACCTGTTGACAAACCCATATTGTGAAGCTATGAGCCAACAATAGCATAGTCATCCACGTTTACTACACATATTATTCTGAAAATACCACATTGCTAGTAGCACACAACATGTAGCAGGGGTACCGATGTGTACAAACAGCCACATGTGATTTCATCTGTCCTTTGATATCCACATTCCCAAAGGTATGCTGATGACCCTCAGTGTATCACATAAGCAATAAGGGGTCTGTATGCATATCCATGGAGTTGTTGTATACCTACAATGAATGGCCATTATTGACAGATTGTGTTGTGTTTGAACATGTCTGAAATATGCCCCAGGCATACACCCTCACTCCCACTATTCTATAGCAACTGTCATGTGTGTGTGTGACACAGATGACCTAGGGCACAGATCACTACAGTGGCTGCACTTGTCACATACATACATATGTGACCTGTGGTCCGAGAAGCAGCAGCAACAACTGTCAATGGTAACAGATGTAGTCGTGTTGAAAGCAGGCTTCACACCTATGAAGTGATTGAGGTCACATGTACATATATGTCTTGGCCACACATTTACCAATTTAGGTCACATGTGCATATGTGTATTTGCCACACAGATACCTGAAGTGTGCAATGCAAACACTGTTGTTTTACTGATATGTCATACAGTAGTAAAAGCAAAACCCACAACCCATTGATCAACAGTGTCACACACACAAACTCAGCACTTGCAGGATTCAAACCCCTACATAACTATGTTATGATATTAGAGAGAAATGCATTACCACAACGCACTATATGCTTTACTGAGAGTTTTCATTTCCACTGCTGTATTTGTGGGATACTGACATCATCAGAGTTGGCAAAGAGGAAATCACCTCTTATGCTGTGTTTTCACAGTCTCCAAAAAGGCCATTCCTCTCAAAGGGAATCACACACAAACAGCATTTGCAGGATTCAAACTCCTACCTACATATGTCAGGACACTAGAGAGATACGCAGTAACACAATGCGCTATATGCTTTATTGGGAGCTTTTATTTCCAATGCTGTATTTGTGGGATACTGACATCATCTGAGTTGGCAAAGAGGAAATCACCTCTTTTGCTGGGTTTTCACAGTCTCCAAAAAGGCCACTCCTCTCAAAGGGAATCACACACACACACAGCATTTGCAGAATTCAAATCCCTACCTAACTATGTTATGACACTAGGGAGATGCACATTAACATAATGCGCTATATGCTTTATTGGGAGTTTTCATTTCCAATGCTGTATTTGTGGGATACTGACATCATCTGAGTTGGCAAAGAGGAAATCACTTCTTTTGCTGTGTTTTCACAGTCTCCAAAAAGGCCACTACTTTCAAAGGTAATCACACACACTCAGCATTTGCAGGATTCAACCCTCAACCTAACTATGCTATGACACTAGGGAAGATATGCATTAACACAACACTCTATATGCTTTACTGGGAGCTTTTGTTTCCACTGCTGTATTTGTGGGATACTGACATCATCACACTTGGCAAAGAGGAATTTACCTCTTTTGCTGTGTTTTCACAGTCTCTAAAAAGGCCACTCCTCTCAAAGAGAATCACACACACTCAGCATTTGCAGGACTCAAATCCCTACCTAATTATGTTATGACACTAGGGAGATACGCATTAATACGACGTGCTATATGTTTTTCTGGGAGCTTTCATTTCCACTGCTGTATTTGTGGGATACTGACATCATTACACTTGGCAAAGAGGAATCCACCTCTTTTGCTGTGTTTTCACAGTCTCCAAAAAGGCCACTCTTCTCAAAGAGAATCACACACACACACACACACACACACACACACACACACACACACACACACACACACACACACAAACACTCAGCATTTGCAGGATTCAACCCCCTACCTAACTATGTTATGACACGAGGGAGATACTTATTAACACGACAGGCTATATGCTTTAGTGAGAGCTTTTATTTCCACTGCTGTATTTGTGGGATACTGACATCATCACTCTTGGAAAAGAGGAATTCATCTCTTTTGCTGTGTTTTCACAGTCTCCATAAAGGCCACTACTCTCAAAGGGAATCACACACACAGCATTTGCAGGATTTAAACCCCTACCAAACTATGTCATAGCACTTGGGAAGATACGCAGTAGTACGACACGCTATATGCTTTACTGAGGGTTTTCATTTCCAAAGCTGTATTTGTGGGATACTGACATCATCAGACTTGGCAAAGAGGAGTTCACCTCTTTTAATGTGTTGTCAGTCTACAAAAAGGCCACTCCTCCAAAAGGGAATCACATACACACCCAGCAATTGCAGAATTAAAACCCCTACTTAACTATGTTATGATACTATAGAGATGCGCATTAACATGACACGCTATATGCTTTACTGGGGGTTTCGATTCTCCTGCTATATTTGTAGGATGCTGACATCATCAGACTGGACATGGTAATGTGTGTGCACTTTGTTTTATGCAATCCCAGGAATGAACCATGTGGGTCAGCAGATGTGAACAGCTTGAACAGGACTCCACAATTCTTAGCTTGTGTGATCTATCTGTGGACAAATTGCCATTCCTTCATATGACAATACATATTTATGCACAGATTGTTGGTTTTCTGGATACAACATGTGTCTGTGATGTTGATAAAGGGCTATTCGAAGTCTATGTGGGATGTGTGTAGCTCCTTTCAGTAATGTATGTCCTGGGTGGCTGCCTTGAAAACAATCTAGCAGGTTTGGGGAACATGATCTGCTCATTAATATACCACAGTTGGTTGGGTTGTGTGTTTGTCGGATTACAATAGCTCTGTTTCTGACTGCAATCATGATGGACTCCATGGCCTAGCAGTTCAGACTTCATAGGCTTATATGACTATAGTTCCCATGGTCTGTTGTGCACCAGCACTTGTGGGGTGTGCCATGTGTTGCTGTAACACATTCAACAGTGTAAGATCCTGTAGAGAGGGTGAGGCTCAACAGACTGTTCAGGTGCAGGGTCTGTTTGTTCTGTTGTTCACTAAGGACACATATGGGGAAAAAATGTTATCCAAGTGATGGCATTCATTCAGCTTTGGGAGGAGCAGTTTACCCATTCTACACGTGATATCTCCTGGTATGATGATAGGGTCTTTTGTCAGTGGGAGTTGGGTATGTATGTATGGGCCTGTCTGACAGGATGTCTGCATTGTCAGTCAGGTACAGTTGACCCTGACTCATGACATATATGAGTGTACATTGCTATTTCTGACATAGCTGAAGAAGGTGTCATGGTTCTGTCTATACTCCTTCGCAGATAATCTTTACAAAACAATGACATACCTGACCACTAAACCCCTGTTATACTCTTTTGCACATTTAACACACTAAACCATGACACCTTCTGACATAGCTGAAGAAGGTGTCATGGTTCTGTCTGTACTCCTTTGCAGATAATCTTTCCAAAACAACGACAAACCTGACCACTTAACCCCTGTTATACTCTTTTGCACATTTAACACACTACTGATCCTTTGTGATCAGTCATCAGAGTATGTCTTCATAATATCCTGGCATGTCCAAAGGTCGGTTTCATGTGTACTCTCTAGTCCAGCTGGTGCATATTGGAATTTTGACGCAATGTTACAACTGCCTTATGTATACAGACAACCCTGTCCTCCTACCAACAAACTCAGATATATGTGAGAGATGCAACTGTATAGACAAACAGGAGGCTGAGCTCTCTCAACCCATGACTGGCACAGTCTATCAGGTGGTGAAGGTAACCACACACACCACAAATCCAGTCTCACATGGACCTATGATGACAGCAAACCAAATCCATTACCACACAAAAACATACTTGGAGGCTCTAAATATACTCTGCCTAAGCAGCAGAGACATCCAAAGCAGACACCCAAATAAATGCTAACCCACAACTATGCACACATATCACATAGTTCACAAAGTCAGTGTGCCACACAGTCACTGCCCTTAGGCCTAAACAACATACATAATACACTTGTAATAGGTGACTCTTATTGTCAAACACACTGATGTCCCACTCACCAGGCTGGACAAGGAGAAGGTCACTTTGTGCTGTCTGTCAGGTGCCAGGATCTGCCACATAATACATGCACTCAGGTCACTCCAAGGCAAGTACAAATATGGCTCCATCATTGACCATGCTGGTATGTAAACCCTCAGACATTCCTCCCTGGACTACATGACAAGAGACATAGAGGAGCTCTCTGATCATGTAGCCCAGGACAGTATGACCCTGGCCTTGTGTAGCACCTTACCCTCACCAAGAATGATGTCACAGTATACAGGCAAACTGATCACTTTTAACAGTTGGCTAACATATTGGTGTCATTCAAAGGGGATCCAGTGTCTGTCAGCCTGGGATTACATGCTCAACATGCCATGTAGCTTCGCAATGGACGCCATGCACCTGTCACCCGTAGGCTTTCAAATACTGGCTAAGGCTCTTGCCACCCCCATAGTGGCTGTTTTAAGCGAGGCTCAGAAGACAAAACCACCTCCATAGATGTTACAGGGTAAAAGAAACGGAGAGTAATGCTGCTCAACAACAGATGTCTAACCCTCAGAATGCACACACTCAGGACTCTCCTCAGTATGGAGACTGTCAATATATGTGCAGTAACAGACACCTGGTTCAGGCTCCCCAAAGTACACCAGCACTACCAGGTTTTACTTCATACCATGCTTTTCGGACACAAGACTCAGACCGGCCAACAAAAAATAGGGGGAGTATCCATATACATCAAACATACACACACCTCCAGGTTGGTAGCACTGCACAAAGCATCGGAGAATGTACATGTGCAACTAACAGTGGCCCAAACTGCATTTCAGTTTGTAGACTGCTACAGACCACACTCACAAACTTGGGAGCAACACTCGATATTCCTGGGAACACTGGGGAATATGAAGGTCTCTCCAAACACCATTATATTGGGTGACTTCAAATACACAAACATTGACTGAGAATACTACTCAAGCACCAACACCCTCGCACAACAGTTGCAAGGATTCATAGACTCAAGTGCTATGGCAGAACTGGTCAACACAACCACAAGAGGGTAAAACATGTGGGACATGATAATCACCAACATGGGGACTCTATGTTTCACACCAGAGGTATACCCCTCATTGTTAAGGTCAGAACATACATTTATCTCACTGGACATACATATCTCGTCCACACCCCCATCCTAGGTGATCTCAGTGAAGTACTTCTCATAAGCAAATGTCACACTTCTACAAACTGAGGTGGTATCCGTCAAAGACCCTGGGACAGTGGTAATTATGGCTCAGACCACTTAATCCTTTACAAACCCATTCTATGGACAACTACTGGAATGTATGGATCATGCTATCCCAGATAACTACAAAACTCACTCCTCCAAAGGCAGGGGACCTGTCTGGTGGACCATTGCCATTAATAAGCTATACAACAACAGGAGGAGGCTACTACATGATAGAGCACAATCCCAAAAAGGAAGGCATCTCTGATCAGTACTAGGGAAAAGCTACGATCACTTGTTGATTCATCTAAGGGCCACTTCTAACAGACACTTGCAACAGACACTAAGGACAATCACAAGGCCTTCTTTAGTTATGTCAGGGACCTGGATGGGAACTCACAGATATGCTGTGATTTACTGCATAATGACAAATCATACACTGAACCCACTGACATTGCAAACATCCTGGCAAACAGGTTCAGTGGAAATGCTCCCCCCCCATCCCCCCTAAAGTGCAAATGTCCATCCCAACAGGGTGTAGCCTCCCTGACATCACAGATGAACAGGTGAGTGCTGCCCTCTCCATAACAGACAACACAGCATCAATGGGACCAGACGGTGTCCCGGCCTGCGGCTTATACGAGATTCATGATGAACTTAACACTCACATTAAGTCAATGTTCAGTATCAGAGTTACTACAGGATATGTACCCAAGGAATGGCGTACAGCAACAGTGTTCCCGCTCCACAGAGGTGGTGCCACAAGGGACCCTGGACAATATCACACTATAAGCCTAACTATCCTGGTCTGCTAAGCTATGGAGCGTATCATCATGGAACCCATACACATAGACATCGGGAACCTACAGACACTGGATCCTACACAATTCGGCTTTGTTGCGGGCAGATCTTGCCTCTTGAACCTGTTTGACATCTTTAAACAGTTACCAGGCCCATAGACGTAGAGAAGGTTGTCCACAAAGCCTACCTGGAGCTTGCACAACAGTTCAACACAATACCCCACTCGGGCATTATACATAAGCTCACCGGCTTCAATATCTACACATATGTCATAAGATGGATTGCTAACTGGAGCATGGATAGCACCCACATGGTCAGTATTGCAGGTGCCATGTCTGACTATACACCAGTTACACAAGGCATCCCACAGGGCTCAGTCCTGGGTCCTCTCTTGCTCGGTATATATTTCTCAGACGTACAGGCTAACACAGGAGGAATATGGCTGACCATGTTCACAGATGACTGCAAACTGTGTGCCATAATCAACTCCCCAGCTGGCATAAGCATCCTCAAAAAGGGTCTCACAGAGATGGATAACTGGTGCCAGAGCCATGGCCTACAGCTACTTTCCATTAGATGCATAGTCATCCCCTTTGGTAATAACAACGTGCCCACACATTACCACATAGGTGATGATACATCAGGTACAGTGGGTGTTATTTGTGATTTGGGGTCATGAGTAGTTAGTACTCTTGCCTTTGACAATCACGTTGCCAATGTTGTTGGACACACCTTCTATATAGCCCACCTTATCCCATAGGGTTTCACATCTAGATCAAGTGGGGTCATTGTGGCCTTATACTCGTCAGGCCCATGCTTGGATACAATGCCCCATTTTAGATGTACCTTACCTAACACCTGCAGCAACTATAATGTCCACAAAAGTACCTAACAAAGTAGATCTAGGGACTCATACAGATGGTATGCGCAGTTTGGCTATGGTGACCCCAGCTCTCCTCAGTCGCTTACTGCCTACTCGGATGTGATCTGTGCCTGTTGTTTAAAGCCATGTCCATCACAGAATTAATGGACAGGCTCCACCTCAGGATATCAAAGTCCCTTACAGCTGCACGCTCCAGGGATGGAAACATCAGCACTGATATTAATAGGACATGCTGGAGGGGCAGATTCCCATCCCAGAGGCTCCTCTCACTCTGGAATGAGATCCCAGTCCCACATACGCAGAGACCCCCACTGACCACCTACAGGTGACATCTTGACAAGTGGATGGGTGATCGTATGTTTAGCCCTGGGATATGTTCTGGGTCACTGCTAGACAGAGGCACAATAAAATAAACATATGTGGGCTATCTTGTGTGACCTACTATTCACAGGCACAGTCTACTAATCTAGCAGGGTTGCGAAAGCCAAACACACTCTGGCTAGGCCTATACATGCCCTAGGGCAGATAGCCTAGTATAAACCTCTGAACCTATGATAATGTTCAGGATGCACATTGTTCATTGATGATACTGACTGCAGGTTTTGTTTCTTCTTTGCTTTCCCACTTTCTATGAACAACCTAAGTATCTGCATAACACATTTGATTATGACAGGGTTCCACTATATTATATATGTGTCTGTTGTCATATAACTGTGTGCACAAGGTGGACTGGTGAATAGTGCGTGGTTTCAGTGTTAACACATGCAACTGACAGATATGTGTGGCTCACTGCTGTACTCAGACATGCCCTAAGTGTGTGAGCATGCCCAGTTCAGCCTTTCAGTGTTTTGTTGATTGACATTTGTCTCATTTATTCAAGTGTGTGAGCATGCCCAGTGTGACCTTGCAGTATGTTGCTGTCTGAGGTCCACTACATTTGTTGATGTGTGTGAACATTACCAATATTAACATTTATACTATATGTGTCTTGAAAATCAGGTATTTTTACTGCAGGCCTCACCTTTGTGTCTTAACTCGACAGGGATTATGCTATGCCTGCAAGGTTTCCATGAGATACTTTGCATAGATTTATTAACATTTCTTCATACAAGCTGACCACTGACATACTGTCATGGTTTAGTGGTTCTGTACTATGACTATAGTGCACAGTATCCTCGGTTCGAGGACTGTCACTGCTTCATATTTTCATACTGGGCAGAACAGACTGCTTCAGGAACAGTGAAGCAAATATGACCATGTTTGCCTGCTTTTGCTGAACTATGCCCAAATTTGACCAGACTTGCACAACATTGCTCAATGTTAACCAACATTGCTGAACAGTGCCCAGTATTGCTCAACATTGCCTGAAGTTGTGCTACTTAGTGTGTGCAATTTTGTTTACATATACTAAATAGTGGTAAGAGCTGTTTAGCACTGTTTTACATTGCTTAACACATGGCAATCATGCCTCAGGTGGTGCTGCAGGGCTGCCTATGTTGGATGCACATTTTACACTCCCTATACATGTTTGTTAACAGGTAGTGTCAAGTTAGGCATCCCTTTTACTATATGTGCAAGTCAGAGAGAGGTATCATTTCCAGGGTTCCTACTGAGCCAGTGTATATGCTATGCGTTGCCTTTTTGCCAAGGCCAAAGCATACTGGGCTCGCCTCTTTCTGCCTACTGGGGCAGGCTCAGGTTGTTCCTCCTCCGAGTCACGCTCTGCCTGTGATGGCCTTGGAAATGGTGGGGGGCTTTTGTGCCCGGCCCTATGCTGCTCCTGCTGCAGCTGTTTTGCAGGATCATATTGTGTAGCATAGCACATACCATGACTATTTCAGTACATGTAGTTGGTGAGTACTGCAAGGCTTCACCAGATGTGTCCAGGCACCGGAACCATGACTTGAGCAGCCCAAACACATGCTCGATTACATTTTGTGTTTGTGCGTGTTCCTTATTATGGTGTTCATGTTCAGGTGTGTGTGCATTTCTGATGGGTGTCATCAGCCACGGCACCAGTGCATATCCAGCATCTCCCACTAGGTGACCATGAGGGATGTCCCCATTGGCAAATATCTGGTACAGCTGTGTCAGATGCCAGATATGGGAGTCATGGTAGCTTCCAGGGCAGCCAGCACACACATTCATTATTATGCCCTGGGCATCATACACGACCTGGCAGTTGGTGGAGGGGTAACCCTTGCGGTTATAGTAGACCCTACCCCACTCACCAGTTGGTGCTTTGAAGTGAATGTGTGTGCAGTCTATTGCACCCACTACCTCAGGGTATTCTGCTATTTGCTGGAAGAGACGCATATTGCTGGCCAATACCTCACGAGAATTGGGGAAATATACACGATCACCGACATGTGCTGACATGGCATTCAGGAACTGGTGCAGTGCCCTGGATGCTGATGCGTGTGAAATCTCCATCATATTGCCAGGTGGTCTCTGGAACGTACCTGTTGCTAGTATTCTTAGGCCAACGCATACCTTGGTTTCCACTGGGATGGGTTCCCCTCTGTTGGTTCTGTGTGTGAGGCGTGGCCTGCACAGCTCAACAATTTGCTGCATGAGGTCTCTGTCCACTCTATAGCGCTCCACTATCTCCAGCTCATGTAGCCCCTGGTAGGTTACCCTGGGCCTATACACTCTTTTCCGTCTCTGTGGGTTGCTCAGCAGCATTTGCATTGTCACCACCCTTAGCATGTTGCATATGTCACCTTATAACAGCAATGGCAGCCCCTAACATTTCTTTGTCTCAGTAAAGCTTTTTCAGTTTTCACTTCTATTAGCTTACTGCAGTGTTGCAGTGTCGCTGAGAAAAACATAGTGGAAAGTTGTTTGCTGAGTTTTAAGTGCTGGGCTGGGCTGGGCTAGTGTACTGCCTGTGTAATTTCCTGATTCTGATTGTTTTCACCTGCTAGCTCTGCTAGTCCTCCATGTTTAACTTCTTACTATTTGTTGTGCTTCCTTTTCCCTTTCTGTTTCCTCAGGGGGCAGCACCGCGCAAACAAGCACAAACACATGCACACCAGCTCACACGCACGCACGCATGCTTACACGGACTACAACTTGCTTATTCTTGCTAAAACGCATGCACACAGGCGCAAATGCACTTACACGGGTTTCAACAACCTTACACTTGCTTACTCCGGCTTAAAAGCGCGCACACAGGCGCACACGCACGCACACAGGCTTACTCGGTTTTACAGGCACGCACACGCACTCATACACATTGCAGGCATTTCTACAAGAAACTTTAGTGTTGTTCACAGCATACACCTTCACTTTCTTGCCTTTAGCTAGGGTACCTGTTGACACACCTCTTCCAGTGATTAGTATCTGACAGGAGACACATGCCACTCTACTCCAATGAGCTTCACTTCTTTCAGACATACCCCCCTCATGATGTCACCTATCTTCTACTCTGTTACACCCCTTATCCTACTCCTGCACTCCACTGACTGTGCTCTTTTGCTATGTAAACTTGGGATTCACTATCCTTACCCTCATTTGCATAGGATTGCCTACTAATGCTTGGTTACATCTCTTAGACTGAGCTTCCCCCCTTAGCAACCTCTACTCAGCAGCCATGTTGTCTTTGGACTGCCATTCCCTTGTATTGTATATTACTGATAGCTGTTAAATCCACATTTGTGGATTTTAAGTATTGGTTTTCTGGTTTTTACAGCGCTACGCTTAAACATCAGCGATTGGGATAAAAAATTTTTTTTTTTTGCATTGGTGAACATTGACAATGGCCGTATTTTTGGCCATTGGCATGCTTCCTCGACTGGATGCATCCTTTTTTTGGAGCTGTCAGCTTCGTTTTGCTATTTGCAGAACCATACTCAGTTGTCAATGGAGTACATTTCTGCAAATAACACTACTATTACTTGGACAGGTTAGGGTTTCCTGAATCGCAAATTTACCTCATTTGCATACCTTTCATCAGCAAATGAGATAATTTGCATAACCTAGCCCTGTCCGTGTAAGAGGAGTTTTAGGAGCTCTCTTGCACGCCCCTGCCGGCTGTTCCTGGATCGCTCGGTAGACATGTTGGCTGCATGGAGTCTTACTCTACTCTTAGACTCCGTGCAAGCCTTCATGAATCCAGCCCAATGTGTTTATGTTAGTATTTTTTTTCTTTGTATTGCTAAGTGTATTTATTACTTGTTATTATCTTTGCCAATATAGACCAAGTTGTGGCTGTAAATAGTCCTGGGACCAGTTCACTTTCCTGGTTATTAAAGTACAAATGAATATGAAATAAAAAATGGGGCGGGGTTAGCATGACATAAATTATTAAGGAACTAGTAAAGCACATTTTAATTCTGCATCATTGATGAGAGAGAGAGAAAAAAACACCCCCACTGAAGGCAATGGAAAATAGCAGAAAGACTTACTTTGGAATCCTACTACTTATCACCTGTAAATGTACAGGAAGATCATTTACTGCAGTGAGAGTTTTCACACCTCAGCATGGGAGTGTGGGGGAAAGTCTGTCATTTCTTTTAGAACTACAAAAAAAGTCACTTTACAAAAGCCTGCTAATTATGTAGAGAACCACAAGGAGGCCACAGAAAACACCAACTTGATAAAATAGGCAGCAGCACAACCCAGGAAGGCAAATCAAACAATGCAAAAGGATGAATAAATAAAATGTATTGCACAAAGCTCCACAGATTAAGCTCTTTCATAAAAAAACATCAGCAGAAACACTGAACACAGCACAGCACCACATATATATATCCAACCATTAAATTCATGCCCAATGAAATTTCCCCTTCAATTAAAAAACAAAAATACTTTAAAGTAACACACAGTATTGAATGCAAAACATTCATAAAAAATACATTGTACAAAAAACATAAAAATATATTATTTTTATGACATATCAAGAGACATTAAACTAAACATAAAATACAAAATAGGAAATCACTCTATACAATAGAGGATTTTAATTTAAGCACACTGGCTATAGACAAATTGTCATCGAGACCCAGGGGAATAGTGGCATTCAGTCTCATTTGCTAACTTAATTTCTTGGCCTCAAGCTCATCTTCCCAGGGTCCTCCAGCAAAGTCCCTCTGAACACAATCTAAGACAAAAAGAAACATGATCTATATTACTACTGATGTGCCTAGCCAGTGCATTTTTCATATCTACTTTCCTCATATCTAATCCATGTTCATACAGGCATTCCCTGAATTTTCTTTTTGTCTTTCCAACATAAAAATGTTGGCATCCAAGGCACTTGCCCACATATATAACCCCTGTGGTATTACAAGTACAGTGGAACTTAAACCTAAAGTCCCGATGATTATCCTCTATCCGGTCACCTTCCAACACCATCCTACATTGTGGGCAATTGCCACACTTATAAGTGCCCCATTTTTTGTTGGCAATATTAGGCCGGTAATCAATAGTAGGATGTTTAAAGTAAATTTTAAGGGTTTTTCCTCTCCTGAACACAATATGGGGTCTAACCTCAGCAACACCGGCCATTTCTTTAAATAAAAAAAAAGAGTTGGGTTAGTACAATATATCGTAAACCCACTTATAATAATAGTATTCTTCATTTTGAAAGTAATCATCCTTTCCATCAAAAGGCCAGGATAGTGAAGGGCCAATACATTCAACTTGCACGAATGCTGTCTAATTGGGATCAGTTTGTCAAGGAATGTGAAACAATGGGGACCATGTTTCAATGTAGAGGATACCCTGCTTGTTTAGTATTACAAGCTGTTAATGACATCAAAGATAGAAGAATTAAGGAGGATATTATTCCCCTTTTTAGTTCAAATGTGGGCCAAGTGGAGTTTGGGCCTGGAAGAAATAAAGGCAGGGACTGGTTGGAACTGGGTGGGGCATTTATTACCAAGTTTTGCAATGAGGCATTTTTCATTAGGGAAATGATTTACAAATACTGGAATATTTTTTCTTTATTTAACGAAATGTCCAGTGTTGCTGAGGTTAGACCCTGTATTGTGTACAGGAGAGGAAAATCCCTTAAAAATTACTTTGAATATCCTGTCTCCTGGAAAACCATATTTACACTACCCTAGGCTCGATTGCCTGCTGTTCGGAGAGATGATAGTAAGCCTGCCAAATCAATAAGGTATTAGGGTGTTTCAACACAACATACAGATTATTAGAAAAAATGGGTTATTTGTATAGTCTGGATGTCATGGCATAATCATGACATAGTATGAATATCAGAAATTTGGTGAAAGTAAAAATCATGTCCTTTTCCTACATACTTTCTTATCAAATTTACTGGTACAATGCACCTGGTAAAACTGATGAATGAGGCAAGTAAAAAATTCTGATAATGATGATGACAATGATAATGACAGTGATTATTATTATTATTTCACATTACCTAAAGGAAAACATATTATTGTTGGTGAAATCAATGCAGATCTTTGTTCTATTAGAAATCTAGTTCTCCCTTGCTTAATGCTACATGTGTTTACCTGACTAATACACATCCCAGCTAGACTCATGCCAGCTTCATATCAATCACTTGTTTACCTACTCATCATAAATATACCTTACAAATTTTCAAACATCACTTGTTAGCCTAATTGCCTGAGTGACTACTGTCATTTTATTGTCCAAATGTCATTTTAAATATATTCAGCAACCTCTTAAAGCTATATTGTCTTGACAATTCTGAGAATCCAAAGACCTAAACCTCACAGTTTACTTCATATCATTAACTGGTTCTCTGTGCAACATATATGAAATATTGATACCTATAAGGCATATTATATAAGGTATAAAAGCAAAATACCTAAAGAAGGTGTTTGAAAGCTAGCATTATATCAGTAAATTATTTACTGTTTATTCTTTGTATCAATCCTCTTCATCTGTTCACATTTGTGTTCATTGTTCTGGTTTGAAGGTTATCTATGGAACTCCTTCAGCTACTACCATGCTGGATTAATAATACTACATAGTGTACAGATACTGCACATGTATGTATGGTGTGATATTTGCTCATATTTGCTCAGAATTGCTATAAGAAATTTGTAACCAATCTGGGTAGAATGCCACCAGAATGCTCATCCTTTGTTTAGTCTAGAAAGTTTTCATCGGGTATGCCAAAAAATGCCAGTTATCACATAAACAGTATAAGAAATCGAAAAGTAGTAAACCCAATACATCCATTTACCAATGAATATCAAATTACAGATGATTTAGACTTACATGCATTAAAAAATCCCCAAGAACAATTTCATTATAACTTTAGTATCAGACAGAATTTTAAAGATGGCAACTGCATAGTCATCTTCTTTCATAATAATGACTCACTCATTTAGCTTTATATACTCTTCTTCAAATTTCTGAAATGTTTTAGATCTTTCTATTCTTGTTAATTCAAGTTGAGAAATAGCTTAGGAGGAGAGGATGAAAAAAGCAAACTTTTTCTGTTCTATAAAAGATTCAGCAGTGCTTATGGTACAATTTAATGGAGGATTAAATGTTCCCTTCTTACTACATTGCCCTCAGGAGCAGTTTAATTTATATAATTTAAGTTCCAATCATGCTGTATTTAAAATTAAGTTTCCTCATAAATAATTTGAGCATTAGTAATATGTTATTAAAATGTGATCTATTCAGCAGTAGAGCAGTGAAGCATTTCTTCAAGATTCAGTTGCTCTTTAGTGAACATCTGCAGGTTTAAATTATATACTTGACAGAAAATAATTGAAATTGACATTTGTCCTTCTGTATTGTGTAGAATCTTTAACTTGGCCTTTCTCTTTATTTTTTTTATGTACAGTAATACTGGTGGTTTGTCAATTACTTGATTGAGTTCTTATATTGAAGTCATATTTAAATGTACTTTTTTTGCTCTGATGAAGGTCTGGATTCAGGAAATTAACTTATGCAGCACAATAATGGCCAAAGAATGCAGTCAAAATATTACAATGCTGATTCAGAATTAGTAGGTAACTAACAGGTAAATACAAAACAGGTCATGTAATGAACATGACAGCTCAACGGCAGTCATGTCACTCCAGGATCCCAGTATTAAACATTCACATGCACAATTGATAGCCCAGGTGATGGATATGCAAACAAACTTGTACTATTTTCATGTTAAAAATACGAAGGAAATGAGTGTATAGTACAGTTAGAAAGGCATAAGAGCAAACAGAAGTGTACACAGAAAGACAAGAGGAATGGACATATGGCATAGGGAGGAGAGAGGGTATTTTTGTGGGACTTGCACTAGTCATTTATATATTGAAGAAGGGTAGAGTTGGAAGTTTGCACGGGGAAGATGCAAACAGAAAAGAAGGTAGAGGATGCACTAAGGGCAGATAAATAAACTGACAAATTCAGTTGGCACTATTAAGTACTCATGCCACTAAGGAAATTTCAGTAATATATTTCCAGTGTTTGACAGAGGTGAAAGACTGATCTACATCTGTAGTGGTAAATATACACAACAGATGTAGATCAGTTGTAGGAGGCATGCACAGGCCAGTGGCAAATGTAGAGACTTACTGGATAAACGTATATGTTGCTGTAGGAAAAGGGGTGTTGTTTCATAACAACCTGTCGACAGGAGGCTGGAGAGCTCAGGGAAGGCTGTCATGGATCTCTACATTAAGTAGTAACAGTGTTTCAGATTACGGAAGAGTGGAACATCTGCTGATATAAGAGTACACAGGCCATAGACAGTTGGGGACAGTGAGCGAATAATTGGAGGTCTATTTTATTTCAGTTTTGGGGGGTAGGATGCTCAATAGCAACCTGCAGACAGGGGAATGAGGGGCACAGTGGAGATTGCAATGATGGATGTGGGATGACTACTCTCAGGTGCAGGCAGTTGTGGCACACTACAGTTTTGGCTGTAGCACTGTGAAAGACAATATGACCCCAACCATGTGAATCAGAAAGATGGGACTATGTTGCACTGGGAAAGGTCTGCATCTGTGGATCATATATGGATCATAGTGGACAAGGCAGTGTGGTAGTAGCACAATGAATAACCAATACTGCGCAAAGGTGAATATGTGTAGTACCACAATTATTGTATTTTATTGATAACAGGTAAATGTAGACAGCATAGAGGGTGCATATCACAAAGCAGGCCTTCTCATGCTGCCCTACTGGACAGCATATGGTGAACTGCCCTGTAATATTGACATATCACAGGTATGGGACATTATTGTGGCACATCTGCCAAATGGATGTGTTATCACTATGATGATATTGTGAATATTTTGTGACCACAAACCAACCATAGCTGTATTCCCACATATACAGGCACCCAAGGAGGAGGACTGTTTAGAAACATTCTAGCAGGCAGAGAATGGCATGTTGCTTCAGACCATCC
This sequence comes from Protopterus annectens, assembly GCF_019279795.1. Taxonomy (NCBI): domain Eukaryota; kingdom Metazoa; phylum Chordata; order Ceratodontiformes; family Protopteridae; genus Protopterus; species Protopterus annectens. Next base: position 1,588,515,260 of record NC_056735.1, on the reverse strand, counting down.
TTGATCACATACAGAGGATAGTGGACACAGGCAAAAGTAACCAGGCATTCTGTCAATGTGTGTTGTGTGGCTGGTAGCAGATGTGAATGCATTTGATAGCTACAAGAGAGCAGACCATCTGTTCTGTCATAGTGTAAACATAATCCTGCATGACCACCAGAAGGCCCATGCCATTCTACAGGAGAGGATGGCTATGGGTGTGGGCCCTCAATAACAAAAAACACAACACCATGGAGGTGTTGCTTTTGTCTCTGTCTCAGAACACTGAAAGGATGCTGCAAGGTCTCTGAGGCCTGGATGCTGCACTATCTCAGGTAATTGTTGGGAATACAACAGGTTAATATTTCCATGTCAGTAAAATATTTAGTGACATATCTTAGCTATGGGCTCAAAAATGCTCAGCACTGCTATATCTCCTCTACAGGCATATGTAGGATGCAGGCACAAAAGCATGCTACACAAGGTATTTTTGTTTTGCAGTTTATACATAGTTTCTTTCTATATCACTAATGCATGATGAGGATTTATCTGTTTGCTTTTATATTTGCTATGGTTACGGAGTCCTCTGTCATGCAAGAAGGCATACCTGGTAGGGTCTATATTAGATGATCGAACTTTTAAAAGTTCAACTGTCATATGTTCGACACCATATGATCCAATCTTTGAAAGTTTGAACATTTTAACAGAGATCTATGTACAGCACAGAATGGGAAGATTTCCTTTTTCTGCACTGTAGTGTGATCTCGGAGTTGGTATATCTAAAGAGTGGGGGGTTGCGGGGTGCAGGGGGATTGCCCCCCTGTTAAAATGTTCAGGTAGGTTATTTGTGTAGTTTATTTTTTTTTATTAGATTTTCTAATTTTAAAAGTTCGATCATATGGTATCGACCATATGACAGTTGAACTTTTGAAAGTTCGATTATCTAATATAGACCCGCCTGATATCAGTGCTACATCTCACACTAAAGACGGTGGCAGTCTTATTGTAACACAGTCAGAAAATGCAATACTGGCAAAGTCCAGTGACACAGCTGTGTCACCTGTGGAACATACTCCTCCTCTCTAGAGCACATGGAAGCAGAGCTCATACTTAATACTCTACCCAGGGAGCTCTGTCTTCTTTTGCCTATACACCTGTAGTGGCCAACCTCACTTTCACAAAGAATGTGGAAAGAGGTCAGCAGTCGTGTGATGTGGTGGGCTGGTAACCATCACCACCATGGCTCCCACTATTTGCATGAACTGGAAGGACATTACTAAATTCATGTCCATGGTAAATAACCAGGCACTGATAAATGCTACCACCATTACAGTGGAAGCAGTATGTATAACCTACATAAGTCTGTCACCCAAATAATTGTTTTGTTTGACAGGCACATAGCTGCCCTCACTGTTATCATAGAGTGATCTGAATGTACATGCCAGGGCTGATACCATACGCATAGCTGCTGATCATCACCCTCCAGTGGAGACACAGTTCATAGGGCAGGTAGTTCAAGGGCACATACTCCCACCACCTTTACACCACTTACTGTTGGTGTGTTAGCTGTGGCGTTACATTATTGCCCATGCATATGTGGATTATATGCCAGTCAGGTACATGACATGGCATGGCCTGGCAGTCAAGCTCTTATGGTTTGCCATTGTTCTTGACAGCATGTGTTCTCATTAATGCCATTTCTTGGGGGGGATACACTCATAGTGGGGGATATTTATGATCTTTGTTATTCCTGTCTAGTACCACAACTCTTGCCTCACATACATATACATGCAGTGCGACCACATTTGAAGGGATTTTGTCCCCTTAAGCCCATTCTGAATAAGGACCCAGTACTTCTGAATACCTACACCTATTAGGAATCAGGACTCCCTCCCTACACAATATACACAGCTCCCTGATTCTGTGAACATATCACACAAACACCCACACACACACACACACACACACACACACCCACACAGACACACACACACACACACACACACACACACACACACACACACACACACACCCACACACCCACACACCCACACACCCACACACACACACACACACACACTGACACAGAAGTGCACACACAACATCAATTCCTTAGTTCACCACCCCTCCCACCACTGACCTCTTAGCTGATTCCTGTCACTTTGCCTTTCTTCTCTAGTACATTTGATTCAAATTTTTTGCTCTGCACTCGCTGATGTGTTACATAGATAGGTAATATCTGATGCATAGTGTGGTCAATCAATGCATTGTCAATTAAAGCCTGGATGTAGTATTGCATGCATCAAGTTTTACCGTTGTTATATCTAACCTGGCTCATAAGTGTGGACCAGATGCCATCACTTTGTCAGTATAGTAGTGAGCTGTGCCCGACTCTGCCTTGCACAGTCTTCACCTACAGCCATTTTCTCCTACCACTTCTCATTTGGCACTTCCTCTGCTACTGGTTCTAGTCCATCTAGTTCTCTGATTGTAGTTCCATGTTCTTGAACTACACCATGTTGTGCAGAATTGTGCAGGCAACAAATACCCTGCTGAAATTCTCCAGATCATACTGCAGTACTTTGTCAGAGAGGAACCTAAATAGCAAGAACAGACCTTCATCAGTCTGAATACATGCTTGATGTTTTTGTAGGTCTGTGACAGTGCAGTATGTAACTGTATCACAGCCATGCTCTTTGGTTATGTTTAGGAGTCATGGACCTTGGCTTCAGGGCATATCTGGCATGATCAATAGGATGTCACTGTGGGATTTCTCCCTGTACAAATTACTTGTGCAGGTCTGATGTGTGCCAGAAGTGGGAATTTTGGGAGTAGCCTGAGTAATGTACAGATACAATGTATATAATACCATATGTGTTGCACACCAGCTGGCAGTCAATAAAGTGGAATCCCTTCCAGCTCATGTACTGCTGTCTATGTGGGCAAACTGGGACCTCAGTCATCATGTGAGTTCAATCAAGCAAACCTAGAACCTTAGGGAACAGGGTATTTCATAGAATGCATAGAGCTGCTTCTCTCCTCTGGGGTCCTTTGAAACACATATGCTCTTCCGCAAGCTACAGCATACCATACCTCTCAACTCTCCTGATTTTCACAGTTTGTCCAGTTTGTTGCCTCACATTTTTGTTTTGTTTCTCTTAAAATTTGTAGTTTTCTGTCAAATCAATGAAGATTAATGCTGCTAAAGAATAACAGCTATCTGAGTTTCGGACTTCATATCCTTCAAAAATGTATATTAATGCAAAAACTGTCATTCTAGTAACTTTCTAAGTTTATAAGAGCAACATTTAAAATTTGCTCCTGATTTTGTCCTTTGTGCCCCCCAATTATCTCTGGCTTTGTCTAGATTTCTTGACTTTAGAGGTTGAGAGTTATAGGCATAACATCACTGAAACAGTGTATTATTTGTGAGGCAGATGCCTGAGATAAACTCAGTGTGTCTCCAGTGGTCTCTGGAATTTCCGTGTAATGAGGACTGTCAGTGCTACATGAACTTTAGTATCCACAGAGCTCTACTTTCCATATATCCCATAAGATTCTGTGTGAGGATGACTTATGTCTACCAGCTGCTGTAATGTGTCTCTGTCCAAAAAACAACTTATGACTATGTCCCTGTTGGGCAAGTGATGATACATCAGTTGTGATTGGATTCTTCTGTGACAGACAATGACAATTACTTCCATCATGGATAGTAGCTGCAAGATAGGCCTCATCCATATAGAGTACAGTTAAAATGACTGCTACTTCTAGCGCTATGGTTCCATCTCTGTCTCTGCTCATGAAGAAATTATGTACAAACTTGCTACTGGGTGCAGCTGATTGCAGAACTTTACAGATTTTTAAATCAAGCCTCCATGTTGTTTGCCACCCTTAGCATTCCCCATTGGTCTTATTACTAGAATAGTTCACTTTTTCCAAATAACTCTGCATTACCATCAGGTGATACCGAGCCTGTAATTTCATCTTGTTGGGTGATGATACTGGCTGTGTCTCCGATTTGGCTCTAACTTGTGTCACCACTTACCATGCAATTTTTCTTAATACTTTGCCCTACTTGTTTCTGAATTCTGTCTGAATTATTATAAAATGAGAAGGAAAACTGCTTAAATATAGAAATATAGATTTTGTTTGTATTAGCATGCTCCTTCAGTTTGTAGCTTGATTTGTACATGCTGAGTCAAATTTTTTTTCTTTTATTCTTTTGCTTGTTAGATGATTAGGGTGACTAATTATCATTTACTACAAATAAATAACCCTCTTTCCATTGAAAATGATAAATCATTTACAAGTGAAAAGGAATCTTTTCAAAATGACCTTAACAGACTAATAAATCCTACAAGAGAAAAGGAGAAAAGTTTGCAAAACTATTGCTCTGTTGGGAGCTTGCAAATAAATAAGTGAATCTTTTGCAATATATAAAGCAGACATATTCTGACATATTGAGCAATTATTTTCTGCTTTTCCTTTTCTATTGTAAAATTGAAGAGACGTATTATGTATTATCCTAAATAAATTTAAAACAATACTATTACATGTACGCTGATTTAATTTACTCCTTTCCCTCACAGTGTAAATGTTTAACATGTTGCTTATTAGTTATATAAAAAGAAACCCAAATGACACATTTTATTCCTGTCATGTACATCTTCGCTTTATATAATACAGTCTACAATGCAAACTATCAGTCAATTAATAAAAATAAGGTCTCCTATAAAGCATTAAGTCAAAGTGAATGGACATTACTGAAATGACAGCTATATTATGTACAAAATAATACTATTTCATCTCTCTTGTGGTGTTTCTTTTTGTGGAAAACTTTGCATAATCTGATTAAACCACTATCAACACATATCTTAAGGGCATGTCCCCAGGAATCTTGAATATGTGAGAAGATAGACAAAAAGCTATGGAAAGATATTTTTACTAGACCCCTACTTTGCAAACTATTTCACAACAAATCAATTATGTGTGTGTGTGTGTGTGTGTGTGTGTGTGTGTGTGTGTGTGTGTGTGTGTGTGTGTGTGTGTGCGCATACATGTTTATGTATGTGTGTGGGTAGGCTGGATTCAGAAAACAGGTTTACCCAGCTATGGTAAAGCAAACTAGCACAGTCAAGGTAAATAAATGTGGCCCAAAGTAGATTAGCAATGTAGCAGATGAGATGTTGCATAACGGACATTAATTAGGAAATTCATTGGTTAAAAAAAGAAAAAAAACATGCTGCATAATGACTTGCTTGCATAGTGACATATTCCTGATTATGCCTGTTCACTTATACATCAGTTACACAGTAAGAGCAGATTCAGTTCCTGATGTGGGCTAGACAGCTCAATTACTACCATTTTTTAACTATAAACGGGAAAAACAAAATAAAGACTCCAGCAACTCTAGAACTGCCACTGAGAGATCTCCCAAACCTATTGTATTACAGGCACATGGAATATATATAAACGATCCTTACAAACATCAGGTGTTTCAGCTAATTGGAAATTCTGAATGCCCATGACTTGTTCCATCATTTTAATAGATAATATCAGGCCAATAAAACTAAGCACACTTGCTATGGCTATGCATATTTCAGTTTTGTTATAGCCTCATCAGCACAGAGTACTTGACTAAGCATTAGAAACACAGGGCTGTTATAACCAGCCGATGTCCATTATCATTAGGGTCACTGCAAAAATATCCCAAACAATAAACTAAAATAATGAGTAAGGTCACAGAAAAAACAATCAGTAAAAACAAAATGAAAACTCCAGCAAAGCTAGAACTTGAACTGAGTGACCTCTCAAACCTCTTGTATTAGAGGCACATGGGATATATGCAAATGATCCTTATGAACATCAGGTGTTTCAGCCAATTGGCTATTCTGAATGCCCATGATGTGTTTCATCATTTTAATGGAAAGTATCAGGCCAATAAAGCCAAACATTTGAAATGAAATATGCATATCCACAGCTAGTGGGGTTTGGCTTTATTGGCCTGGTATTGCCCATTTGGGAGGTCACTCAGTGGAAGTTCTAGCTTTGCTGGAGTTTTCATTTTTTTTTACTGATTGGCTTTTCAGTGACTCTCTCACTCATTGTTTTAACTATAAATGGGAAGGAAATGGGTATATAGGACAGTAAGCAAAGAGGTAAAGCAAACTGAGGTGCTCAAAGGCAAACCAAGGAAGCAAAATTATTTTTGGTTTGGGGATAGACCTTGTTTTTTTTATTTTTATCAGGAGGGGTAGAAAGAGTAGATAGCAAGGCTAAGGTGAGTGCAAGAAATAAAGCATATGGAAGGCAACAGAGATATAGAAACTCATAGGACAGACAAAGACCAATACAATTTTGTTGTTATTAAATGGGGGCAGAAAACAGATAGATGTCCATAGAGAGGGAGAACAGTGTATGAGGATGAAGGTTGGACTACTAGGTGAGGGAAGTGATGCAGAAGGAAAGGAAACACCATGATAGGGGAACAGAGCAATGTGACTGCTCACTATCATGCTGCCCAGTGCCACAACCAGCTAGGGACAGTACAATTCCATTACTACCCTCATGGCTTGGCCCAGCCAGTGGTAGCCTACTAGTCCAGGAGAGGCATTTTTGTGACTCTGACAGATGAATGGTGAAGAATTGCAGTATGTCAATGAAGGGATCCAACTGCCAGTCTCCCAAATCTACCAACTGCCCCTCCACCTCCTGCTGAGTAAAATTTTGTAATTGGCCAGTGCTGGGCCCCTGAGGGGGAAGACTACATCACTAGAACACGACTTTCAGAGGGTAACAAAGAAACTTCCAGGTCACCTAACATTGGGTGACCTATTTTTCTCCACAGAGAGGCTGGCCTGGTCACAAGAGGAAATCCAGCCGACAATGTCAAGACAGTTGGATAGTGTTGACCGCAGCCCCCTACATCCACTGCCATAACAGATATTGCAGAAAATATGAAAATAAGACGAGAGAGAACGACAGAAAGAAAACAGAAAAAAGTAAATACAATATAAAAACTTACAAATAATAAAAACAGAGAGAGAAAAATAACAATTATCAAACATGTGCATGATACTGTCAGCAGAACAGACATTGGCTATGTAAACTGTTGTGAATTATACAATGGCAAACACAATACAACATATTTAGCAGATAAAAGGGTACAACCAGCAGCATAAGAGCCACACAAGTCTGGATTAAATGCCAGCTAAAAGTGTTCCTTCTGTGTATGTCATGTGAGCATTGCATGTGTTAAAAATAGTGATGACAGGTAGCACTGAAACTGGCTTTAACAAATACAGTAGCCAAAAGTATTCTGGATACTGTACTTGTTCATTAGCCAGATGTTTTATGCCTGAAAAGTTGTAGTTATTTGGCAGACACACTCTAGCAGACAATGCCCTGCATGGAGCATGGTGACTGAATGTGATGAAAGGAGATACTACCAGCCATGCTAGCTGGAATTTTGTAAGTAATTTTATGTCAATGGTAAATATCAAAATGGTTTATATAAGATGTTGTGTTACAAATGTATAAGAACTGTATGTCATGTGCATATCAAAGTGCTTGTACAGAAGTGTGTGTGTTGAAAAGGTATTTGTAAAATGCTTGTGTTTAAAATGGATCCACGGTGTGTTGTACTGGAAGAAAGCAGAAATATACATGCACTATTGTAACTGTTTAAATAATTATATTCTAACAGTAGAAACTAGAATACAGGAGGTTAACTTCAGAAAAATAACAAAAATTAAATTACTTTATGGCTATGCCACAAAGGATGGTATCTTTCAGTCTTCAATGCAGCAGGAGACACAATGTCCATACTAGGAAACATTCTGTATTGTCTTTAGGGTGAACTAATTGCTAGTTTTGAAAGCATGAAGGAATGCAACTGTTTTATGAATTCCAGCATCTTTAAGAGACCTGAGGAGAAGCCCCTGTCTGTAAATTTTACAGGTAGATGCTAAATACTGCCAGCTTCATCAATGGTTGTTTGGCCTGGAAACAGGAGTCTGATGACAAGAAATGATGTTGCTCTGCAAGCTATCTCAGCGGTAATATTTTAGATATTAAACTGAGAAGTCTCTTAGTCTCTTGGACCTGACAAGAAGACCCATTTACCACACATCTACCTTGCTCTAATAGTAAGTTAATGCGGCATAGTAACTCTCTTAAATTCAGTCAGGAATATAGTAAAGCTTAGTTTAAATATTTTTCTTTATTTATTTGAGACTGTCCTGCAATGTTGTTTTAAATATTTATTGTGGTTTTGAACTCTGATGCCACTGTGAATATGCATTTAGTATTGTTTTGTTGTTTTATTATTTTTTATTAAATATATTTTATCCTTTCAATGTGGCTGCTCTGCGTAGAGATATTTAAGTTTTGAGAGTACTTGCATATTTGTTTGGTGACACTGTGTAGACTACTTGTAATAGCCTTGCTCTTGGTCAAACTGCCATTTGTATTAGTATTAATATTACACAGTAAGATTGGGCACACTTTTGTAAGGCCTCAAAAGTAGCTGATAAGGAGTGATTGATGGCAGTAATAACTACCTTATAGTCTGGGCAGAAGGGGGCATAGCTAGTGAACCTGTGCCAACCTTTCCCAGGCAGGGGCATAAAGCACTGATTGGACAAAGAAGGTGCTGGAGGTCTTGTCTTGGCCCCTCAGCTGAGATCTTAACTCTATATCTGTGCCAGTGGTGAGTCTTATTGGGGATCTAGAGAAAGAGGGAGAAACCAGCCCCAGATTGACTGTGGTCTCTGTCTGCTCTTAAGGGAAATTGAACCTAATGCAGAGAGCTGCATCTGGAAATACTGTGTGTGTACTTGTCATCCTCCCAGTGTATGCACCCTTCTGGTGCCAATGGTGAGGATTGAGGCTCCTTGATTACTGGTCCAGTGGAGGGTCAATACAATGTCATTAGGACACAGCTCCAGAAATGAAAATATCATAAACGTGAGCCACAAACACCTGGTGGCAATAATGTACATAAAAGAAACAGGCATGAGTAAACATCAACTGGTAGCTTGACTGATGCACTTCCATGTAATGTTACTTGTAAGAGACACTGGGTATGGAATTTGAATGGACAGTGGAAGAGTAAGGGTGAACAAGCAGTAAAGGACACTGTTTATCAATAGCAGGGGGTAAGGCTATGGATGTCACAAAGGTTTTGCAGAAATAGAGTATGACATCAGAGATAGTGTTACAATAATGACTGTGTGGCCAGTCATCTTTATCATATCACTGATGGCAGTTCTAGGAGTTTGAACAGATAGCAAAACAGGTCAGCCTGCATTAACATGGTATGCTATACAGTAGTCATATAGAGACTGTATTCAGTTGTTAAATTAAGTAGCAACAATGCAAAAATGGACAAAAAAAACAGGTATGTAAAGTATGGACTAACATCACTGTTATGCACCTACCCCTGTGCCTAGTAATTGTGTGATAGACGAGGTCAGATCATTCTGCCACAACATGTCTTGTCATAGACATTGATTGTGAGACTGTCCTTTGACATATGTCATATTGCTATGGCACCTGCTACACTTAGCATAGTAGCACAGTCTCACCCTTTTTTCAACCAGAAATCTTGGTGTACAAACACACTGGTGGCTGCAACTAACTGTAGTTTTTATACATTTCTGAATCACTCCATTATTTTTTTCCATTGTTTGCTCTCATTTAACTTCACAATGGGACTCATTTGCTCAGTGTTGTTCATCTCCATGTCATCATACGGTCATTATCATGTAATGCCAAATGCACAGTTTGAAATGCTTACATGACAGTACTACCTGTCCCTTTATTGGCCTGCATGCTACCATTCTTCACACAATTTTGCCAAATGCATTTTGCTGTTTGTTTCTGAATCCTAAGGCATCTGCATGTTAATATGTATATGTATATCTTTATCTATATTTATATCTATAGCTATCTGTCTATCTACCTATCAGTCTTTCTAGATAAATGTCCACGATAGCCATGCACGTGTGTGAGTGTGTACGCATGTGTGTGTGTATGTGTGTGTGTGTGTGTGTGTGTGTGTGTGTGTGTGTGTGTGTGTGTGTGTGTGTGTGTGTGTATACAGGTATATTTTCCTATAGTGCTTTGTGCTTTTCAATAAGATATCCTTAAGTTATTTAAGGCATTATAACAGGATAAAATAACTTAACTACTGTCATTCATACTGATGGTTGTCATGAAATCAATTATTTGGTACTGGAAATGTTTGTGTCATCCTCGTTTTCCTGCAAATTGACTTTAATCAATCCAGCTGTAAAATGATTACCAGCACTGTTTTAAATGGTAACTATCTGAAATGTGTTTGCACATATGAAGACTGAATGACTGAAAATCCAGACTTACACACACACACACACACACACACACATATATATATATATATATATATATATATATATATATATATATATATATATATATACTAAATCTGGAATCTTGAGGTTGGTATTTACATGTCTGCAGATGTGGGGGCCTTGACCTTGACCCCCACATCGGTAGGGTACTGTTATTCTGCTCCCCAGCCCCCCTAACACACACACATAAAAAGAGGTTTAAATGAGAAGAGCAATGTTCAAGATTTTCTCCGGTATTTTTGGTCTTTTTTTTATACTTTTCAGAACTCATATTGCTGAGTCCTGACATTTCCCTGGAAAGTGAATCATTTTAAACATTGCTCCTAATGTTCTGTATCTAGATGTATTGAATAAATAATGTTCTATAATGATGACAGCATTGCTACTGCCTCAACATCTCCTATGTGATCCATGAAGTACATTAATTTATGGAATTATTATTACTTGTTGTTAATGCTGTTTATAATAGGTCATGACATTCAGTCCCCCACTGTAGTTCTTTTCAAATGCCTGTATCTACTCTTCATTGATTAGTCATAGAAAACATTTATTTGGTTATTTCAGCTTTTTAATGTATTGTGATAAAGTAAAAACAATAATGATTACATAAAAATATTTTAATATAATAGTGCATGCTACCATACTAAAAATCAATGCTTTCTGCGTGGTTTGCTATTAATGATGGCTAGCAAGATTTGAAAAAAAAACTACACTAAAAAATAATAAGCTATGCCTTATATAACAGATTCATGATAAACATTATATAGACAAAAAAAAAACTTTAGGCTACCTGGAAAAAGAAGCAACAGAGGAACTGTGAAAATATAAACAATAAAACCCAGAGATTTTTGAAAGGTTTAAAAAAAGAAACACAGACATGAGAAAGAAAAAAGAGATTTGATATGGTGCAATATTTATGCAAAGGAGAAGGCCAAACTAATCAATACGATAAAAGCAGCTCCAAAGATATTTGAAGAGAAATAGCAGTGAAAGAACACATATATGGAAAATTACACAATACAAAAAACAAAAACACAAAGGAGGAATGCAGAACAGAAATTTAGTAAGGTAAAAGTTAAACAAATAGAAGGTAAAGTTATGGAATACCTGCAACCTCAAAGACAATGCACAATTGTGTGCAGAGCTCATTGTAAACAGAGCCATCTATACTGTGCCAGAAGATATAGCAAACCTCCTGGCTTATAAATTCAGCTCCAACTTTACTCCTATCTCCTTCTCAACCTTCCCTCAGGAAATATCATCAACTACAACTTCTCCTAATATAACTAGGGAACAGGTCCTTAATGCTCTCTCTAAGACCAATAACATTGCCTCAATGGGCCCAGACAATATCCCAGGATGCCCTCTAAATAGCATGAAACATGACCTATCAGGACCTCTGGAATTACTATTTAACTGTAGCCTCCAAACAGGCTTCGTGCCTCATGAATGGAGAAAGACAGCAGTCATCCTTCTGCACAAAGCTGGGTCATCTACAGACTCCGGAAACTATAGACCCATAAGTCTCACTAGTCTTATATGTAAAGCCATAGAAAACATTATCATGGAGATGATCAATAGAGATATAGTAAACCTCCAGACACTGCACCCAACCCAGTTTGGTTTTGTTAAGGGCAGATCATGCCTAGTCATCCTGGTGGACTTCTTTGAGAAAGTCACCAAAGCAATGGACTAGGGCAAAATCATTCACACTGCCTACCTTAACCTGGCCAAGGCATTTGACACAATACCCCACTCGGGCATTGTTGACAAACTCAAGAGGTAAGGTACAAACCCATATGTCACATGGTGGATAGCCAAATGGCTCACAGACAGGATCCAGGAATTTAGAACTGGGGAGTCCACTTCTACAAAGAGGCCAGTTACAAGTGGAGTTCCTCATGCATCAATCTTGGACCGCTCCTTTTTGGCATTTACTTCTCACAAGTCAAGGCCTAGGTGTAGGGACCTGAATTTTGTCTGTGACTTAAGTAGAATATGCTGGAGAGACAGATATGTGCTCCTGAGACTGTCCTTCCTAAGGAACAGACTGCCAAGTGAAGCTGAGTTCATCTATTACCCAGTTTAAGCACAACCTAGACAAGTTGATGGGGAACAAGAAATTTACACTGGGCCTGGCACACATGTCCCTGACAAACAGAGGTAGCTTATAAATGCCTGTCACTCAGTGTTTTATTTGGATGCAGAACATCATTATTCTTTCGGCAAAACTTGGCTAGGCTTAGAAAGGTCACCCAGGATGTTAGCTTAGTAACAGTCTATGAATCTATAGAACTGACACATGCAAAACTATAAACAGAACACAATTTGTATTTCAGTCTACTGTTAGATTACGGGACAAATTGCTATTATCAATTAGGCATAATCCTACGGGAAATCTTTAAGACCATTTTCTATACTTGAAATGACCCTCAGGTTTATTCCATGCATCTAGATTTTTTTGTTTTAATATGCCCAAGCAGGATCTAAACATAATTTACTGAAACCTTGGAAGCTGAGGATTTTTTTCAGTATTCATAAACCCTATCTTAGATGTTATACAATGTTTAGCAGCTCTGTGAGTGAGCTCTGTAATACAAAATCTGTTAGAGCTGCTTTAATGATTACTTCACAGTGTGAAAGGCAGTTGCAGAAGTAATAAGAAAGTGTTGATATAAAATTAAAAAAAAAAAAACAACAGTAAGAAAAGTGACAGAAGTCACACTGATGAAAGAATTTAGAGGAGGAAACATTAGCAGAGCTAGGAGAGTGGGTGGCCGGTGGCCATGATGGTACAGAGGTTAGCGTTGCCACCTCACAGCAAGAGGTTCTCCGGTTCGATCCTTGGCTGGGGTGCCTTCTGTGTTGAGTCTGCATGTCCTCCCTGTAGATGCGTGGGTTTCTTCCTGGTGCTCCGGTTTCCTCCCACATCCTAAAGACATGCTGTAGGTGGATTGGACACTGTAAATTGGCCCTAGGCCTGAGTACATGCCTGTGTGTGCCTTCTCTGGAAGGTTGGGCACCGGGCTGGCAACTCGACACCATAAAACTCCACTGTCAACCATGAGTGGACAGGTGATCCACTGTGGCCACCCCTAACCAGAGAAGAAGGAGAGTAGTGCAATGTTAATTATTAGGATTCTACTAAGATTGTAAGTGAAGGTAAGGAATGGGAAAAATTGAGAAGACACCAGTAGAGGAAGAATATAAGATGTATCTTGTATAGTGTGAAAGGTAAGTACACAAGGCAAAGTGCAGGGCCAGGAAAGGTGTAATCCATTGTCACTTCATATATATTAAAGACAATAAGGAGTAAACAGTAAGTTTGTAGTCTGAAGACAAGTCTCCTTGTGAACATTTTATAGCTATTTAGGGAACTGACCAAACTGAGTAGACCATTTTCTATCCAAGTATATAAGTATAGGTATATAAGTATAAGTACAGCGTAAGTACTGTACAGGTATATATGTATAACCTTTAAAGGATCAGTAGCTAACCCCATTACAGACCACTGTAAGCACAGGAAACTTGAACAACATTTCACAGAAACTGTTACAGAAGATCAAAATGGAAAATAAAAGAAAAGATTGGTAGATATGGATTATATATGGTTATATGGAAATGGGCAGGAAGATGATAGGTTTAAGATCAAAGTACTGTTTATGTAGCCTATAGAAAGTATCCTGTCTATTTTCTTTAGCCTTTAGAATAAGATGCAGAGTAACACACTTGCTGCAGTTTGGAAGAGGTCAGTCATGCATTGATACGTACTCTAGGAGTCGTCAGGACTACAATGATGATTTTGCAATTTTCCTACTGTCGCCCTTGTTGCAAGCTTTACTATATGTGTTTGTTCTATTACCTGAAACCTAAGGTTTATATAGTCCTTGTAGTTTTAGATATTGCATTTTTTTCTTGTCTTCCATTGCTAATCTTGAATTTGATTCTGTAATGTGTCCCTTTTTATAAATATACAAGGCTATGTAAAATGAGGCTGGTTATATATAGCTGTATTATCACTAACTGACTGTTGGGATTTAACATCTGCTTTGTATACAGGAAGTCTACTTTTTCTTACTAGTATATGCAGTAATCTCAGGAGGTGTAATAAGTAGCATAGAGATGTAGATGATCACTGACTTCATCAACATCTGTATTGCACCTGATTTCTCTAAAGGTAAATGTGTGCCATTTGACATGCTAACTAATGTATTTTGGCCATTACCACAAGGCTAAGTACACATAAATTATATGATATGATATGATATGATATGATATGATATGACCCTTTTAAAAAGACTATGAAATATATTTGTGTGGTGCTGTGCATTTTTTTACACTGGATAATTAAAAAAATGATATTAATGCTATATACTAAGCATGCCATCTATTTATGGCAAAGTAAATGCGTTAATATACATTAAAATTCATTTTAATAATACATTTCATTCCATAGACTTGTTGTAGGCACTCAGTTCATAAATCTGTTGAATTTAAGAAATGTACATTGAATAATTGACATTCCTTTTAAAAACTATAGTTGTGTAAGTTGCACTGACTTTCAACAGTAGATAGTGAAAGTCCTCATAGCTGCAATACCCTTAGGCTATATATTGTTTCCACCTAGGAAACAACAACATGCCATCTTCAAATGGCTCAACCTCAGTCCTTTCATTCTGACTTCTGATTGGCTAATCCCTAGTAGGATAAACAGCATTCAGAGTTAAGCTCTCTTTAGGAGTATATTGCCCAAACAATGAAAGAAGAGCCTAACAATCCTCAGATAACCAACCAATAATAACAATAAAACATATAAGGTAGAAAAAAACAACCCATCCCTATTTCATATTCCAGCTGCAACTATATGCAACAGTAAGGGAGGGGAGGGTTGGTGTGGCCTATTGCAGCAGTGAGGAATTCAAATATCTATGTTATGGATAAGTGCAGCTTACACAAAGTGTACTATGTTAATCATTCCCACTGCTGCAGGAGTCCTTAGGCTATATGGTTTGAATACCAAAGCCTATTCATTCTGGGAGGAGAACAGATATGGATCCAGAAATCCCTGGAAATGGTCCTAGCAAAGTTTAACTAGGACTTAGAAAATGAACCCAGTTTGTAATGCTTTGTAAAAGTATTTACAGAGAACAATACAGCTAATTGTCAAATGCTTCCAGAGACCAGTCCTTTCCAGTATGCATTTGCAGAAGGCATGTCTCTAGTGTAATGCACCTTGATACTGCATGGAATTAATTTGCCATGATGAGAATAACAAAAACAATAGCTGAGGATAAACACCTGGAAATTAACTGTTTAGTCCAAGGGTGTCCCTAAGAATCAAAATAGTCGATCAGCTTTTTTTTTTCTTGAAGGGCTTACTTCTATCAGGATAGCACTTGAGCTGCTTATGTATTTATCCCTAGTGTTTAGGGATCAATTGCTTGAGTCAAAGTAAACTCTAAAACCACTTTGTGCATGAATGAGGGGCTTGTTCTTAAAGATATCCCAACTTTATAGAAATATGATTGGATTCACCGACCATGAGAGCTTGCAACTCAGATTCTCTTCTTGCAGATGTCAGAGCAATGCTTAGTACAGTTTTGTAAGTCAAGAACCTTAAATCAGCTTGATGGGCAGGTTCAAAAGGTGACTGAGTCAATTTCTCTAGCACATAGCTAAGACCCAATGGAGTGGCACCCTGTTTACAAGGAAGTTTCAGGTGTAAAACTTGTTTCAGAAACTGTTTCACAACGAACAGAAGAAAGAGGAGGATCCAAGTTCAGACATGCCAAAATAGCTGCAAGATTAGACTTTATAGAGGAATAAGTGAGGCCAGTGACAAGTAACTCACACAAATGTTTAAGCATCACTGTTGGGCCCCTGCTGGTTATTAGTTAGACACCAAGTAGACAATCACTTCTGTTTATCAAAACAGGATGTTCTAGTGGTAAGCTTTATTACCTCCCTTAGTACCTGCTACACAGTTTCATGAAATGAGTGCCTAAAAAGGTATAACAATTGAATCATCCAAGCAGTCAGCTGACGTTTATTAATGTCGAGGTGTACAAAATTCTCTTTGTTTTATGTGAGTAGATTCCATTTGTGAAGAAGTTTGTGGAATATCCCTTGACAAATTCTTTAAGAAGGGAGAGGAAATAATGCCTGGGACAGAAGAGGTTCACCACAATTATTTCTGGGGTATCTTTTTAAATCTTAAGAATTATCTCAGATATCAGTTGAAAGGATGGGAATGAATAAATTAAACTTCTCTTCCAAGGTAATGAAAATGCATCTGTCTTCCAAGCTTGTTTACAAGAAGCCCTGGAACAAAACTTGTGTAGTTGTCTGTTTTAAAGGGAGCCTAACATATCTATCTGAGGTGTTTCCAATAACTGGATCAGTCTCTGTAAGACCCCTCTCTCTTCAATTTCTAATTATGATGGTCTGCCTACGTAGTAGGCAAAGCCTTGTAACTCCATGTTTTATTGATATACCACATGACTGGGTATTGTCTGTAATCACTTAAGGAGGTCTTGAGGACCAAAGCTGATGAAGAGACTTGAAGGCATATGTCATAACCACTATCTTTTTTTAGTTTATGCAGTTTCGTCTATCTGATGGATTCCACAGACATTCTACGTTTACTCCTCCAGAGGACATGGCTGACCCCTGCTACATGGTGGCTGAATGAGCTACACCAGTGGAAGCCAGGGAAGCAATTGAGTGGTCTTTGGAACAACCAATGGCCACTGCAGGTTAACCCAGTATTGGCTGAGGAATAGACTGAGTCTGCAATCACAGTAAAGACTCCTTGGTAAGTGATGTTTTTTTTTTTCTTTCTAGGCACTATAGGAGAAGATCCAACAGGACAGGAGTAAGTATCAATGCTGTAACTGAAAAAGAAACAACAGAAGCAGTAAGATCAGCTGGACCAAGTCAGTTGGAATGTAAGCTGTCGCTGAGTGTTCACAAGCAGTACTTACACTCAGAAAACTTTCCCCAGTCACTTTGATTCTAAAATGCAAAATTAAAACAAAATTTTTCTTTGAGTACTGTTCAAACACTTTCATACGCACCCATACGCAAACACAGATGGAAACAAAATGGCAAGTAGGTTGTCACCATGTCAACATAAGCATTACTTTGACAGACATTTCCCCACCCGTTTCTCCATAACCTTCTCTGTTCAACAAAAATTGAAAGTTTACACAAGCAGTATACATTTTTCACAAAATCTCCGTTAGTACTGTTGAAACATTCGCACACACATGTGCTTACAAGATCAAAATGGCAGGTAAGTTGTCAGATAGTGAGCATAACCATTACACTGACACACAATTCCTAAACAGTTCTTCCTACACTTTGATATTCCACAAAGTTCAAAGCTTTTACATGCAGTGTACAGTTTTGCACAAAATTAGCACCACATATCTCAGTAAAGATTCTAAGCTAAAGTAATGGTTCCTGACAGCAAAAGTCCTCTATTTTCTGAGAGGAGGGGTCACCAATGGGGACATATTAGCCAGCAATGAAGCTTTTAATCTATTACTTCTCCTGAGAAGTCCAACAGATGTTTCTTCTCAAGATGTCCAGAAAACACTGAAGAAAGATTCACTCTTACTGCTCATTTCCCTCCAGGGAATTAGCCAATCAGCAGTCAGAGTAGACTGAGTGTGTGCATATCTGTGTGTGGCATGGGGTGGGTAGGAGCATAGAATTTTGAAGCTATCTGGTTGTTGTTTTCTAGATGGGAAACAACCCATATAGCCTGAAGCATAACTGCAGCTTTATTTTCAAAATCAAATGCAGGAATCCCTCTATGCAACTCTTGCCCATCTCAATTTTTTTATAGTCACTGTGCTGCAGTATGTATTATTTGCTATTGTATGTATATTCAATTGTTCTTCATGTACTCTGCTGCACATTTGTTGTTTTGTGGAGCTTTTCTCCCTGGGTCTCTGCTGAAAAAAGACCTCTGTCCAGTTGGAATTTCCCAGTAAACAAATGTAAATAAATAAATGCATTTACAAAAATAACCAAGTTTTGATCTATACAGCTTACCATATTTCCCATGCACTACATATATTTTTGTTTCAACTGAATTACCAAAGGCTTTAACTTTATGGTATGGACTTTCATTTGAATTTTTTTTCTTACTTTTTTACAACGTTTAAATGAGGTTATCTTTCACAGCTTCTGTCCCTGTAGCATTTCTGTTTCTGATAACTTCTTTTCAACCTTCTAGTTGATTCATAGGCACAATCCTTATAGCTGATATAGGTAATCTCAAAATAAACAAACAGAAACTAGTGTCTAGAGCGCTGGTTGTGCCAACTCAAAAAACAAAACTGTAAGACACAGTGGAGGTGCAGGAACCAAAGAACTGCCAGCAAAGAAATTGGGAGTACACAGGTATTTAAGTGCATTGAAATGGGAGTACAGTTATCTGAAGAAGTCCTAATATTCAGGGTGAAAAATGCAGTGATTAAGTTAAGCATTTCATGTGTTTTAGTTATCATGGTTTAATTAAAGCTTTCATTTAAATTTCTTTGCTGGCGGTTCTTTGGCTCCTGCACCTCCACTGTGTCTTATAGTTTTGTGTTTTTATAAAGGTAATCTCCTTCTAAATCTTCAACCTATTGACATCTGTGCCGGTTAGAGACTATCCAGAGGAGGACTATTATTATATTCCAAAATTGTACGTCAACAATCCTAGTAAACTTTGCTGCATTATTTTTGCTATTAAATTCTATTTGCACATTTTTTCTCTGCTTTCTTACTGGATTGAGCAAAGTGTGGTCTGGGCCATATAGCTCTGAATTACCACTCAAGCATTAATCTTTTGAATTCCTGACTATTGTAATATAAGCCAGTGACAGATAAGACAACAATGGGCTGTCATGAGAATAAAGCCATTAATGTACTAATTAGACTCAAGCTTCTAATGTCTGTCAGTTAATTTTAAGGAATTTGGAATAATGATCCATATGTGTAACCTACATGACATCTTTGAAATGGTACAATATAATATCCACTGGACTCCATAGTTGATCAGTCAGTAGGTATGCTTGAGCCTTCTCCTTTGGATTATTGTTGTGGAATGCACTGCAGATAACGTAGCTTTGAACCACTTGCTCTATATGAATTGGCATCCTTGGCTAATATATTATATGTTTTCCTCTTGCTCTGCACATTACTATTTCCATATATGATTCACATATTTTCTAAAGTATTTACTTCTTCATTTGATTGGGATCTATTACTTTGACATCTTTGAACATCATGCCATTGACATAAATTATTTCTTCCTTAAAAGAAATCAGGACTGACCCCGGGATTCCATAAAGGGATTTCTCTATGCCAGAATAGTGCAGCAGCTTCTGCATGGAATTATGACCACCGAGCAATTCAGTAAACAAGGCCAGGGGATCTGCATGAGCCTGCTAACACTATTCTAGCACTGACACCACTGAATAATGCTAAAGACCTCATTTTCTGGTGAAAACCATGCAAATGAGGTGAATTAATGATTCAGCGAACAGTGTCCATTGCAGAAATGCATTCGGTTACTGACCATGTACATTTCTGGAAAAATGAAAATGGAACATGACAGCTCAAACCAAAGCATGTATTATAATCGTTAGGCATGCCAATAGCCAAACATATGGCCCCTGGCATGGAAAAGATTTGCAAAATTATAAAAATCAAAGTTTTTTTTGGCTGATTTCAGACATTTAAGTGTGGCGCAGTGGTGTGCAAATGAGATTGTGCCAAAAATAAAAAAAAAGTGAAAAGACAATTTTAAGTGAAATCTGCATTTTGCCATTATAGTGGAGAGCATGCAGAATCAAAGCAATAACAGATAACACTGGTTGCTAAGGGGAAAGGCTCTGGTATAATGGTATAACAAGGGAATAAGGCAATGGGGTATGCAAATGAGCAAAGTTTAATGAATCACAAAATGAGAGACCATTGTCTGGCTGCACCTAACTTTGTAGGAGCTATAAGGAAGTGGTGTAAGGAGGAGAAGCAGCTGACATAAAAAGGGGATGTGTCATGCTTGGCGTAGGCACATTGGAGCTCCACAGCTTCCATTTGAGCTTAGCTAAGCAAAGCTAAGCAAGGGGGTGTGCATGAGGCTGTATTTACTTATTCCATGAAATGAGGAGCGTGTTCACATCCAGGGGAGTGCCATTTCTGCTTAAAAGTGTTTACTTTAGCTAAAAGGGTTTGTGCGGCATGCACTGGATCTTAAACAAACAAAAAAAAAACAGAAATAGCAGCACTGTTTACATATGGACAGCAGGTTTGCACGGTGCGCCATGGGGCTTAAAAAGGGGTGGAAATGGGAAGGGAAAAACAAATGGGATATAGCAGAATAAAAGCAATTAAGTACAAATAATGTAGCTGGCAGGTGGGATGTATCCTAGTCAGCCAATCATACAAGCAGTATCTGCAGCACAACAGTACAAACTATGCAAACACTTTTCAGTCTGTTTTTCCCCCACAAACTCTGCGCCATTGGTGTGCACACTTGGAGGAATTTTAACTGAAAAAATGTTAGGGGCTGCTGTCACTTTGATAGATCAGTATGTGCTAGAGGGTGAGGGTGTTGAGGAGAATAATGCTGATAACTGCCCCAGACTAAGGAGGAGGAGAAGAAGAGTGTTCAGATCCAGGGTAACCTCCCAAGAGCTACATGATCTGGAGATAGTAGAGCACTATGGGGTGGACAGGGGCATACTTCAACAACTCATTGAGTTGTGCTGGCCTCACCTCAGACCCAGAGCCAACAGAGGGGAACCCATCCCAGTGGATACTAATGTATGTGTTGTTTTAAGAATACTAGCTACAGGTACTGTCCAAAGACTTACTCTGGACATTATGGGGGTCTCAGTGGCATCTGCATCCAGGGTACTCCACCAGTGCCTGGAAGTCATGCTACCACATGCCAGTGAACACATTTACTTTCCCAGTACCTGTGAGGAGGGGACCAGCAATTTGCACCTCTTCCACCATGTAGCAGACTACCTGAAGGTAGTGTGTGCCATAAACTGTACGCACATCCACATCAAAGCACCACCTGGTGAGCAGGGTAGGGTCTAGATAAACCACAAGGGCTTTCACTCCATCAACTGCCAGGTCATGTGCAATGCCAAGGGCATTATCATTAGTGTGTGTGTGTGCACGCAGCCCTGGAAGCTATCACAACTCCCATATCTGGCATTCCACACAGCTGTACCAGGGATTTGCAGGAGGGACATCCCATATGGCCATCTGGTGGGGGATGCTGGCTATGCATTGGAGCCATGGATGATGACACCCATCACAAACCAGGAACGTTATAGAGTGTATGTTTTGGATGCTCAAGTCACGGTTCTGCTGCCTTGACATATCTGGTGGAGCACTGCAGTACTCTACAGCTACATGTGCCCACATGTTCATAGTATGTGCCATGCTGCACAATATGATCCTACGGAAACAGCTGAAGCAGGAACAGCATGGGGAAGAGCTACACAGCCCTTCACCATTACCAAGGTCCCCACAGGCACAGAGGGAATTAGAAGAGGAGGAACCCCCTGGCCAAGCTCCTGTAGCCAGACAGGGGTGTGCCCAGTATGCCCTGGCCTTGGCAAAGAGGCAATGCATAGCACACACACTGACACTGTAGGGACCCAGGGACTGACACATCTCTCTGACTCACATACAAAGTAAAATGGATGCCACACACATCACACTACCTGTACCTTACCATGTATAGGCAGTGTACTGAATGCATCTGATATAGACATCCCTCAAGCACAATCCTCACAGCTGCCACAGGCACATGGTAAGTCAGTCTTCTTAACAATAAATGAATGAATTAGTATGTTCTGATAGCATATCTATGGTATTGCTGCATGTATGCAAGGGAATGGGTTGGCCTAGTGGGATAGCAGCAGACAAAGGACAGCTATGTGGGACACCAGGAAATGTTTGCCCAATACTGGCCTCCCCACACTATGCAGTAGTACACAAGGTGACATATCCCACTGTAGTATATGTGGGTTGCCAACTAACTGGGGAGGTCATAGGTCCCAGGCATGGATGTCAGTGTGGGTGTCCCATACTCACCCCTCAGCCTCACCCAGCAAGTCAGCTGTAGAAAGCCATAAAGAAATGTTTAGAAAAGGCCCACAAATAACAACAATGATGAAATACCCCCCACAGACTTACACAGTAATAGCACAGCAGATCTGGCAGTTACAGTAAGCCTCTAAAGGATAAGAAGTCTGAAACTCAAATGTATGACATTACAATCTGACCTGTGGTCTTTAGTGATATGCCTCTTGTCTCCAAGACAGGGCACAATACTATGCTAAATGGAAACAAAATGTAAAGAAAATATCAGCACAGTCTGTGCAAATGTGTATGGTTGACAGGTGTGACTCTCCCCACAACCATATTCCCTTAGAAATGCAGTAACATGTATGTTTGCAGGGAAATAGCAGCAGAGCACACATTGCCAGGGATGACCCAATCAACATTATAATCTGTTGCATGTCCACAAAATGCAGGGACAATGAGCTATGTATATGTGTGGGTAATACTGTCAGGATGTGGCCAGCACTTAGTCCCGGCTGTTGTGTCATAGTGGCCGAGGTACAGTGCTGTCTTTGACATTGCCATATTCCAAGAACTGCATTGCCAACTATTCTGCATGTCAGCTACACCTACGGCAGGAGTTGTACACGCTGTCCAGATGTCAATATCTGTTAATGCAGGAAAGCTGTACAGGCCATAGACAGGGGCCCACACATATGGACAGTGCACAGCTTGGAGTAACCTACAGAGTACCAACGATACCTCTCAACTCTACAGACATATTGCAGAATGTCCAGAGGTTTGCATCATATTTGTGGTCTGTATAACATGAAATAGTGGTAGTCTGGCAATTCACTGGCAAATCACGCAATACTAAAGTCAGAAAATAATGACAGATTGTAGTGTCAGACTTCATACCCTATAGAAACACACATGCTAATGCAAAATCTGATACTGAATCACCTTTCTAGGTTTTTGAGGCCAATACTTAAAAATGGTCCTTATATTTAGGCCTCTGTCCCCCAATTACTTATGGCTTTGTCCAGATGTCTGGCTATCAGAAATTGAGAGGTAAGGTGCCTAGTAGGACAGCAGGTACCTGAAAGTCAGTGTACTGCCAGTGTATAAAAGGCTGCCACCTTTCTGCGTCAGCACTGACAACATGTAACTGGCCAACAGCCATACCCCTGGAATGACAAAGGCTGTTACAGCAGGAGCACAAGTATGCCTTTCTTAACATTGCATTTGCCTTCCAACTATTTGCAAAACAAGAAAGGGTCATGTCAGAACAGCAATGGCAGGCAGTGGGGAAGCAGACGTCAAACCCATAAGAGCAGATAAGCAATTGCCAAACTGATCTCCCAAATGTCTATGTTTGGCAGAACATTATAAACATCCTGTCTCTATGTGTGGGCTTTTGTCTGACTGTCATATTTGGGCCTGTCCAGATGTCAGTCTGTGATGATATGACAGCTAGGACCACATGTAGCCTCATAATAACATATAGCAACACAAACCATCTAAGGACCACAGCAAATGGAGTGGTGCAATGATGGACGACCTGCTTAATAGGTACACTCAGAGGTGTGAAGTCCACAACCCTGTGTGTGATGTAACAGCCTGTACCCCGCCCACATCAGAATTACAAATACATAACAGCAGCCACTGTGACCAAAGCCTGTGACTGAACTACAGAAGGAAAAAGAGACACACATAAGTGGAAGGAGAACCACCTGCCAGACAAATGGAGAATGTGCACACCAGAACAGGTTGTGCAGTCACAAAGGTGACATGCAGTGTAAGGAATCAGTAAACATCACCTGAAATACACAACACACACACCCATGTAAGTAGAGGTCCGTAGCAAAACAAAATCCAAACAATGGACACCTCTAGAGGCAAAATCACATGAGAACTCCACAAACCTACACACCACAGACCATGTAGACTCTACAAACCAGTGTCTTGCAAACACTAAGGCCTTACCAAAACTCCCAAACACCTACCCTACACAGCTAAGATAACAGCACTCTCCCTCTACCCCATTCCATACAGACTCTGCTGAGATGACCCTTGCCTGGCATACAAAGCAAACCAGACCCTGCCTTGCTGGGACTGTTGCACATCTGGAAGTCAAGGCCCACTCCATCAACCTGTAGGTTCAGCATCAACCTAGGCTGTGATATTAGTATGGCTTGTTGGTGTGACAGATAAATGCACCACACACACTCCCCCATCTGTGGAATACACTCCATGTCAACAGCAACCCAAGTACCTCAATAACCCTAGTGATGTGCTCCCTGTATAAGTGCATGGGAAACACAAAATACAGTCCTGTGATCCCACCTGTGTCCCTGCTGGACAGGGGTTCTGTGTGCTGACATGTTTTAACATGGGCTAACCTCTCATCTGCATGAGTTATAAGGGCTTCTGAGCCAATACTCTACTAACGTCATAGCAACCTATTAACCTATACACAACTGACTGTCAGTGGTTCACCATATTACTCTGCACTGCTCTGGCACTGACATACCTGGAAGTCACAGTGCTATGTGGAATATACTACACATATAATGGACGTTTCTGCACAGTAGAATGCACTCTGTACCCACACACATACCTCCCAACCTCTGACAATAAGACATCTGGACAAGGTCATAAATAAAAGTGGGACAAAAGCACAATGATAGGCACGTATTGTAAATATTGCCTTTACATACTGAGAAAGTTCATGGAATAAGGAGTTTTGCATTAGCAGGAATTGTCTAAAGGCTATGAGGTCTGAAACACTAATGTCTGTCATTATTTTGTAATGTCAGTCTTCAATTATTTGCAACTAACTTACCATAAAAACACAAGTATATGTAGACTGGACAAAACTTGTAGACAAACATCTGGACAATCTGCCAATAAATGTACAGTTGAGAGGTATGGCCACATCAGGATATGACTTTTCAGGTAAGAAGAATGTCACACAAGCAGGAGATCCCCAGCCAGTATATCATCAAATTGCTGGACTGTTTACACATCTTCATCAGTCACACGGCTGTAGCCACACCTTACAACTGGCCTTTTTGGGCAACAATGTATATAGTCAGGCTTATATTATTGGTCTGTACATCATACAGCTTGTATTTCTCTGGTAAAATACTGTGATGATCTGAGGCTGTCTGTCACTAGGTAATGACACAATACATTGCAGTGTCAGACTTCCGATATGTCAGAAATTGTCTGCTAAAACAAACCCACCTCTAGGAAAGTCCTGTTTACTTTTGAGAGGTATAGCTGTAGCACACAAAACCCCAGACTGGAGTACAACTATCTCTGGAATGGAGTCCCACTATCACTACAGAAGGTCATATTGGGCATGCTCCTACATTCAGAGAATCACAGGCCATGTTGGAACCCACATCAGACTATATAACTGCATTGTGCATATATGTCTTTGCATACAGACAGCTATGTACACCTTAACTGTCTCTACACACACCAATCAGACAGGATTAACCTCTGGTAGCTGTAGGTGGCCCATATGTGATATATCTGCATCTGTTGTTTGTGATACACAGGCATATATATGGTCAACAGATAAAAATATGTCAAGCATACACACACATAGATGTGGGGAAGAGAGAGACAGACAGTGATAGAGAGTTAGAGACAAGGGAACACACAGATAGTGAGTCCTACAGACGGATACCCTGAATGGCATAGAGTGATGTCCTGCTGTGGACAGTGGCATACAGGTCATAACCAGTCGCACATACCAGCATGAAGGCAAGCTCCATTGTGTAATAGTACTGAGGTGGGGGTTTTAATATCACATCACCTGCCTTTGTGTGTGTGCATGTGTGTGTGTGTGTGTGTGTGTGTGTGTGTGTGTGTGTGTGTGTGTGTGTGTGTGTGTGTGTGTTTCTGTGCATGTGTGTGTTATTAAGAGACCGTTCCCACTCAGTACACTTCCCACTGTCCTATTTCACAAGATCTGCTACTGTCATTTACATTAGAAGTGCCATTGGACACCTCTCAGCCCTATAAGCTCTGTACCACATGTGAGAACTGTGTAACACTGTAGTACAAATAACTAGATAGGGAGGGGTTCTAATCTCACTTCTGGCAAATGTAAGTGAGTGAGAGTGTGTGTTTGTAGGTGAAATGGTTTTAGGCTATTCCCAGACAGTACACTTCCCAGTGCCCTACTTTAGCAGTCCTGCTGATGTCATTCCCCTTAGAAGTATCTTTGCACAGCCCCAGTCCTATAATATACATGGCATGTGCAATAATTATGTAACAGTATAGTACAAATAACTAGATAGCAGAGGTTCCATTCCCAGTTCTGGCAAGTGTGTGTGTGTGTGTGTGTGTGTGTGTGTGTGTGTGTGTGTGTGTGTGTGTGTGTGTGTGTGTGTGTGTGTGTGTGTGTGTGTCTGTGTGTTTGTGTGTGTGTGTGTGTGTGTGTGTCTAAGTGTGTATGTTTATAGGATGACGTATTTTGAGGACTTTCCCACCCATGTTTAATGGATGACGTATTTTGAGGAATTTTTCACCCACAGCACTTCCCAATGCCCTACGTTCGAAGTCCTGCTGATGTCATGCCCCTTAGAAGTACCTTTCCACAGCCCCAGCTCTATAAGCTCCATGGCACGTGCAATAACAATGTTACAGTATAGTACAAATAACTAGATAGACTGAGGTTCTATTTCCAGTTCTGGCAAATGTGTGTGTGTGTGTGTGTGTGTGTGTGTGTGTGTGTGTGTGTGTGTGTGTGTGTGTGTGCGCATGTAAGTGTGTATGTTTGCAGGCTGAAGTATTTTGAGGACTTCTCCACCCACACTTTCCAGTGCCCTACTTTAGCAATCCTGCTGATGTCAGTCAGCTTAGAAGTACCTTTGTGCATTTGTTAGTTCTATCAGCTCTGTAGCGCATGCAACAACTGTGGAAAGCTATAGTCCAAGTAATTAGCTAAGCAGGGATCATATTCCCAGTTCAGGTAAATGTGTAAGTATGTATGTTTGTAGACTGCAGTATTTTGAGGACTTTCCCACCCAGTATACATCCCAGTGCCCAGCTATAGCAACCCTGCTGCTGTCATTCACTTTGGAAGCACCTTTGGGCACTTGTCAAGCTTATAAGCTCTGTAGCATGTGTGATAACTATATAACACTATAGTACAAATAATTAGGTAGGTAGAGGTTCTATTCCCAGTTCTAGCAAATGTAAGTGTGTGTGTATGGGTGTGTGTGTTTGTTTCTTCATAGATGAAACAGTTTTAGGCCATTCACAACTACTAAACTTCCTAGTGCCCAAATTTAGCAGTCCTACTGATGTCATTCTCTTCAGAGATATCTTTGGACAACTCTCAGCCATATAAGCTCAGTGGTGTGTGCAATGCCTATGTAACAGTATAGTCCTAATAACTAGATAGGCAGGAGTTCTAATCTCATTGCCCTACTTTACAAGGCCTGCTGATGTCATTCACCTTTGATGTATATAGTTTTTAGCCCTCTAAGCTCTGTGGGATGTGCAATAACAGCGTAATATGTAGTGGAAATAATTAGACAGGTAGGGGTTCTAATCTCAATACTGACAACTCTAGTAGTATGTGTGTGAAGCATATCGTCTGTGACTGTTGTGTGTGTAAATTATACCAATTTAAGGCCTGAAGACCCCCTACCCATGACATTACTTTAAAGAGCCTGTTAATGGCATCTGTCTTACATGCAGAAGAAAAAACAGCAGGAAACGAACACTTCCAAGAAGACCACAAGTTTAATGGAGTTTAGCTCTTTCTTCTCTACTACAGAGACTTCCTCAGAACAAACATTCAGAACTTCACCCAGCCATATAAATACCACCCCAATTAATCAATTAACTTATTAACCATAATTTAAAGAAATACTTCACAAACACATTATAAAGACAAAAATTCATAAATACTTAAAACACAATTAGATATGACATAATACATGACAAACAACACTTAATCTACATTAAAACTGTATAATTCACATTTGATTAAAACAAATACTTTTTTTAACCTAAAATGTGTTTGAGTCTTAAAACGCTGGAAATGCTAATGGTCTCATTAATCCCAGGATATCTAGATGCATTTAAATACAACTGCCATTTCAATTCTAACAGGTTCAAGTGTGCATCTGCTATAGCCCCTGTTCGTCCTTTACTAGCTGTTGCAAAACCAAAAATTTAAAACAGGGCGCTAGTATTCCTCTTGTTTCTAATGTCCCCTAAATGTTCACCAATTCTTAATTTTAGTTTTCTACAAGTTTTACCTATGCAGAAACTGGGGCATTGTTCACATTTAGCCAAATAAACAACATAAACACTATTACAGTTGTAATGCCCCGTTATATTAAGTGTTTTACCATTAACCCTAACTTTGCCATCCGTCTCTTTAATCAACAAACAAAAGGAACAGGAAAGGCATTTAAAATGACTCAATTTTCTGTTGATTCTAACCTCATATCTAATGCCCTCCAAAATGTTCTTTAATGATCGATCTTTCCTAAAAACATGCCTGGGATTTTTACCTACTTTGAGACCTACATTACCATCAAAATGAAGAATTTCCCAATTTGTGTTAATTATATCCACAATTCTGTGTGACATTCTATTGTATGTTAAAATGAAGGTTGAATTATATCCAATCTTTTCACAATTCCATTTATTTTGACCCTTAAAACCATGGCCCAAAATGAGCCTATATACACCACTTGCCCTTTTTCGAACAACTTCGTGATGAAGTTTGTCTAGAAGACCATTGGGATATCCTCTTTGCTTAAACATATTAATACTAAAATTTAATTCAACAGAAAAATCCACTTCAGAGCTCAACACCCTGGCTGCCCGCACCATTTGGCCTTTAACAACTGCCTTCTTCTGATGGTGCAGGTGCCAACTATCAAAATTAAGATAGGAATTCAAAAATGTGGATTTTCTGTGGATCCTAGTAATAAAACTCATTGTATCCCAATTGATTACTAATTCAACATCCAAATATATCAACATGTAACTAATATAGGAGTGGGTAAACTTAAGAAAATCCACAGTACTATTAATGTATCTGAGAAAATCATTTAAGTGTTCCTCATCACCCTTCCAGATGAAGAACAAGTCATCCAAACATGTGTAATGAAAAATTGTACTACTATATTCACTATACTTCACAAATTCCTGCTCCCAAAAGGACACGATAAGATTGGCAAAAATGGGGGCACATGCTACCCCCATTGCTACACTCTTCACTTGTTTATAATACTGTCCCTCAAACCATAAATAGTTATTTTTCAACACTAATTCCATAAGTACAATTAACTTATTAATTTGATCTTGGGAAAATAACTGAGATTTATGGAGCTGCTGTTCAAGCCAGTCAATACCTAAGTCGTGGGGAATCACGGTAAACAGATTAATAACATCAACCGTGACCATAAGTATATCCTTGGTTAACTGAATGCCATTTAATTTAGAAATAAATTGCCAAGAATCTTTACTAATATATTCAAAACAACCAAGGCACCTTTGCATTTGTTAGGTTCATAGAATGGTCCCAAGTACTTGGCTATAAAGTGAGTTTTCGACCTTTTCCCATCAACAATGGGCCTAAATTGTGGATTAATAAGTCCTTTGTGCATCTTTGGGATGCCAATAATATTTGGCACCCTAGGATGATCATTTTTCAAATACCCAAATTCATCTAAATCAATTCGAGCTTGATAAATCATGTCATCCAGGACTAAATCAATCTTTTTATATGCCACATTGATCTCATTTAAGGAACTCTCCTCATAAGCATCACCAAGTAAGATAGTGTTCATTCCATCTAAATAGTCTCTCCTATCCATAATCACAACTCCATTCCCTTTGTCAGGTTTGATAAACCTAATCAAAGGGTCCTTGACCTTGACTAATTCAAACAACAGCTTTGTTTCTTCATCAGTTAGGTTAGAATAATCCACAAACCTGTTACAAGCATAACTTTTTCTAATGTCTTTCTCTCAGATTTTCTCAAACAATTCCACAGTTTTGTTAAGAGGTGAATTAAACATACTAGGCTTCTTACACTTATTACGAAATTGCACTTCCGAATTACCTTCATTATTGAACCATACCTTTAAATTAAGTTTCCTGGTGTAGCTCTTTAAATCAGTAAGAGATTCCACCATATTACCAACTCGACATGGAACAAAAGTGAAACCTTTTGCAAGGAGAACAGCATGTTTGTTACTTACCAACCAGTTTGAATAGTTATAAATCTTAAAATCCCCCTGGGTGTTAATAACTATATCAGCTCCCCCAATATTAATATTTTCATGCTGATTGTCAAGGCATTGCACTAACACTTCTAACAAATTATTTGCTTCATAACTAACACAAGCACCAAATACATTGGCACAGTTATCAAAATTATTTAAATTATTTGTCTCAAATCTGTTGCCAAAATGTGCTAGAACATCAACCACTTCTAAATCACCTCGGCTGACTTTCAACAAACATTCACCATCATTGGGTACAGCCTGAGTGTTAATATTCATATTGGAAGATGTGGCAGACAACACACCTTGATTTACCTGAATGCTACCAGTATCATTAATTAATACATCACATTCAACATTACATTCATCATCAAATGAATAAAAAGTCAAATCCAGCAATGAGTTGGAAGATGAATCTTCAGTCCAGCCAAGATTATCAAAACAATTGCCAACATTTTGAAAGACTTGAGGCCCACCCAAATTTAATGGGGGAACCAAAAAACTTCCTGAATCTGCAGTTGAAATCAAGTTATTGTCATTGCCATTTGCAAATTCAAGAAACAAACCAGCTTGGTAATAGCCAGATAAATGACTTACTTGTACCGGATTATAACACGAACCAGGGGTGTTGCACATTTGCACCATACCTATGGGTTTCTTGTCCTGGCCACTATGGGCCTCAAGCCCTGAGTTCCATATTGCTGCCGACCTTTCCCCTAAAAAGATGAAGTTACAGGGACCGCTTTGTCCCTTAACCGATCGGACTGCCGAATCTTACTTCCCATAGATGTTTCCGCCTGCAGACACTGATTGCACCTTCCCCAGGTACTGACGTCATCTCGCATCACTTCCTTATCTAACGTGGGTTCGACGTCAAGTTCCTGTTGGTCATGCCCCATCTGTCTCACATGCACCATGTAACACTATACATCCCATAACAGTCATCTGCACAAATGTACATGGGATATACACATGTTTGAACCCATATGTGGTCTGTGTCCCCTAACAATGAGCATTCCTGTGATATCATTACCAAATATGTCACAGTTACTGTAGTGACACACATTCCAGCATCAGACATCATACCTTACTGACACATCATGATGATACAAAGTCTGTCAGTCTATCACATATGTAGCTATGTAGGAGCAGTAGACAAGACCAATCACTATGTCTGGTAGGTTACCACCATCTGCAAGATTATCTGTTGTAAGAGGTTGCGTGTTAGGTCCCAGACATATAATCTAAGTGGAGCATGTCATGTGTATACTGCATTGTAGTACATACAAGTGGACACGTAGGGTTACTAATATGTCTATTGGCAACTGTGTATGTTTTTCTAAATGCACAGCCCCCTGTGGCTGTCTTTAGTGTGTGTATATGTGAAGGCTATACCATTTTGTGTACCTCTTCCACCCTGTGAACCTCCCCATTGCCAACCTAGTGTCAGCCCATATAGTTGTCATCGACTGTACAAGCACAGTTACACAGTTTCTAACACCAAGCTACTGTGGTGCATGCAATGGTTGTATCACTGTGTATTGTACATTAATAGATGGGTAGGTCATCTAATCTAATAAGTGTCACCTCCATGTGCATGTGTGTTTCAATGCATGTCACCAAACAAGTAAAAGAACCACAGACACAAGCTTTTGGGTTTTACCCCTCCTCAGTGCTAGTTCAAAATAATCAAATTGCCCTCCATTTAAATCAATAAAACAATTAAAACATGTGACACAGCCAACCAATAAAACATACACATAAATAAAAAAACTTAATTAAGGCATTCAGTGCAATTTCTTCTGTTTCCTAACTAAAACTGGTTTTAAACTTACTGCGTTATTTATGACAGGGTATACATCAGTTTGTAGCCTTGTAATCCAAGAATATTCCACATTCTCTAGGGAGTTGTTCATACCCCCCACAAATATTTTTATTGACTATTTTAATGACCCTAAACTTAAAAATATGTTCAATATTATTCACAGCTACATGCTTAGCCAGTGCATTACTCTTAATACCCCTTCTAATTTCTGACTTATGACTTATCCCCAATCAAGGAAACCATCATGAAAAACTTTTCAAAAGAAAACTTCATGTTACTTAAAACTGAGGTGGAAAGGTTCACAGCCCCCATGCTAAAGGACAATGCTGTCCAAGCTGCTGAAACCTTTACAAAGGCACTCTATGAGCATCTACAGGAATGCATGGAGTGTGCTATCCCAAGTAAAACCAAGACTCACTCCTCCAAGAAAAGGAAACCAGTCTGGTGGACCACTGCCATAAACAAGCTATACAACAGAAGGAGGAAACTAGTACAGAAAATAGTAAAATCCCAAGAAGGAAAGACATCCCTGATCAGTATCAGCAAGAAACTCAGATCCCTTATTAAATCATCCAAGGCTAGTTTCAAAAGAAAAATTGCCTATGACTCCAAAGATAACCACAAAGCATTCTTTTGCTATGTCAAGAACCTAAGTGGAAACTCTCACATCTGCTCTGAGTTAGTGCAGAATGGCACAAAATACACTGAACTGACTGATATTGCCAACATTCTGGTAGACAGGTTTAGTGCAAACCTCACCCCCCCACCCCCTAAAGGGCCCATAACCATACCAGAAGAATGTAGGGCCCCATCAGTCACTGACACACAGGTTAAAACAGACCTATCCAAAGCCAAAAACACAGCTTCAATGGGACCGGACAGTTTCCCAGGCTGTGTCTTACAAGAGCTCCAAAATGAACTAACCCCTCACCTAAACACACAGTTCAGACTCAGCCTCTCTACAGGCTACCTACACACAGAGTGGCGCACAGCAACAGTTATCCTGCTCCACAAAGGTAGAGCCACAATGGACCCCAGGAACTATCGCCCTATAAGCCTGACTAGTCTGGTCTGCAAGGCTATGGAACACATCATCACGGAACTCATTAACAGAGACATTGGGAACCTCCAAACCTTGGACCCTACCCAGTTTGGCTTTGTTAAGGGCAGATCATGCCTCCTAAACCTGGTGGACTTCTTTGAGATGGTTACCAAGGCATTAGACGAGGGAAAGGAGGTCCACACAGCCTACCTAGAACTCGCAAAGCCTTTCAACACCATTCCCCATTCTAGTATTATAGACAAGCTCACCAGCTTGAACATAAACCCCTATGTCATGAGATGGGTTGCTGGCTCATGGATAGAACCCACATGGTGAGAGTTGCAGGCTCTACGTCCAACTCTAAACCGGTTACAAGTGGCAACCCCCAGGGCTCAGTACTAGGACCCCTCCTGTTTGGTATATACTTCTCAGAGGTACGGGCAAGCATAGGAGGACTATGGCTGACCAAGTTTGCAGACAACTGCAAACTAGGGGCCATAATTGATTCTCTGGCTGATATAGACACCCTCCAGATGGGTCTCACTGAGATGGATATCTGGTGTCAAAATCATGGCCTCAAGCTAAATGCCAAAAAGTACATAGTCATCCCCTTTGGAAAAAACAAAGTACCCGCAAACTACCACATAGGTGGTAGTCTCCTAAATACAGAAAATGTAATAAGGGATCTGGGGACCCAAGTAGATAGTAATCTCTCCCTTGATAATCATATTGCGAAGATGGTCAGAAAATCCTTCTGTGTGGCCCACCTAATCACAAAAGGGTTTGCATCTAGAACAAAAGAGGTTATTGTGCCTCTCTACTCATTACTCATTAGACCCATCATAGAATACAATGCCCCATTTGGGATGTACCTTACAAGACACCTGCAACAGCTGGAAAGACCACAAAAGTACCTCACCAAGAGGATTACTGGCCTCAAACAGATGCCCTATGCAGCCAGACTCAAGAAACTCCAGCTGTACTCGGTCGCATATCGCTTACTCAAAGGTGATCTCTGCCTGACATACAAGGCTATGTCCAACCCAGAATTGATAGACATGCTCCACCTAAAAAAAAAAAAACAAATCCCAAGAGCCACACGCTCTAGAGATATAAACCTCACCACAATGATAAATAGGACATGCTGGAGGGATAGATTCCTGTCCCAGAGACTCCCCATGCTTTGGAACAGGATTCCAATATACATCAGGCAGAGCCCCTCACTAACACTCTTCAAGAGAAACCTTGACGGGTGGATGGGAAACAGAAAATTTACCCCGGGGATCACTGCAGTGGCTCTGCTGGACAGAGGCACAGGGAACTAATCTAAGGGGGTGGCGAAAGCCAACACATTCTGGCTAGGCTTATAAATGCCCTTGGGCAGATAGCCTAGTACTTACCTATGAATCTATGAACCTATATTTGGACATTAATTGGTCCATGAAAGAAGGGAATTTACATACTAGTGTGCACAAAAAATCTGTACATTCAAATAGATATACACATAGACGCAGTATGCATGCTCCTTATACCTTCAATGGTATTGTTAAAAGCCAACTTTGTAGGGTGAGTCGGCTGAATACCAATGAACAAATGTGTAATAAACAAAGGATATGATGGTAGAATTTGTAGACTGGGGGTATAATATAGAGAGTGTTAGCAGTGTTGCTAATGAGGTCATGGAAAAAAGATCAGACAGCATGGCTCCAAGGAAATTATGTGAAAAACAGTGATGAAAGTAGCGGCAATAAAATTAGATATGTAACAACTTTTAATATTACTACAAGAGAGGTAGACAATATTATACAGAAAAAACAGAACATTCTGTTATCTATGCCTGAATTAAAAAAGGCTTTGCCTATAAAAATGAATAATAAAAATAATAGAAATAAGAATGATATTACGAGCAAGCGAGGCACTTTTCCCTGTCACAATTGCAGTGGTTGTAAAGATATTAATACTGAAATCCAATTTTTCCACCCAAATACAAGATATGTATATTATTTCAATTGCTATGCTAGTTGTAACACATCACAATTAATATATTTGGGCACCTACACAAAATGTACTTCATTTTATGTAGGTAAAAGCAGTAGAAGATTAAAAGATCGCATAATAGAACATAAGTCAAACATTAGAAGGGGTATTCAGACTAATGCACTGGCTAAGCATATATCATAGAATAATATTGAACATATTTTTAAGTTTAGGGTCATTAAAATAGTCAATATAAATATTGGGGGGATATGAACAACTCACTAGAGAATGTTGACTATTCTTGGATTACAAGGCTACAAGCTGATGTATTCACTGGCATATGCAATACATTTAAAACCAGTTTTAGTTAGGAAACAGCAGAAATTTCACTAAATGTCTTAAGTTTTTTTATTTATGTATATGTTTTATTGGTTGGCCGTGTCACATATTTTAATTGTTTTATTGATTTAAATGGAGAGTAATTTGATTATTTTGAACTAACATTGAGGAAGGGGAAACCTGAAACCTTTGCTACAATTGTTATTTTGCTTTACTAAAGTATAGAACATTTCTGTGGTTCTTTAATTTGTTTGGTGATAAGATTCATATACTGAACACAGTTTACTGCAGTGGATTTGTTTTTTTGTTGCTTTTGTTTCAGTGCATGTCCCCATGCAGCGGTGTGCATGTGTGTGTGTGTGTGTGTGTGTGTGTGTGTGTGTGTGTGTGTGTGTGTGTGTGTGTGTGTGTGTGTGTGTGTAATGGCTCTAACATGTTAAGGGCCTCTGAACCCACCATTGCCAATCCTAACAGCCCCTGCAATTGTCACCGACTTCAATAGTAGTGGCAGACACTGCCACACTACAGTACCACTGTGCTATCTGTGTTATGTATCTAGCGCTATAGTTCATAAGACTGTGCAGGTAGGGGCTGTGCTCAGCCCTTCATCAGCTGCCCCATGTACAGGACTATAACTCTGTGTGCACTACCAGCATGAGAGGCCAGACATGCATATGAGATAGCAGACACACATGCTGGTGTTTGTCAGGTTAGACTAACACAGGCTGACCAGTGTCAGGAAAACACACCCCAAAATTGTCATGCACAGTACCAGGCATACCCTCATCAACTGCATGATGGTCGAGTGGATGTGATAGAAATAGCAGGGGCAAAAGGTACTGATAGCTGAATCTGTTGCAGTTAAAGTAATGGCTAAGCTTGTGAGGGACCTAGTGTCAGTACTCAAGTAACCTCCTCTGTATGTGTGAGCCTGCAGTCCTACAGAACACCCAGGTGACATGTATGAACTTGTAAACAAGAACAATGGTAACCTCCATATTCTGGACCCCACCTAGTTCAGGTTTGTGAAAGGCAGATCATGCCTCCTGAACCTGATAGATGTCTTTGAAACATTCACCAAAGCTGTAGAGGATGGTAATGCAGTTCACACAGCCTATCTTGACCTCACCAAGGCTTTTGACACCGTCCCCCCATTCTGGGATTATAGATAAACTCACTATACTGGGTATAAATCCATATGTCACAAGATGAGTTGCCAACTGACTCACTGACAAAACCCACACTGTAAAAGTTGCAGACTCCAAATTTAACTTCAAACCAGTGACAGGTGGAGTACCACAGAGTTCAGCCCTGGGTCATCTCCTGTTTGGTATCTACTTCTCTGAAGTAAGGGCTAACACACAGGGCCTCTTCCTGATGAAGTTCACAGATGACTGCAAATTAGGTGCCATAGTCGAGTCCGCAAATGACATGGACATCCTACAAAAGGGCTTCCCTGAGACAGATGCCTGGTGTCAGAGCCATGGCCTCAAGCTCAATGCCAAAAAGTGCATTGTCATCCCCTTTGGTAAAAACTCTGTATGCATGAACTACCACATAGGTGGCAGCCCAATTAATGCCAAAGATGTGATAAGAGACCTTGGTACTCAGGTGGACAGTAGTCTCTCATTTGATAACCACATCACCACAGTAGTCAAAAAATCCTTCTAAGTGGCATACCTTATCACGAAAGGGTTCTCATCCAGGAAAAAAGAGGTTATTGTTCCCCTCTACTCAGCTCTCATTAGACCCATTATTGAATATAGCACCCCTTTTGGAATGTACCTCACAAGACATCTGCAACATCTGGAAAGGCCAGAGAAATACCTCACAAAGAGGATTACGTGCCTCAAACAGATGCCCTACACTGACCATCTCAAAAAACTCCAGCTTTACTCTGTAGCATATTGCCTACTCCAAGGTGATCTCTGCCTAACATACAAAGCTATGTCAAACCCAGAGCTGTTGGATATGTTACACCTAAAGAAATCCCAATCCCTCTGAGATGCACGGTCTAGGGACCTAAACCTTGTCACCACAATAAACAGAACATGCTGGAGGGATAGATTCCTGTTCCAGAGACTTCCCATACTCTGGAACAAGCTACCTATCTATGTCAAGCAGAGTTCCTCATTAGCACTCTTCAAGAGAAATCTTGATGAGTGGATGGGAAAGAGGAACTTCTCCCTTGGGATCATGTCTGTGGCTCTGCTTGACAGGGGCACAGGAAAATAACTTTATTGGGTAGCGAAAGCCAGGGAACTTGTTGGTTAGGCTTACATAGGCCCTTGGGCTGATAGCCTAGTACCTACCTATGAACCTATGAATGGATAAAGGCTAGGTGGCTATATCAAGGGTATGTATGCAAGGTCAGTCTGACTGCCACATTTGCCCCTCACACACTGTTGCATGTAAACACACCTGGTAAACATGTACATATACAGCTGTACCTTGGGTATGATAACGTGACTGTGTTACCACTCCTCCTTACTCATCATTGCTACTGTCAGCAAGCCCACATCCTGCAAACACACAGACACCTGGAACACAAGCAGAATACAGTACGTGACAGTAACTAACAGCAATAGTGCATCATGGTTAACAAGGTAGGTACACCTCGATGTGTACCCATAACTACTATCAGCAGACAGCACCTTACACAGCATTACATTGCTACACTGTACTATAGTCAGCCTGTACATCAGACCCATATGAGCATATCTGTGCATCAATGGTATGGATAACAGGGTTGTGGCACAAGTATCATTACATGGACAGGGTGTAGTATTTGATTGCCAGATGCCTAAGCCGGGACATATGCCTGACATCATGTATGTGTGTGTGTCTGGAGGGGGTAGTGTTCAACTGGGTCATGCAGCAGAGCTGTGAATGTCTGGCGGTGACCGGCCTGTGATAAGGATGTGTGAGTGTTTGTCTGTACACCATCAAAGCATGTGGATGCCTAACACAGGACTATGTTGGACAGCTGTGGACCATACATGGCAG
Organism: Protopterus annectens; assembly: GCF_019279795.1. Classification (NCBI taxonomy): domain Eukaryota; kingdom Metazoa; phylum Chordata; order Ceratodontiformes; family Protopteridae; genus Protopterus; species Protopterus annectens. The sequence continues at coordinate 1,588,476,341 of NC_056735.1, read as the reverse complement.
ATGGATGGTTCACCATCTCCTGGCAGGGACACTGGAAGTGGTTCTTCCAGGAGTATCACTGGCACCACCAGGCCCAAGGACAGATGCAGTACTACTCCCTGATGGTCACTGCTGTCTGCTGGATCTGGGTCCCTGATGGGACTGTCCAGGACAACATGCCTATGGCCTTTTTTGGTGTGGTGTGGACAGCAACCTCACTTAGGTAGTGCTGTTAGTACTGCCACTATGGGACTGTGAATATGCACGGCCATGTGGGTCACAGCTGATCGTGTTGCTGACCTACATCCAACTAGCCAATGCCCTACTCCCACCACATGCTCAAGCACAGACATTGCACGGTTGAGCACTGACAATGTTTCACCCCACTGTCTATCCATGACATCGCAAGATGAAGTATGGCATCATAAATGCCGTGGAGGTCATTACACATGGCAGGGAGTGCTGCATTAATGACCCTGAGCATCTGTCTGCTGTTGCGGTCAGTATGAGCCTGTGCCTCCATGATGGACCGTAACATGCATCTGGTGACACATGCTGTGGCACTTGTGACAGGGGCTTGATGGTCAGCAGTCCTTCGTTGAGCTCCCCTGTCCATCTGCCTTTGTGTGACCTCGCCTGCTCTCTGGCTATAGGTGGTGTCCACACTCACACTCATCATACTCAACACACTAGCCTGTTCCATGCCACCACCCTTAACCTGTCCATTTTCTGTGGCTGCTGGGACTGGGTATGTGTGGGCATACTGACTGTGTGCTGGGACATGGTGGGTGAAAGATGGATACCAAACAATGGCACAGATTCAGGCACCAACAACCCATCTGTGCCCACTATGACCACCATCATCATGGGATTCCACTAAGACACTGACATCAGCTTGGGAGGGGGAGGAACACCAACCCCTGTGTTTATACACACACACACACACACACACACACACACACACACACACACACACACACACACACACACACACACACACACACACACTCCTGCTCCTGGTACAGTCTGGACAGCTGCAACACCTATGGACCCTTGGGCAGACCTTACGGTAGTTCTGCCTGCCACAATCCATCTCTTTCACTTCTACTGTAAAGCCCACAACAAAGGGTGACAAATCCTACTGTGTGATGGGCCTAGTAGCAGAATGGTAATTGTGGACAAGATCAAGGCTATTGGACTGAGCTATACAGTGTCACCAAGTGCATATGCATGTACTGTAAGAGCAGACTTACTGCTATACAGACCACACACAACAAGGTGTAATGATATGTGATGAAAACTGATGAAGGGACAGGACTATATACTATTACTGCAGTACCTATACAGTTCAGACTCACAGGGATTCATTTCAGACAACATTGCAGGACAGTCTGTAATACATACAGGAAACATGTAAAGTACTAGGTGCATAGCTTCATAAGATGATACCAGACTATTGGCCCTGATGCCCTCATAAGCCTGGCCTAGACTTTGCCCATATCCTTTCAAAGTCAGCACCTTTTTCCCCCTGTCCAGCTGGGACACATGCAGGATCCCAGGGGTGTCTCATCCATTTCCCATGCAGTCATCCAGCTTCTTCTTCAAGAGGGCTATACACATACTCTGCTAGACATGGGGAGTATATTTTACAGGCAGACCAGGTGAGGGCCTTGTGTGCATGATGAGTGAGTGGGGCTTGTCTTACTGATATGCAGAAATGCCATCAAGGCTGGTTTGGAAATGGCCTTGTATGTCAGACACAGGTTACCTATGATCAGTCTGTATGAGACTGAGTCCGCGCTTTCAGCCTACCTGTATAGGATAGGTGTTGCAGAACCTGGATTTGCCTGGTCAGGAACCTTTGTGGTTTCTGCAACTGCTGAATTTGCTTGACAAGGTACACGCCAAAAAACAAAAAAGCCATTGTACTTGGTAATGCATCTAATAAGGGTGGATGTGGAGTACAGGGATGCTGTGGCCTCCTGGATCCTGGATGACATACCCATATTTGTGAGGCGGGCCATGTAGACAGCCTTCTGTACAATGGTGCCCACATGGTGAGAAACTTTCAGGTTGCTACCAACCTTGGTGAACAAGTTGCCTCACACCTGTTTGCATGCTCTGTACATTATTACTGTTATAATTAGTGTGGATGACATCTGCCACAGTAGGGAGAATGATGCATCTCCTAGCATTCAGTTTGTGGAAATGCTTCTTACACTAGTCATTAATTGGGTGATGGCCTCTTGGGGGATGCTCACATCAGTAGGGGAATGTAAGACAGTGGCCAGTTTGCAAGCATCTGTAAAGCTGTGTTTTTTGTCCTGCACCTCAGATATGTATATCTCAAACAGTAGAAGCCCCCAGACCAATCCTTGGGGTACACCGCTTTGGAAAACTCTACTACTAGAGGTAGCTTCCACTACTTTCACAGAGTGGGTACTATCATTGAGCCAGTTAGCTACCCATCTGGTAACATACAGGTTGATGCCTAGCTGTGTAGAAGATTTGTATTCTGGCTGCCTGGGGATTATTGTGAGAGAATTGGGCTAGGTGAAGGTAGGCATTGTTTACTATCTTCCTCTCCCCCTTGTGTTTGTTTACCACTTCAGAGTCGACCAGGTTTAAGAGTCCTGATCTTCCTTTGACAATACCACACTGCATGGGCTCAGGCATTTTGAGGTTGCGGATGTCCCTGTTCATAATGTCCTTGATATTGCCTTCCATTCCCTTGCAGAGCAGGCTAGTTAGGCTGATATGCGTATGATTGGCTGGGTCAGTGGCTTGCTCCCCCTTTGTGTATAGGGATGCCAGTGGCTGTCCTCTGTGCAGAATGGATGACACCAGTGCTCAGGCTTTTATTGACTACAGTGTGTAATGGATCTGATAACACATGCATGAGTTCATGTAGGATGCAGCCAGGGATGGCATCAGGCCTATGGAGATTTCTTTGGATTGCCTTACAGAGGGCATTATGGACCTGCTTCCTCATGATGAGGAGAGGGGTGCAGGTTCTCTGCATGCACAGATGTACCAATAGGGAGACAGGAGGGTGATGTTTACACTTCACCTGTCTGCAGCAGGTTGGCTATATCTATGCCGTATGTGCATGTGGTCTTATTGACCAGCACTACAGAACAGATTTGTGTGTTGTCTTTGGGATTGCAGACATATGTGTGGAAGGTCTAGTGATTGGCCTTGGTGGATGTGTCCAATTTGCACTCAAAGATAGCCTTAGGGTAATTCACTTGTGACCTTATTTACTTGTGTAGACCAAGGTGACATTGCTTCCAATAAGGCACCTGTTCTTTGTTGGCCCTGTCCAGCAATTATTTCCACCTATTATGGTATTTGTGTATTGCTGCTGTCCACCATGAACATTTACCCTACCTTGAGGGCGATGAGGTTGTCCTGTCAGGTATTGCTGAGTCCATACAGCGATGTAGGTGCTCACATAGTATTGTGGTGTGGACATGAACACTACTGCTAGTTCGAAGTGATGGGGATGTTGGCTGTAAAGCTATGTCTACCTGCTCTGAGGAGATTTATAGTCATTTGTGTAAAGTTATTTTGTTTGACCCTGACAAGGGGGGGGGGGGGCAGGGAGAGATGTTGACCTGAATATTGATGGCTATGTGGTCAGATCTTACCAAGGAGGATGACACTGTAGGAGAGCTACAGTGGCTACTCATGTTGGTTAGGACCAGATACAGGATATTTCCACCTGTCCTAGGAGTGTTGACCAGCTGATCCACTGCATTGCTAATGACAAAGCTGAGGAATATCTGTGTTCATGTTCAGATGGAATAGGTCATGCACATTATGGTTGGGTAGTTGAAGTCACCCAGGAGCAGGGTAGATGATTGAATCCTGACAGATTCCAGCAAGTCGCAATAGGTGTGGTGGGTGTCCCTAGTCATGGTTGAAGGCCTTTAGCTAGCTATGATTTGAGTAGGTATTTTGCCAACTGTTAACTGCAATCGGGATGTCTCCCATGTGCCATACTGTTTGGCCAGCCTGGAGGTGTGTATGTCTATAATAATGTTCAACACTCCACCTCCTGTGGCTTTGCAGCCCTCTATTTAGGGTCTAAATGTATGATGGGAAGAGTAACCTGGCAAGGTTAGTGTGCCCTCCACAGCTGCAAAGCAGGTGTCAGTGACTGCACAAATGTTGGCATCCTACAGGACAAGGCACACTTGCACTGACAAGGGTGTCATACTAAGACACCTAGCTCCTGTTAGAGCAAGCATCTGCAGAAAGGCACACATCACTGGTGGGCAAAGGCCAGAAAATAGTGTCACTTTATGAATCTAGCTGAAACACACTTAGTTGCCAGCGAAGACGATGTCGCATTCACAAGTCCACTCTGCTTGATATGACATCTGACAATCAAATGTATGCTATTATGTTATGACTTCAGTCTTTAATGGGTTGCCATTGATGTGTCAGACAATACACAACTGTATGAGGCACTGACTACAAATATGAGGCAGAAATGTGGTCAGTCTGCAAAACTCTGGACAGTTGTCAGGTATGGGGTCAGTATATAAAATACAGTTCAACAGACACTTCTGCGCCAGTTGTGTACTATGCACATACCCTATATAAGTCACATTTATAAGACAATCTTATGTATCATAGTAGTATTCACAGGTGACATCTGACTATTTACAACATCCCAGGTAGCTGGCCTAGCAGTGTCACACTCAGTATTGGACAACAGTCACTCTAGTAGTAGTCATACAAGAGCTGAGCTTTGCTGGGTGACTCAGGGGCCAGAGATGTGATTCATGTCACTGCAGACAGGGCAAACAGGAATGGCCATAGGTGCCGGACAGCAGCTTGTGAGTCCAGCAGGTCTTGTTGCAACCTATGTTTAACTTCCTATTTCACATTATTGCATCCCACCTTCTGCATTCCATTACAAGCTTATGTGATTGACATTCCTGTTATAGTACTGAAGAGTTCCTTCAGAATAATGCAAATGGTTAGGTTTGTATAGTTGCAGTCTGTCTTTATGTAGATGGGTACAGACCTGTGTTGCATAGGCAGAAACTTGCCTTTTGTAGGTAATGCTCATGAGCAGGTGATAGCCTGTGCACCAGTTGGTGCCTCCTACTTGCTACTTGCATCCAGAGCAGCTGTGTTGTCTTTCCATTAGCCGATTCCATAGCAACACAGTGCTATAATTAAGTCCTTCATGTGGGCCTTGCCCCTTTTCCTTGCCTGTGTGGAGTATATTATGGAGGTGTGGGGGGGCTACAGCTTCACAACTCGTAGGTGGAAATACCTCTCAGGACAAGACATGTGTAGACAGCACAACATGAGGGACAAAGCTCCTGAATTGTGTATAGATTGTAAGCAAGTATTGCTGTTATACACATAGATAATTGCTAAATTAACAGAGTTTCCCTGGACATGCATTTTCTGCGTGACTTGATGTCTGACAGTGATATGTCTCTGACATACCTCTCAACTGTCCAGATGTCCACAGATGGCCCAGAGGTTTGCCTGTTATGTTTTGTCTGTTCCTCAGACAACTTCTGTTTTTGTGAAATCAGTAGGATAATGTGAGGATTGTGGTCAGTAAATGTTGACATCTTTTAGTGTTTTAGACATCATACCCTTTAGGGATGTTATGTTATAATAAACCCTGTAGCACCAGCAACTGTTTCAGTTTGTAACACCATTATGTGCGATATGGCCCTATTTTCGGCCCCGGGTACCCCAAGTATGTCATGCTATGTCCAGATGTCTTGCAGTAAGAGGTTCAGAGGTATGGTATATCATTATTTAGTGACTACATGCCTGATATCATCCCAGTGAGGCCCAGAGAGAAAGGCTCCATACATACAAATAGACAGTATTAAACATTCAAATTGAACACGTATTAATCAACAATGTACAAAGCAAGTCAGTTAAGAAATTAGTTATATAACAATAATTAGTAAATAATTAACAAATAAATTAACAAATTTAAGAAAAAATGTCACAATTCGTCATACAAACTTGCTGCATGAGTTAATAGTGAGAACAGTGTGATACAATAATTGCAAGATAGATAAATGCAGTCTACATAACAGTTAAAAACAAAGCAATATATGTGTATACATTGCTAACTGAAACTGGACATAAAATCAAGATAGTCTTCAGCAGTTAATAGTTCTAGCTGTGAGAATGAGCTAGTTTACAGTAATGTAAGGGAGTAGTAGGTATCTTAACCAGGAGTATGGCAGATGCAGAGCCAGTGTTTTGCTAGATGTTCCTTAAGGAGGTTTTTAAACTCATGAATGTTGGGGTTATTAGCCATAGGTTGAGGAAAAGTGTTCCACAGTTTGGCAATTGCATGGTAAAAAAGGGTCGGTGCCCTGTGTGTTGTAGGCTTGGGTTATTTTTAACAATAGTTTATTTGAGGATCTTATAGCTCTAGGATTGCTTTTGGATTGGACTAGCTTTTTTAGTGCTGGGCAGTTGTTAGGTTTGTGAATTATATTGTGGGCTATGGACAGTTGTTTAAATGTTAGAAGGTTTGGTAGTTCTAACCATTTTAGTTGGGAGAATACAGAGCAGTGGTGTGTTCCATAAGGGTGGCCTGTGACAAACTTGGCGATTTTGTTATAGTATGATTCCAGGTGATTTAGGTCAGATTTACGAATGTTTGTAAATACTAGGGAGCCGTAGAGGAGGGTGGAGAGTAGATGTGTGCAGGCAATGGCTAGTCTGGCATTGTCTGCAAGGTAAGGTTTAATTTTGTAGAGGGTGCCAAGTTTGGAGTGGACTTTTTTGATGGTGAGGGAGATGTGGGTGTCAAACCTTAGGTTATCATCAATTGTGAAACCTAGAAGTTTGGCTTGGCTGGTGGGATGTATTTTAGTTCCATCTGGGGAAAGGATAGAAAGTAGAGTCATACATGTTTTGGTTATATTGTAATTGATGACAATTAACTTGGTATTGTTGGGGTTAAGTATGAGTTGATGGCTAGTGAGGTAGTTTTCTATGTCCTGGAAAGATTTTTGCATTTTTGTTTGTATGTCTTGGGGGGTGGGGGCTGTGCAGATTAATGTAGTCTTGTCACCGTATTGGACTACTGAGGCTAGTTATTTGAAGACCTGAGGTTGTTAGTAAAAATTGCAAAGAGAAGGGGGCCAAGTATGGATCCTTGGGGTACACCAACCGTGATGGGTAGAAAGGGGGACAGGGTGTTCTCCCATTTGGTGGCTTGCTGATGATTAGAGAGATAACTATGGAACCAGAACAGGGTTGTTGTGCTGAGTTCATGGGATGATAGTTTATTTAGTAGGATTTGGTGAGAGATGGTATCAAAAGCTTTTGACATATCAAAGAATATGAAGGAGACCACTTGGCCTCTGTTTATAAGATCTTGAATGGTGTTTGTGAAAGAAAGCAGGGCAGTACTGGTACTATGTTTTGGCCTAAAGCCGTGTTGTGTGGGGGAGAGGAGTTTGTGATTAAGGAAGTGGGCAAGAGTTGGGAGTGAATGCATTTTTCTAAGATTTTGGTTAGAGGGGAGAGTATGGCTATGGGACAGTAGCTAGTTAGATCCTTAGAGGTACCACCTTTATGTAGGGGGATGAATTGGGATGTTTTCCATAGATGGGGTAGATATTGCTCAGAGATAGAATGGTTGATTAGGACCGATATGGGATAGGCGATTGAGAAGGTAGCAATTTTAAGGAATGCATTAGGTAATTTTTCATCTGCTAGACAGCACGGTTTGAGTTTAGAAAGGAGAGATTTTATGTAGTTTGTTTGGATTGAGGTAAAAGAGAAGGGGATGGGGGAGTGAGAAGAGGAAAGGAGTACAGTGAGAGGTTGATTAGTTGGATTACCAAGAAGATATGTGACTAAGTTAATGAAGTGGGTATTAAATTGTGTAGCTATTTGGTCTGCAACCTTGAAGTTGGTGGGTGTGGGGGGTATCACCTGGGTTGAGAAGATTGTTAAATGTTTTGCCAACATTTTCTGGGGTTAAATTGGTGGGTTTGCTGATCTGTAAGGAAATAGTTTTGCTTGTCTATTTTTATATGTCTCTTAGTCTGGTTATGTAGCTGTTGATATGCTGTGAGGACTATTTTATTTTTGGTAGTGTGGTAAGTGGACCATGCCCTGTCTCTTTGCTTCAGAAGTGATAGGGTGTCTTTAGACATCCAAGGTATGTGCCTAATTTTTGCTCTTATTTTTCTTGTGGGTGCTAGATTGTTGAATATTTTAAGAAAGGTATTGTTGAAATAAAGGACTGCCTGATCAAGTGGGGAGGTTTCTAAAGGTGAGCAGTTACTTTGCTGAAGAAGATGGCTGATATTGGAGGGGAAAAAGTTTTTTTTGTTCCTGATAAATTTACATATTGTGCTAGTTTGTGTCTGAGCTCATTTTCTGTAGAGGAAGGTAGGTGAGTGGTCACTGAAGGAGTCTGGAAGGCAGCCTACTAAATAACTTAGATTGGGTTTGTTAGTTAGTATCAAGTCCAGTGTGGACTGCTTTTTAAAGTGTTTATCTCGCAGTGATGGACAGGTTTGGGTGAAATTGAAGAGAATTAGGAAATTGGAAGGGCTGTCGATGTTGTAGGAATGTCAATCAAGGTTACAATCACCCATGATAATGGTTTCCTGGCTGAAATTAGTTGATGCCCAGGAAAGAAGATTCTCAATTATGGGTAGGTTGTTGCCTGGGGGAGGTAGGTGGTTATGATAATAATAGATTTATTAGGGTTTATTACTGGGTATGTTGTTAGGATTTTGGAGTTAGGTAGGGTAGGAGGGGCACAGTTCAATAGTTCCAGTTTGAGTGTCTCTTTATACATAATACCAACACCACCACCCCTTTTGATTGGTCTGTCTAATCTAATTATGTTATTTCCATTTGTAATAATGTCCTTGTCTTTGATGTGTGGCTTTAGCCAGGTTTTATTTATTGCTGCAATGTCAGGTAAATAGGAGATAAGGGTTGCATGGAATTCAGTAATGTTATTTACGATACTACAGAGGTTAACGTTTATAAAGACTAGGTCTGTGTTGTTGGCCTTTGGAAGTGGGGGAAGTGGGTGGTGGTTTGTAGTATGTTGGCGATAGAATGGTGGAGGGCTGGTGGGAAATGGTTGGGTAATGAGCGGTGTGGTTGAGAGGGACAGGGTTTGGGAGGATGTCAGCCTGGAGTTTAATTTGTGTTATAATGTATAGAGTGAGTTATCTGAATTTATTGGACAATTTTACATATCTGTGAGTTGAAGGGTAAGTCCTATTTGTGAGCAAATGTTTGTAAGGCAGGAGGAGAAAGATAGTTGTACTGTGGAGCTGTGAGCTAATGGTTGCATATGAGTGGGTATGGCTGTTGGAGGAAGATAGAGGGAGAGTAGGTGATTGAAAGTGAATGATGGTGCATGAGTGAAAGGAGATTTAGCTAAGTAAGCAGTATAGTAGGTGGAGTAGGCGATTATTGGCTAGCAAGGAGTTAAGATGGGACATAGTGGATGGTTAAAAAGGTGTGGTGTGGAGGTGAAGAGAAGTGGAGAAGATTGAGGCAGGTGTTGTATTGACTAGAGGTAGAAGGGTACATGTCTTTTTTACGTATAAATCTAGGGAAAGACGGGGTGGGTGGGAATGGGGCTAGGGTAGGGGAGTGAAGTAAGCCCAGAGTGAAACAAAGGGTTAAAAGAGCAAGATGCACTGGCCTGCAAGCATCCATGAATCTCAGAGACAAAACTGAGAAAAAACAGTATCTCCACAGGTATTGTTAAATTTACAGGAAATAATATATGTTAAAAGCCGACAGTGCTGCATGAGATAGTTTTGGCAGAATGGAAACCGTATTTTGTCTGGTGTACAAAACTCAAAGCTGAAATGGGAGTTTGTTACCTACTTGGGACTAGAGTGGCGAAACTAGGTAAATAAACCCAGATGTTGATAATGTATGAAGTAAACCATTGGTTTATAAAAGAGAGGGCAGAGACAGCAAAATCTTGGCCTTTAGCACACTTTCCTGAAGTGAGTTAGGTGCCAAAGTGATACAGAGACTAGGGAGAGAGATACATACGCAGTGGGGATGGAAAAAAGGTGGTGGTGATGGGGGGGTTAGTGAGCCGAAAAACACATGTGCACGCCACAGCCTAGATTAATTTGCACAAAAACAAAAGCTTTTAACACCAGGTGAGGAAGAAGCAATTGGGACACGTACATAAAGCTTGTGTTGGTGTTGTTCTATTTTTGTTGGCTTCCTCCCGTCCTTGTGCCCATATGGTCGCAAACCCTGGACATTCTCTGGAAATCTGTATGGTTGAGAGTTATGTATGTTTGGCCATTGTTAACAGACTGCCAAGATTGTGCAGAAGTATTGTGTGTAAATGTTTGTTGGGCTGAGTAGGGAGAGTAGTGGATGTGAGTGTCATAGATCCTTTTCTATATAAGCGTGCATGCTAATACAGTTGCTGGTGTTCTATCAGGTGTATATGTCTGTAGGGGCAGACTGAGAAATGTCCTGTAACACCTCAAGATTCCCAGTAGACTGTGAGTTGGGCCAGTATATGTTGGTGTAGTATGTGACTGGCAATCAGGATATGTTTGTTCAAAGAGTCATGCTACTCTAGAGCTCATTTGGCATACTGGTATGTTGCTGTGACTGTGGTGCAAATGGTTGTGGGTGAACAATTTCTCACCAATGTCTGCTTTTCCCTACTTTTCCACCCCTGTAGTGCATGATATATTTAGAGATACATGAGTAATTCCCCAGAGCTGATTTGGGGTAGTGTTGTGTTGATCTTACCGTGGTTCAGAAGAGGCTGGATGCAATGTTTGGCAGCTCTCAGTGTTTTTCTCTTTTCTTACATGATTGCAGTCATACCTCTCCACTGTCCTGATGTCTAGTCACTGTCCAGATGCGTGACTCATATCTTTGGTCTGTTCCCCATAACAGTTGTGGGTTTCTGACAAATCACAGGGATGATGTGAGCATTGACATCAGTAAATGATGACAATCATTGGTGTTTCAGACCTGGAATCTATCAGGAAGTATATGTTAAATCAAACCACGCTACTGTAGCAGACTTCTATGCGTATAACAGCCATATTTCAAAGCTGTCACTATTGTTTGCCCTTTATCCCCCCACTATGTCAGGCTTTTTGCAGATGTCTTGCAATAAGAGGTTGTTTATACACACACACACACACACACACACACACACATATATATATATATATATATAAAAAACTATCTCAAACTCCTTAGACTTACTACTGCTCACAAGCTCATATTCAAACCTTCTAGTTGTGCTTCTCTGTCCACCTCTTTACACCCTACATTCCCAATCGGTTTCTAAAACCACAATCTTCCAAACATATATAAGCCTCATCAACCCCCTGGCTACCTTCTATTATTTTTGCTGCATTATTACTTTCTATTATCCTGCTCCCTAGCTAAACTCTGGAATTCTCTCTCTATCACCCTTTGAAATACTCAAAGCTACTAAAAACTTCAAAACTCTTCTCCAATCTCACATCCTTTCAAAGTGGGAATGCTCCTGTAGCCCTACCACATAAACTCTTTAACACCATCTCCCATGCAGTATATACTGCAACCTTCTATAACTGTGCTCTCTTACCATTTGCCTCTACTTCCTCTCCAAACCTATACATCATAAACTTCCATCCTTTTCTCTACTATATATCACCTTTTAACTCTCCCACCTTACCTTCTTCTCTCTTCTCTCTGTCCTCTCCTCATATTTCTAACTTCCCAAAAAAAAAGCTTGTTTTTTTATCTGTACATAAATATTTTACTTACATGTTTTTTTCATCTGAAATACCTGTACATTTAATATGTTTAGATTACATGAATCTCACTTTTGTAAATCATGACCTAGGATTTGAAATGTTAGTAAAAAAACAATGCAAATATACCACCATAGACACGATAAAATCTGTGATTTAATAAAACTTTTAAAAGACAAAACAAACTAAGAAAACGTAGGATAAGCATTTTCAGCAAAACCTTAAGGTTTTAGCCCTCTCCTTAAGGGTTGCTAGTCCTCTCTGCTGCAGCTGTAGGGAGAGAAAACAAACATTATGCATACCTGTTTTTCATATACTCAGGCTAGAATTTGGTACAACTATATCTGGGATACTTAAAAACTGCTGGAGCATGGTTGTCCTGATCATCTTGAATCCATTGTGCCAAGAATGCTGCCTTCCTCTGCTTTAGGTCAGTATAGTGATGCCATACCTGCTCACTAGTTCGGGGGATGCCAGTGGCACTGGTGAGATCACGTGCCAGATGGTCCCAGGCATCCACTTTATACTGTGAGCCCTGGTTATGTACCCTGCAGCAGTCTGTCATCATGGTTTGCTACAAGGAACCCAGACATGACTCTGGACTCCAACATGCCCCAGCGTTACACCCGAAAGCACAAGCCCTCACCAATGCCAGACATAGTTCCTATGCAGAGCAAGCTACAACAGATTTTGGCTGTATTCTTGCCTGTGCCATTTAAATAAGGCTATATCCTCACCCTTTGCCATCATTAGACCATTTTGAAACATCTGAGCTCAGCTAAGTGGTGTGCAAACCCGCTAAGCCAATTTGAGCAGTGCTTAAAGGATAACTGCTGAGCATTGCTTAACAGTGCACAAATCTACTTAGCTGAGCTGGCTGCTGCTTAGCATTTATGTTTAACCGATGCTTAAACCAGCTAGGCATTTCTGAGCACTGCTAACCATTGCTCACTTTTCATTTTTAGGAAATATCAAAATAATGACTTAATTAATCATTACTGACATATTAGTAAGTGTACATGATTTACTTTACATGACACCCTCTTTGTGCTTTCATTACTTTACCATGGGGCATGACTATACTGCATGGGACACTTGTGTATACATGGATGATTTCACATGTTATATGCACACACACTTCCATTTTAGACCAGCTACACTACCCTAGTTGACAAATATCAATTACTACATAATTTAAAATAAAAATAATAATTTCAACACTGCTTTCCCATGCAAAAATAAAATGCGTGTTTTGGTACTCGAACCATGCATGCCTGCATACAAAGCCAAGATTCTAACCACTACACTACCTTAGGATTAGGATTGTAGCTGTATATTTTTAGTTATCTTTTAGGGGAAGTTTAAGCAATGCACAAACCACTCAGCTACACTTAAGCATACCTTAGAATGGAAAAATAAATAAATTAATAAACCCACTTTATTCATATTTATCTGTACTCCTTGTCAGTCACAGTAAGGAAAATTGTAAGGGGACACATAGGGACAGATTTTAAATATTGCTCTTACAAACTTAAAAAGTGCAACCTTGGTTTTCTAACAAATCATTGGCGAATCACTTGAGGTTTAAGTCAGAACATAATGACAGATATTTGGGTTTCAGACTTTATACCCCTCAGGAAATCTATGCTAATGCACAACCTGTTATTCTATCAAATTTCCAAGTTTGTAAGAGGAATATTTAAAATGTGTCCCTATTTTTGGGCCTTTAGTCCCCTATTATTTATGGTTTTGTACAGATTTCTTGCTCTAGGAGGTTGAGAGGTATGTGAGGCAGTAATCTGGGCATTCTGCGGAAACCTGTACAGTTGAGGGGTATGGCCGTACGGCTCTTTTGCAATGCAGGGGGTGTGTGACAGTACCTGTCACACAACCCCTGCATTGCTTCCTATTGGGATATCTGCTTTCAGTGTCCGTGGACACTGAAAGCACTTGCAAAGTGCCCTGACAATGCAGGGTGTGTGTGACAGTACCTGTCACACACCCCATGCATTGTTTCCTATCCAGACTTCCTGCTTTCAGTGGCTACGGACACTGAATGCACTTGGAAAGTGCCATAAGGCACTTTGACAATGAAGGTGTGTGTAACAGAACCTGTCACACACCCCCTGCATTACTTTCTTGATCCCCTATCTATTTCAGTGCCCTCAGACACTGTTTTACTATCTTATTTGATTTCAGTGTCTGCGGACACTGAAATCCTTTTAAAAAGTTCTGTATGGCACTTTCTGAGTGCAGGAGGCATATTAGATGTGCGTGCACTACTTAAACACACCCCCTGCACTCAGTAGTGTTCGTGTCCATTTAGCCTTACCAGTAGCATAACTTCATGAATATGCAAGGCACGCTGCTGTTAAAGCTAAGGGTAAATGGACATGGTTCTCTCCGTGCAGGAATAGCACTATTCCTGCATGGAGTTTATTGAATCCTGGGGTGAATTTATTTCCTTGATGCTAGCATTTACTCACGTCAGTTGTTCACTGTAATGTCATACTTCAACCAGGGTTCCTTTTCAACTACAGCAATTCCAAACCTCTCACATGTTCCTGGTTTAGTGGTATAAGTCAATTTTCAGGTTTGAGTTACCTCTTTGCATAATGTACCAATTTTTGGCAGTATTTATTATTTTCAGGCTTGATTTATCCCTTCTCCTGTTTTTTTTTTCAGTCATTACATTCATCATATATCATTTTAAAGATGTATAATACACAGGAAAACAGACTAAATGACCAACATGCTGGTGTCAATCAATAATTAAGAGAAAGAGGACCATATTTCACATCTCTCTTTTTCACACTGAGTGATAGATGAAAACATGAGGACATCAAAAAAGAACCCAAAGTATCTCCAATTGCAGATAACATCAAAGAGATAAGATTACAGTAGTCAGAACACACATGCAGGAAAAGAGAAGACACTTTTGAGAAGAAGACTTACCCCCGGATTCACAAATACTCCATGTAAGATTTAAGTCTTACTCAGAGGCTGCAGTTGAATGGTATGACGTCAGCATGCCATGAATATGCATGAGGGCACACTGACCCAACCGTAAGTCCTACACGGACTGTGTAAGAAAGCAGGGGGCGTGTCCAACTGCCGAGCAGTCCAAATGTCCACTCCGCTGCAAGTGTTTAAAAATAAAGTAAATAAACAAGAGCGAGTCTGCTCAAATGTCCCTGCACCCAACACCTCACTGCCTGATAATGTAAACCCCCATCACACATCTAAAACGCATAACCATAACATTTTTTAAAATACCCAAAATAGCTGCCCGTATTTGCGCGTGTGTGCCCATTGCTTAGCTACAGTCAGCAATTCTCACATGGAAGAGCATAAGAAAGAATGTTTAGACAAATCACACAAAATAGCAATAGTGTAATGGTAGAGCATTCGCACAAAGAAGAGGCAGTCATGGTTCAAGTCCCACCACTCCCTATCGTATTTATTTTTTAAATTAGTACATGGAATAATACCCAACATATATATGTTTAAACATAACTAAAAAGCAGTGAAATGGCCAATGCATCAGAGAATAAAATAAATTATTTTAAAGGATCCCAATATAAAATTGCCCACAGTTAAGCAGCGCTTCACCCAGCACAATGTAGTTGCCCCTAGCTAACTCACGCTTTACCCAGCGCAATGTAGTTGCCCAAAGCTAAATAGCGCTTTACCCAGCAGAATTGGTTTACGTAGAGGTGTGCGCCGCGCCAACCAGCACCCTGTCGGGCAATGTGGACCAACGTAGAGCAAAGTTGCTTACACACAGCCACCCCTCCAACTTGTCTGGACAGCAGTAAAATAAAATACAATGATAAGGTTTGAACCCAGGACACTGTGCACCATAATCAAAGTACTGAACCACTAAGCCATGACAAATTAGGGTCAACATCCAGTGTTAACTTATATATAGTAATAAATGTCTGCTTAACCATTGCTAAGCATGTCTGCAGTCAGCCGAGAATATTCAAAAACGGCCAATCACAGAAAAGTGTGGGAAACGCTGCATATTTAAGCCGAATAGGCGGGAATTCTCACCATAACTGATTGTAGCTCCCATCTGCAGTTAGAATGTCTGGTGTTGGAGAGGGTACACCCTTTCGAGCGCAATACTGGGGCATCGAGGAGTCAAGATATATGGTTTGGCTCCTAGTCCATCGGCATGAGACTCGACTCCTGCAGGGCCAGATCCAAGGAATAGAGTATAAGGTGGAGGATTGGAACCGGTTGGCTCATGAACTCATCAGTGCCACAGGCATTCCTCGGACTGGTGAGCAGGTCCATCACCACCATGCAGACCTGAAGAGGCGGAACCAGGACCTTCTGAACCAGTGGATCCAGGAGGCCTGTCAAATGCAGGATGCCCCACTACTAAGTAGGTAGTTATGGAATGCAGTGTGTAAGATAAGCTAAGATGTCTAAATAATGGATAGATATGTCTCAATATCCCTTTATTTACTCCACAGTTGCAGGTGTATGTGCTATGAATCAGCAAGCCTATGCAGATAGGCTGCTAAGGCTGCGCCACCAGGCAGGTTAGTAAATATTCTGCATGTATTGTTAAATGATATATGTGAGTGAGCATGAGAAAAGTGTTAAAGCCCAATAATACAGCAATAAAAATGTCCTGATTAAATCCTCTGCATGTACTATTATATAACAAATGTCAGTGAGCCAGAAATTGAGTGTACTAACCCACCAATCAAGCTAAAATAATTCTGGAATACTATCCCTGCATGTATTGACATAACATATAAGTGAGCAGGCCTGAAAAAGAGTGTTGTAACCCATCAAGAAAGGTATAATATGTCCTGAATATGTCTTCTGTATGCACTGTAATAACAAGTGAAGGAGAGAGCCTGTAGAAAAGAGTTTTCAATATAATTAATAAAGGTATACAATTTGGAGTGTGTCTGTGTCACTTACTTTGAAAAGTTGTTATACCCTTGCAATAATAAATAGTACTGTTGTATTAGGTGCTGTCAACACACAGTTGTGCAGTCCCATAGGAAGTGGATGAAGGAATTGGCAGTAGCTGTGAAGTATAAAACATTCATTCCCTGAATAAATCATCTGCATGTACTGTTACATATCTTAAGTCAGATAGGCAGGAATAGAGTGTAGTAACCCATGAATAAAGCAAAAACATGTCTGGAATACTATCTCTGCATGCACTGTCATAGATAAAACATGAGTGAGCCTGTAAAACAGTCTTGTAACCTATCAATAAAGGTATACCATTTCCTGAATATGTCTACTGTATGCAGTGTAATGTCAAATACAGGAGAGAGCCTGTAGAAAAGAGTTTTAATGTAATTAAGAAAGGTATAATACTTGCAGTGTGTATGTGCCAGTTACTCAGAAATGTTGTTGAACCCTTGCAGTGAAGAAATGTTACTCTGATGTAGTAAGTGCTGACAACCCCCAGTAGTGAAGTCCCATATAAAGTGGATGAAGGAAGTGCCAGTAGCTGTGAAGTATGCAACAGTCCTAAACAGTTGTGAAATGGCTGACATGCATAGGTAAATCTGGCACACAAGTTGCCTGTCAAGGTGTTCCCCAGAAACTTAAGTGTGTTACCTGAAAAGTAGGTTTGTGTAGAAAACAAGTGAAAAAGCCATGTGAACACATCCAGATGTGCACATACATAAACAAGTCAATTTCATACAAGTATGTAGCAGTAAAATCTGCATCCTGGACATTTACCATGTCAGATATAGGCCAGGTATATCATGAAGTAGCAAAACCCATAACACAATCAAATGCATGTTGCTCAGTGTAAGAATACATGTAGGGGATATACACCTGCAGTCAATAGGAATTTAGTGTACAGTTAAAGTACTAATAAGATGTTAATGGAGGTTTCTCTTTATACCCTACCATATGTGCATAAACAATGCAATTCCACACCTCAATGGGTATGTGTAATCTCATAACATTTGTTGGGACATATGTCCTATTGTTATTTAAATCAGCACCTATTTTGATGTATGTCCCCAGATAAAACACCACAATCTTAGTGGCCTGTTGCCACCAATCATTGCTGCATGCTGTCCACTGTTGTTCAATACATGCATGTGTTATGCTTGCTGTTCAATGGTTGTAACCCTAGTGTGTTGGGTTAATGGGAATATTACTGCAAGCTGTTACAACTAACTTGGAATGCTGTTGTCTATGTTGTAATTAAAAACACCTAATCACAGAATGTATGGGAAGGCCGGTCCCAGCGGACCCACCTGTCCCACCTCAGCTGGCAGTTGCACCTGGCACCAGCAGGTCTGGTGCCCAGCCCGGGCCACCCTCCTCCGTAGGTCCTGTGCCACCTTCAAGTGGAAGCGCTGCAGGGGATGGGGCTCACCCCTCCCCCGCAAGTGTGGGTGGAGAAGGGCCTCCTGTCACATTCCGAAGGGTCTGGGTTGTGGTGCATAGGGAGATCCAGCGTTTAGTCGCTGATCCCCTATGCCAGCTCGAGGCGAGAGTGGCGAGACTCACGAGACTCACGGGTGAACCTGCCCCACCTACACAGCCCCCAGCACAGTGACCCTCGGGTCTGTGAAAGTCCAGTGGTGACTGCCCATGGGTGGGGATATCAGTCCCACTGTTACCATCTGTGGGCTCATGGGCTTGCGCTTTCCAAACATCCGTCCCCGTCAATTGTGTTTACCCACCCCATGTGTCATACTCTGCCCCTGTATGCATCTTGTTTGCCTTGTCTAACTACCCAATCTATCTCCCTAAATATACCTACTTCTTCTAGCTCACTTATCACTCTCCCCTGAAAAAAAAAAAAGGGCAATGTGTACCCGAAAAAAATTACACCCCATACATAGCTTCCCATTTCGCACACATGTCCATTGGACACGTACACTGATAATTCTAATTGGCAGTGCAACAAACTATGTAGTCCTCACCCCTCTCTCAGGGGTGGAAGGTTTCAAATTTCACTCCAAATTTTCAACATATGTACAGCTGTTGTTGTTAAAGAAATGGGCAGCTATGGGCCTTCCCTACACCCTTCTTGCACATCTAAAGCTTGTTTTCCTACTGTCTTTCCCTCTCTGTGCCCCCTTTTTCACCACTTTCCTATCTCCCCATTTTCTTTTCTTTAAAAGAAATTAGCATGGGGGTTAGCGAGAGTAAGCACGTTTAAGCAGTAGTAAGTGGGATTAAGAGAATGTGCGCATGTGTGCGCTTAGCTAAGCATAGCTAAGTATCGTGCAAACCTGCGCAAACCCGCTTACTACTGCTTAAAAGTGTCTTAGGCACTCTATGGCAGGGCCATTGTTCTGCTGAGCAGAAAAATAAAAAACCTCTGCCAGTCTCGAACCCCAGACCATTGACACAACAGACTGCATGAATTACCACTAAGCCACAGCAGATATTCAAATAACTGTGTTCTGAAATAAATATATCATCCATTACAATGAGGGAATGTAAATGGAAATTAGGAATGGTATAACACAAACCCTTTTCTGTGTGTCTTTACCAGCAGTGGTTGTGGAATTGCATTTCATGACTGTGAAAGGGGAACAAGCCATCCTAGCAGGGAATAATGTTACAGTATCACCTTACAAACACCATACAGTATCAGTCAGACCAGGATACACACTGGCCACAGGAATACAGTGCAATAACCACATTTGTATGGCAGTTAATTGTGTAAGTGAGAAAAATGTACATACTCCCATGTATCCTGTGTTAGCATTTGGAGAGGTGCCTACATGTCTATACTGAGATGTGTGTACTGGAAGCAGCAACATGCAGGTATGAGTACAACATGCACATAACTGGCTACAACCCTAGCATCAGATAAGAGACAAATACCAAGCTTCAGACTGATACAATGGTGTCCAGAGCAAACAAGAATGGGTCCCACCTTTGAAATCTGAAAGGGCTACGCCTACCTAACCTAGCATTTTACAGCAGTGGGCTGCAATCACAGTGAGTAATGCAATCACCAAACAGCAGGCTGCATGCAATTACTGAACGGTGGGCAGCAATTGGTGCAGAGGCTGTCACATGCACAAGTGCAGATACCTAGAAAAGCAGGCTATACCTGCAGTCCACACATGCAATTATATCATTGCAGGTGTCGTGAGACAGAGAGTGAGAGAGAAAGAAACAGAGACTGAAGCTGAAATAGAGGGCAAAAACCCAAAGCAAACCAGAAAAAAAAAACAAAGGTGAAATAGAGGGCAAATATCCAAATCAAACCAGCCCAAAAAAAAAAAAAAAAAAAAAAAGACCGAAGGTGAAATAGAGGGCAAATACCCAAATCTAACCAGCCAAAAAAAAAAAATAAAGATACAAAACAGTATCACACAGAACAGGTAAATAAAAAAGTAAGGTATGTAACTCAAATGTATGTGTTGGCATGTTGTAGATGTTCCCAAAGAGTACTCCACGCACTGCAAATCATTCATGTGTGGCAGCAGTATGTATCTATCTGTATCTGCACATGTGCATAGGGAAAGGGACATACTGCAACTGTTAGTGAAGGGTGGACAGCTATCTGTCAGTGAATGTTGATATGTGCATATATCCATGCAGATTGTAGTGTGTGGCCTAGAAGACAGCATGCAGTGTGGTGGAGTGGCCTTAGGTCAACTGGTGCCCTAGGTAAAAGGGCCCCACGGTGCTCCCACCACACTTCCTGGTACCCCCATCCTTGTGTCCACATAAATATTGGAAAAGCACCCCTGCTAGAGCGGCACCCTAGGTGGCCACCCAGTAAGCCTATGCCTAAGGCCAGCTATGGTAGTGTTGATATATGTCATGTGGTGGTTAAATGCTGTGGGGCAGATTTGTCAGATCTGATGTGTTACAGACAGTGAGGCCTGCTAATGCTACAAGGGCTGAGGACACCCACATGCATTCTGCACAACACTGTGCAATGTAATTACATACCTGTACATCCCACAACTGTTGCATAAGTGAGATCCCCACCATGAAAGGAGGACTGTACATGTGCCTATGTACATGTATGTGTACAGCAATGGATGTGTACATGTATGTGTATAGATAGGCATATACATAATGTATATATATATATATATATATATATATATATATATATATATATATATATATATATATATATATATATATATATATATATATATATATATATATATATATATATATATATATATATATATATATATATATATATATATATACATACATATATATATATATATATATATGTATATATATATATATATATATATATTGGCTAAGGCTCTTGCCACCCCCATAGTGCCTTTTTTAGGCAAGGCTCAAATTCTATACCTACCACCCTAGAAAACAAAAATGGGAAGAAACTGAGGGTAATGCTGCTCAATGCCAGAAGTCTAAATCTCAAAATGCACACACTCGAGGCCCTTCTCAGTATGGAGAACATCGATGTCTGTGCTGTAACTGAAACCTGGTTCAAGGCTCATGAGAGCACCCCGGCACTATTAGGTTTTACCTCATATCATGCGTTCCGGCCCCAAAACCCGGACCACACCACAAAAGGAGGGGGTGTATCCATATTCATAAAGGATACCCACACCTCCAGGTTGGTGGCAACGCACGAAGCTTCGGAAACCATCCAGGTGCAACTAACCATAGGCAAAACTGCTCTACAAATTGTAGCATGCTACAGGCCACCCTCTGAAACTCAGGAAACCCACACAGCCTTCCTGAAGACACTGGAGGGTATAAATGTATCTCCAAACACCATCATATTGGGTGACTTCAACTACCTGAATATAGACTGGGAACATTACTCAAGCCCTAACTTTCTAGCCCAACGGTTCCTGGAGTTCATAAATTCAAATGCCATGGAACAGCTAGTCACTGTTCCCACGAGAGGAGAAAATATACTAGATCTCATTGTCACAAACATGGGGACAAAATGCTCCACACCGGAAGTATATCCCTCATTGGTGAGATCTGATCATAAACTAATCTCACTGGAAATCCACATCCCGCCTCTATCCCAAACAAAAAGACCATAGTGAAGAACTTCTCTAAAGCAAACTTCACACTACTCAAGACTGGTGTGGTATCCTTCAAGGCCCCTGAGCCAGAGGAAACCACAACCCAAGCTGCGGAAGCCCTTACAAATGCCTTCTATGAACACCTCCTGGACTGCATGGATCAGGCAATCCCAAATAAAACCAAGACTCTTTCCACAAAGGGCAACTGTCCAGTCTGGTGGACCCCAGCCATGAACAAGCAATACAATAAGAGGAGAAAGCTAATACATGATAGAACAAAATCCATAAAGGGAAGTCACCCCGGATCATTATTAGTAAAAAATCGAGCACTCATAAAATCAACTAAGGCCAATTTTGAGAGAAAAATTGCCATGGATTCAAAGGACAATCATAAGGCCTTTTTCAGCTATGTTAGGAACCTGGGTGGAAACTCCCAGATATGCTCAGAATTAGTCCAAAATGATACAAAAATCACTGAACCCACAGACATTGCCAACATACTGGCAGACAGGTTCAGTGCAAACTTCACCCCTCTCCCTAAAGGAGAGATAACTATCCCAGCCGAGTGTAGCCTCCCGGACATCTCAAATGCGCAGGTGAAAGCTGCTCTCTCTAAAGCTAAAAACACAGCAAAAATGGGACCAGATGGTGTCCCCGGCTGTGTGCTACACGAGCTAAATGAGGAATTAAACCCGCACATAAGGCAGCTGTTCAATCTCAGCCTCACCACAGGATACGTGCCCAAGGAGTGGCGTACGGCAACTGTGGTCCCACTCCACAAAGGCGGCGCCTCTACGGACCCTGGTAATTACCGCCCCATAAGCTTAACAAGTCTAGTCTGCAAAGCTATGGAGAGGATCATAATGGAGCTCATAAACAAAGATATAGGGGACTTGCAGACATTGGACCCGTCCCAGTTTGGCTTTGTCAAGGGAAGATCATGCCTTTTGAACTTGGTCGACTTCTTCGAAACAGTCACCAAGGCCATTGATGAGGGAAAGGCAGTCCATACAGCCTACCTTGACCTTGCAAAGGCTTTCGACACAATACCCCACTCGGGTATTGTAGAAAAACTTACCAGCTTAAATGTAAACCCATATGTCACAAGATGGGTTGCAAACTGGCTTAAGGACAGAACCCACAGGGTTAGAGTTGCTGGCGCTGTGTCAGACTCCAAGCCGGTCACAAGTGGTGTCCCACAGGGCTCGGTCCTTGGCCCCCTATTGTTTGGCATCTACTTCTCAGAAGTACGGGCCAACATGGGAGGACTTTGGCTGACAAAGTTTGCAGACGACTGCAAACTGGGCGCCATAGTGGAAAGTGCATCGGAGACACGGATATCCTTCAGAAGGGACTCACGGAAACAGATAGCTGGTGCCAGAGCCATGGCCTGAAGTTAAACGCCAAAAAATGTATAGTCATACCCTTCGGGAAAAACAAGGTAACCCCAAGCTACCATATAGGTGGCAATCCACTAAGCACAAAAGAGGTTATCAGGGACCTGGGGACCCAGGTTGACAGTGGCCTTTCTTTTGACACTCATGTTGCTAAAGTGGTTAGAAAGACCTTCTACATTGCCCACCTGATCATGAAGGGATTCACATCCAGATCTAGTGAGGTCATTGTTCCCCTGTACTCTTCACTTATCAGACCAATGATCGAGTACAATGCCCCATTCGGGATGTATCTCACCCGACATCTGCAGCAATTGGAGAGACCCCAAAAGTTCCTCACCAAAAGGATAAAGGGACTCCAAAATCTGTCATATGCTGCCAGATTGAAGAAACTCCAGCTCTATTCAGTCGCATACCGTCTGCTCAGAGGTGACATGTGCCTGACATACAAGGCCATGTCCAACCCGGAATTAATGGACATGCTCCACCTCAAAAATCCAAATCCACCAAAACCACTAGAGCAAGCGACTTAAACCTTAGCACGGATATAAATAGGACATGCTGGAGGGATAGATTTATCACTCAGAGACTCCTATGCTGTGGAATAAAATCCAGGTCCATGTGAGGCAGAGCACCTCGCTGACTCTGTTCAAGAGAAATCTAGACCTGTGGATGGGAGATCGTAGGTTTACCCGAATCATCTCTGTGTCACTGCTGGACAGAGGCACAACAAACTAATGGGCACAGTATTTTTTCATATAAGGGGTGGCGTAAGCCACAAAAATTTGGGCTAGGCTTATAAATGCCTTAGGGCAGATAGCCTAGTATAAACCTATGAACCTATGAACCTATATATATATATATATATATATATATATATATATATATATATATATATATATATATATATATATATATATATATATATATATATATATATATATATATATAGATATATACACATATAGAGTGAGAGAGAGAGCCACAGAGACATGGGGTCCATATGTACCACAACAAGTGTGTGGTGAACAAGGCATCGACTATAGACAAGTGTTGATACTGCAGTGCCATTCCACCTTCCCAAAACAGTGTATCCATTAATTAACACATAGGCAGAGATCTACCTAACAGTGAAGGTGTGCTAAGGGAACTTGGGACACAGGTGGACAGTAGCCTCCACTCTGATGAAGACAGAGCCACACTACACCTGTAATCTGTATGTGTGGTATGTGTCATGACAAAAGCTGTGTCGTCTATGGAAGTATAGGGTAGCGTTCCCCTCTACTCATCACAATGCCCTGTGTGGTATGTACTTCACATGACAACTACACCAGGTGAACAGTCCACAGACAGACCTCCCAAAGGCTAATATTGTCCGCAAACAGATGCCCTATGCAGACTGACTCAGAAAACCACAACTACACTGCATTGCATACTGTCCACACAGAGGTGACCTCTGCTGGATATACAGAGGTATGTCACACCCATAGCTGGGTGACAACCACCATGGCAACATATCACAACCCCTCAGGGTTACACGCTCTAGGGCCCTAAACCATGTCAGCTCACTAAACAGCACATGCTGGAGGGATAGGTTCCCATCTCAGACATATGCCATACACTGGAATAGACCACATAGCAATAGCAAACAAGGCTCCTCCTTAGCAGTTGTTATAAATACCCCTGATGATTATGTGGCAGATTGTAAATACATCCCAGGAAACACCTCTGTGGTTCAGGTTGGCAGGGGCAAGTGAAATCAAAGTACATGTGTGTCAAAGGCCAGGATAGCATATGTCTTGGGTGCCGTAGGCCCTAGGGCCAATAGCATATCACCTACCTATGACACTATGCACTCACACATGTACTTAATGCAATAGCTGCTATGTGAGGTTGAATGAGTGTAATGCTGAATGTGTGCAAGGTGTGTAAATGTGAGATAGCTTAGTGTGATGTTGTATCTGACTTGGTAGTGCCTAACCTAGCTGTGAGGACAGCAACTGATGTGTAATGTACTGTTAGGCAGACTTAGTAGTATGGCATATGATGTGACGTAGTTCTCCATTAATGAATGTGGTGTCTCATTGTAGGCTAAAGCAATACATGTATGCTTAGTGAGTAGTACTGCAGGTGAATCCATCACCAGTATGAACTGTAGTACTACCTGAAGCTGTAGGGCTAAACAGCACAGTATGGTGTGCATTCACATTGCTTGGAAACACTGTCATATGTGTTTCCTGTAGTCTGCACAGAGGACAGACTGCAGGCATAAGGGTGTGTAAGTAGTGGTACACAGCACCATATGGTACACAGGTAATGCTCATCTGTGTTGGCATACAGTGGTGCATTGTATGTTAGCCTGATGTGTATGTGATTATGCCTGTACAATGGCTGCAAATGTATGTGTGTTGCAGGGTTGACGTGTGTATCCAGCAACATCTATAGTCTGTTACAGCAGTATGCCACCTATAGTAACAACTGGACACATCTGTTAGGCAGGGCTATGGCATCAATGACTAGGGTGTTTGATTGGTACTACTGTACCTGTACTTTACATCCATTGCAATGGATGACATCTCTGTTCATGCATTGGTGTGATATACACCCCTGTCTTGAGGTTGTGCAATGTGTCACAAACAGCGTGTCGGGTACTGTTGTATAGTGGTGTGATATATAGAGTCTGCCAGGCAGTGTTAGTTAGTTGTGGCCTGAGAACCAACAAGTGTTAGTAAATGTGTGTAACCACTGACAGACAATAGGATGGTATATATGTCAGTAAAGTGATATCTGTGGGTAAAGGTGTAAAGTGTGCCACAGGACACTCTCACACAAATTGTTCATATCTTTTTCAGGAAGATGTCCCACCAAAGTAATCCAGCTTACACTGCAGAAGAGGAAGAGGAGATAGTCAACAGCCTTTTGCAGCAGTACACCATGCTGTTCTCCAGAACCAGCCAGCACCAGCAGGAACAGACTGCACTGTGGCAGGAGCTTGTTAGTCAAGTAAATGACATAGGCATGCATAACCGGACATATGAGCAGGTACACCATCCCTGCAGTGATTTAATTAGACAAGTCCAGTGGTGTGCGTCTGATATCCAAAGACAGCAGCTTGCCACAGGTGGTGGGGTGGCCATACATCCCCCCTCACCAGAGCAGAGGAGCTGCTCCTAAGTGTGGTGGCTCCTGGACAACAGCTACGGCAACCTCTGACATGTGTTGTAATGGAGGCCGGAGCCACCCAGCACATCCACCTGGAGCAAGCAGGTAATACACCCTATCTGTAGACTACAGTTAACTGTGTTGTTAGATTATGTGTATGTGACATGTGTACTGTGTGTTTAGCATTTCCACTGCCTACTGTTGTGCAATATGGATAGTTTGTATAATATCCCTACACCTGTGACTGTTGACTGTTGTTGTGCTGCAGTTTAGCATATCCAGTGTAGCAATGCCACAGTTGTGGCTACTGATGAACCCTCTCATATTGTCATAGGTCCCTCTGGTGTGACGGCAGGGCACCCGGTCCATGCTGGTGAGTGTGTTATTCCTGCAATGTTGGTAATGAAATATGCATGTCATAGGTGAGGTCTAGGCCATGTACATGTAACACACCTATGCATAATGCATGCCATGCATGTTTGCTGTGAGACGTTGCACAGTTCACTAATGTCAGTAGCTTCCTCAGTGACATGCAATACACAGAGCATGACACACAGTTGTGTCAACCCCATACTGCACATTGGATAGGCATAGTTGCAACACCTGTACACAAAATGACATTTATCACATGTAGTACACAAAGTCATGCTACATATGGCATAACCACACACCCGCTGTAAGGTCACACGTCAGTATCCCACATGAAATCCACACACACATGATGTACCTCAGGGGTAGAGGCCTATCATGGGGCTGTAAAACAGTCTTTAACACATAACACAGTCATGTTAGGCAATGCTCCCTACTGGGCACCTCATACACCCATGTACAAAGTGGCTGTGTAATAGTGAACGTATCCACAGCACTGCAGTTCAGGTACAGCATGCTAGGCAGTGGTCTGTCACACAATAGTAGCCATGACTGAACACAAGATGCATGATGATGACGATGGCACATGATACTACACCCATCCAGTTACAGTGACCATAGTACTACATATAGCAGTCTTTGCTGTGCACATCATTGTTCTGTGTGTGCAAACATATGCACCTATACACACCATGCATAGCATGCTGTGTGTGTGCTTACATATGGTAGTATACACATTTTGCACAACAGCCGCCATTTGTACAAAGTGTCACATATATGTCCTGGAATGCTATTGGGTGTATAAGTCACATGACACACATTGGGGATGTGTGGTGTTTAATGTTGCAGTCGTGTAGCATGCCATGTCATGGCTGGCAACAATATATCTGCAATATGTCTTTCATGCACCATAACCCCTGTGCAATGTCCATGTCGTGCATTGGGATTCCTTCACATCTACATGCACCACTCATCCCATGTCTGTACATATCTTGCATTTGCTAAACCTGTGCCCACTATTATGTGATATGGACACAAACACTGTCATCACACATTTCAATCTATGTGTCACACAGATGACACATGCAGCCATGGTATGTATACCACTGAGTGATGGTACACATGACATTGCAGAGCAGATAATACTTGCACAGCAATGTAGTGTCCATTTACACATTGTGTTCCAGGATGTAGCCAGTCACTGCACAACTACACACATGCATCACAGTCATGTATAATGTCATTAGAAAGGGCTATCTACACTTGCACTGCATGGTGTTGAGCAACACATGGTCTGCCTGCTGACATGTGTGTGGTGACTGTCTGCCTTGAGATACTGTCACCCACCATCACCCACTATTGTTTATGTGTTGGATTGCTGGTGTGTGTGTGTGTGTGTGTGTGTGTGTGTGTGTGTGTGTGTGTGTCTGTGTGTGTATGTGCTGTGGTGAGCAGTGTATTTCTGTGCATGTGTGCATGTGTGCATGTGTTCATGTGTGCATGTGTGCGTGTTCATGTGTTATGTGTGCATGTGTGCATGTGTTCATGTGTGCATGTGTGCATGTGTGCATGTGTTCATGTGTGCATGTGTTCATGTGTTCATGTGCTCATGTGTGCATGTGTGCTAACAGCATGTACAGATTGTAAAGTGTGTTTCCTGTCTTCCTTCCACAGGTGCTGTGTTAGGCGTGTCTGAGTGTAGCCTGATGTCACCGCCACTAATAGTGGAGATGATGAGACATGTATTGTGGCACAGGAAGGTCTGACAGAGTCTGTTGTTGGTCCACCAATCAACAGTACACAGCGGTCAACCCCATCTATGCGCACACTCATACTGCCAATCCATCCCTCGTCACCAATGGCTGTAGCTGAGGGACAGCATACAGTTGGCATTGACCAGGAGAAGTGGTACCTATGGCACGTGCATCCCCTCACAGCAGCCATAGCTGGATTACCGGAATGGTACCACATAGGCAGATGTCCAGGGGTTCTCTGGGGATCACCACTGGTCGTACTGCCCCTGGCAGACGTGTCCCCAGAGGTATTACAACCTCCAGTATGTTCCGGGCTGTAATGCAGGCACAGGCACGTATGGAATGGTACACCCGACAGGGACTAAGGGCGCAGAGGGCCCATTACACTGCTATCAATGACAGCATTCGTGACCTTGCCGGTGCCATCCGGATTTACACCGAGGTCATTGATAGCTGTTGGAGGGAGACATTAGATGTCCTCCACAATGTGTTAGCCATGAGCCAGAACCGTGCGGGAAGGATGAGAGGCCGATATGGACGCATGCCAGCAACAGCATCAGCTGGCATTTGTCGCGGATGTACCACAGATCACAGCTGCTCCCTCAGTGGCAGTACCAGCCCCAGCAATGCTGGGGCTGGCCTGTCCATTGACCGTCCTACTAGACCACATGCATGTGGCACTGGCCAGTCCCAGCAGGGACATGGGTCCAGTCACCATATCTCTGCCTCTGATGACAGCACCCAGTCAGGGTTGGTACCTGATACTGCCCATAGCACCCCTGCTAGGCACAGGTACGGTGTCCATGGCTGGAGACAGTGATCTGTACAACCTAGCAGGTACAGTCTGTGGTTGTCTCACAACTGCCCGTATATGGCAGCCACATGGTGGAGTTGTGTGCTTGCAGACACACACACATTTACCATACAACTAGGGCTCACACATACATGCACACATTACATCAACATTGGCCCATGCAGTACTGTTGTCCCTCACACACACACACACACACACAGACACACACACACACACACACACACACACACACACACACACACACACACACATGCCGATTGGATGGGTCAATGTCGGGCTCTGGCAAACCTACAACACACCCGGTGCATATGATGACACCTGTGCCACCTTCTGTCGTCTGTCACATTGATGCTAACATGGTTCTGATGCACAGGGTGACATAATAGCAGTGTAGCAGTAGTAGCAAGTTGCCAACAGGAAGGTGTACTTATATCCTTGTAGGTATATCTGAGCAGGCATTATGCATCACAGCTCTGATAGTCATTGTAGCATTGTTTACACCCGTCATGAAGCACAATACGCTCAGCAAAAACAGGACCCAGAAGACGAAATTATATAACCCAACAGTGGAGTTGAAATAACGGTTGTTTAGACGGTTGTTTAGACCACGACAACTGTTCAGTTCTTTCAAGACTTTTAATGTCATAGGTTACGAAAAAGCAAAGACAGTAAAATCACATATTATAAAAACTTTAAATCCAAGCGCTTTCGCTCAGGTAAATCCGAGATTTATCAAGGAAACAATAAAAAGGTGTAATTCCAACCCTTAAATACCTTACTAAATTGAATCACCTGACCCTTTTTAATTAGTGTGTCACTCATAGAATAATATACCAAGAAGTGTTGATCAAATTTACTAAACATCTAAACTTTTTTAATTTGATCTTTATACTTTTTCTAACTTCTTATGTTTAAAACATACTTTAATGAAATGTCATCATCCAAAAATCAAATTTTATGTTTAAAATGTTCAAACATGATCAAAAATAGATCAAACTGATATTGACATATAAACCTGTTGCAATAATAATGAAACAAATTGCCAGCACATAAAATTCCTGTAACAAAGTGTTTTGTTGTATGTAAAGCTCATTTGTGTTTTAGGATGAAACTGAAGAGACTAAGAAGATGGTATTATAAGTATAATTTTCCCTAAAATGGACATACTGCTTAGTCAGAAGGTAATCCATTTGATCCTTGCCCTAAAAATGACCCTTAAATTCAAATTAATTAAAAAATAATAATAAAATGCTATAACAAAAATATGTTTAATTTAGTTCTAAAGACGAGCTTGTCTTAATTTTAGAACACTTTTTATGTTCAAACTGTCATTTAGCCATGGGAACCTGGTGGAATCCAGTTTGAGTTGCCAAAACAATTCCCAGTATTCCAACCTGCTTTCCCAGCTACCCCCCATTATGTCAGGTGTTATCTGTTCTAACACTATGAACTTGATAACCATTTCTTTACAAACTAAAGAGTGTTTATAAAAGGCATTGCTTTCTTTACAGGTGGCAATGTCGTTAAAATGTTCTTATACTCTTCTCCAAAAAACTCTTTCTGTCTTGCCCACATAAAAACTGTGACAAGCCATGCAACACCGAAGGTATACCACACCCTTCACCCCACAATTAAAATACCTCGTGGCTGTGTGTCTAAATTTCCTTGAAGGGAGGTATAAAACATTTTGGTTTAACATGGCATGACATTAGTTACAGTTCCCACATGAATACGTACCAAGTTTTCTCTTGGTGATGTCCTTTTTAACCTCTTGCTTAACTTCCAAGAATTCTTTAATATTCATGTCTCTTTTTCTAACAAAATGTGGGAACAATGGAATGTGGGCTTTAATGTCATCCTGAAGTTTAAGAATAGGCCAGTATTTACAAATAATTTGTTCGATTTTATCCGAGTTAGTGGAAAAAGTATGCACAAAACTATTTTTTACCTGAGAAAGGTTCACCTGTTGATTCTGGGCTTGACTAGTTATACCTACACCCAGCAAAGGAGGGTATTTATTTTCTCTATTCTGGGTCACTTCCAGAATCATATCATCAATAAGACTTTCAGGGTATTCCTTTTCCATTAGAAAGTTTTTTTAAAATCTCAACCTCTTCTTTGTAGATGTCAGGAGTACTAGACATTCTTGAAGCTCGAATTATTTGTCCTTTTACTATTCCTTTTTTCTGGTAAAAGGGGTGCCCACTATGATAGTTAAGGTAGGAATTTGAGAAATAACTTTTTCTATATATTTTTGACTGGAAACAATCATTCGCATAATCTTTAATTAAGGTTACATCTAGATAATGCAATCTATCTTTGTCAATTTTATGAGTGAATTTTAGAAACGATGTGGTGTTATTAATATACCCTAAAAAGTCTAATAAACTTTTTTCATCCCCTTTCCACAGAATACAGATATCGTCTAGGAATCTCCTATAGTATAGTATATCCTGGTACCATGAACTTCCCAGCACATAATTCTTTTCCCAGTAGTAAAGTACCAAGTTGGCATAAAGGGAAGCGCAAGAAGCCCCCATTGCCACCCCCTTTTTTTGCAGATAAAATTTGCTATTAAAGTGTATGAAATTGTTTTCAACCACCAGCTCCATCAACTCTACAATAAGATGTACTATTCTAGGAGACAAACCTGCTTCGGTGCTTAAAAAACAACCAAACCACTCTAGCCCAATTTGATGAGGGATACTTGGGAAAAGGTCTTTGACATCTACTGTAACCATTAACAGTTCCAGATGAAATGGGGCTTGATCAATTCCTTTTAGGAAATCCCAGGAGTCCTTATAAATATGAGTTATTTTGGTCATTTGTTGTTTCAAGGAATAATCAATAAACTTCGCTAAGGGCTCCGTGATACTTCCCGCCCCAGAGACAATTGGTCGAAAAATGGGGGGGGGTCAATTGACTTATGTGTCTTAGGGATTCCAAATATTTGTGCAATTTTAGGTCTTTTAACATATAAATAATTGTAAAGCTGTTCATTAATCACACTTTGTAATAAAAGATCTTGTAACTGATAATTTATTTTTGCATAAGCTATATGGATCTCATTCCTTGAAACTAATTCATATTGGTCAAGGTCTTGTAACATGGTATGAATATATGCTTCATGATGTATACATCAAAACTGTTCCCCCTCCCTTATCGGGTTTCATAACCCTACAACCCTGTTTTCTCAAATGTTCAATAAGTGCCATTTGACTTTGGGATATGTTATTAGGCACCCTAGTATGAGTTTGCTGTTCAAATTTCCGAATGTCTTTTTCCACTAGCTCTTCAAATATTTTCAAAGAAGGGTGTATGGGAGGGTTAAAAGTACTCTTCCTGCTTAAACTTTTGCAGGAAGTCTCTTGTCCTTTAAAGAACAAATGTAAATTAAGTTGTCTTAAAAACAGTTTTAAGTCTATTAGAGTGTTAACCAAATATGAAGACCTTAGTGGAACAAAATGAAAACCCTTAGAACAAAGTTCAAAATGGTCATCTGTTAGTTTAATGTCAGTGTAATTAAAAATAGTGAAGTTGTTCCTTCTATATATAATCTGTTTTTCCTCAGTACAATCTGTTCCAAAGTTATCATTTGAAACAGAAAAATAGAAATGAGACATGAATATTAAAGAATTCTTGGAAGTTAAGCAAGAGGTTAAAAAGGACATCACCAAGAGAAAACTTGGTACGTACTCGTGTGGGAACTGTAACCAATGTCATGTCATGTTAAACCAAAATGTTTTATACCTCTCTTCGAGGAAATTTAGACAGACAGCCACGAGGTATTTTAATTGTGGGGTGAAAGGTGTGGTATACCTTGGGTGTTGCATGGCTTGTCACAGTTTTTATGTGGGCAAGACAGAAAGAGTGTTTAGGAGAAGAGTATATGAACATTTTAACGACATTGCCTCCTGTAAAGAGAGCAATGCCTTTTATAAACACTCTTTAGTTTGTAAAGAAATGGTTATCAAGTTCATAGTGTTAGAACAGATAACACCTGACATAATGGGGGGTAGCTTGGAAAGCAGGTTGGAATACTGGGAATTGTTTGGGCAACTCAAACTGGATTCCACCAGGTTACCATGGCTAAATGACAGTTTGAACATAAAAAGTGTTCTAAAATTAAGACAAGCTTGTCTTTAGAACTAAATTAAACATATTTTTTGTTATAGCATTTTATTAATATTTGTTTAATTAATTTGAATTTAAGGGTCATTTTTAGGGCAAGGATCAAATGGATTACCTTCTGACTAAGCAGGATGTCCATTTTAGGGAAAATTATACTTATAATACCATCTTCTTAGTCTCTTTAGTTTCATCCTAAAACACAAATGAGCTTTACATACAACAAAAAACTTTGTTACAGGAATTTTATGTGCTGGCAATTTGTTTCATTATTATTGCAACAGGTTTATATGTCAACATCAGTTTGATCTATTTTTGATCATGTTTGAACATTTTAAACATAAAATTTGATTTTTGGATGATGACATTTCATTAAAGTATGTTTTAAAAATATGACACACTTACAAGAAGTTAGAAAAAGTATAAAGATCAAATTAAAAAAGTTTAGATGTTTAGTAAATTTGATCAACACTTCTTGGTATATTATTCTATGAGTGACACACTAATTAAGAAGGGTCAGGTGATTCAATTTAGTAAGGTATTTAAGGGTTGGAATTACACCTTTTTATTGTTTCCTTGATAAAGCTCGGATTTACCCGAGTGAAAGCGCTTGGATTTAAAGTTTTTATAATATGTGATTTTACTGTCTTTGTTTTTTCGTAACCTGTGACATTAAAAGTCTTGAAAGAACTGAACAGTTGTCGTGGTCTAAACAACCGTTATTTCAACTCCACTGTTGAGTTATATAATTTTGTCTTCTGGGTCCTGTTTTTGCTGAGCTTGTTGTGCTTCATGGTTGGTAGACTTTTTTCTTTTTTGGATTGTTTACACCAGTGTGAGGTCTGAGTATGTATTGTCCACATATGTGCCACTTGGATGAAGTGTACAGTGTTGACAGGATGTGTTAGGGAGTGGACTATACATGTGTGATGTGTGCGTTACAAATTAGCAGGTGTACATCTGTGAACACGGTGTGTGCGCACTGTCTGCATGTACATGCATAGTGGACACGTGGGATGTGCGACATACCCTGTTCTACACATTGTTAACATCTCATGGTATCTTTCGATGGCCAGTATGCATTCTACTACAGATATGTACTAACATGGGTACACATGTGTGTATGACATGGGTTGGCACTATGCTGTGGGTGATACCATTGAAATCTGTCAATGATCTGCCGTCTGGCAGTATACACCACCTCAACAGCATGACTATAACCAATCATTAGATTATGTCCTGACAAATGACTCACAGTTGTAGAGAACTCAGTAACAGTTGGATCCTTTTAGTACTATACTATGACAGTAACCAGTGGTATTGACCGCCACACGTTCCTGGGACCACACCTGTGTGGCAAAAAGCCCTCTTCGGTACATGCAAACATACTAGGGATATGTCCATCCACATCTGGTAATGCATGCATTGGCCTACACTTCATTCCCCGGATGGGACGCATACCTACACAAGGGTATCATACAGATACATGTTGTCCAATACATGCTGTATAGCAGTACACTGTCTATGGCATGGTCATCCACATTTACTATACATACTATCCTGACAGTACCACATAGGTGGTAGCCCTGAACACGTATGTTGGGTACCAATGTGTACAGACAGACTCGTGTTATGTCATCTGTCTCTTGGTATCCACATATCCATAGGTATTGTGGGGTCCCTCGGTGTTTCACATAACACATTAGGGGCCTGCATGCATATCCACAGGGCTGGTGCACACCTATCATGACTGTCCATGATTGCCAGTCATTGTGTATGAACATGTCTGACATGTACCCTAGCAATTGCCCTCACTCACAGTACTCTACAGTACGTGTCATGGATGTGTGTGGCAGGGATGTCCTTGGCCATGGGTCACTACATTGTCTGGTCTTGACGCAGACATACATATGTGGCCTATGATCTGAGAAGCAGTGGCACAATCTGTTGAAGGTTACAAATGTATTCATGTAGTTTGCAGGCTTCACACCTATGTACAGATTGAGGTCACATGTACACAAATCTATTTGACACGCAGATACCCGATGTGTGCAATGCACATACTGTTTGAAACATATGTCATACCATAGTAAAAGCAAAACCCACATTGCATTGACCAGCTGTGGCACACACACTCAGTGTTTGGCGGTCTCAAACCCCTACCTGACTATGTTATAACACTAGTGAGATACACATTAACATAACACGCGATTTGCTTTACTGGGAGCATTCTTTTCCAAAGCTCTATTTGTAGGATGCTGACATCATCACACTTGGCAAAGAGGGATTCACCACTCCTAATGTATTTCCACAGTCTCCAAAAAGGCCACTCTTCTCAAAGGCAGTCTCACTCATACACACATTCACACTCAGTATTTGCAGGATTCAAACCCCTATCTAACTATGTTATATTACTGGAGAGATACGCATTAACATGGCATGCTATGTGCATTGCTGGGTGGTGTTTGTTCTCCTTGTATATTTGTAGGATGCTGACATCATCAAACTTACCAAAGAGGGATGTACCGCTTTTAAAATGTGTTTCCACAGTCTCCAAAAAGGCTACTCCTCTCAAAGGAAATCACACACATGGCATTTGCAGGACTCAAATCCCTTCCTAACTATGTTTTGACACTAGTGCAATGCGCATTAACATGACGCACTATTTGCTTTACTAGGTGCATTCATTTCAAAAGCTCTATTTGTAGGATGCTGACATCATCCCACTTGGCAAAGAGGTATTCACCACTCCTATTGTGTTTCCACAGTCTCCAAAAAGGCCACTCCTCTCAAAGCCAATCTCACACACACACTCAGCAATTGCAGGGTTCAAACCCCTACCTAACGATGTTATGATACTAGTGAGAAACTCATTAACATGACACACTGCATGCTTCACTGTGTGGGCTCTATTCACATGCTATGTTTGTAGGTTGCTGACATCAGACTGGACATGGTTATGTGTGCGCACAAAGTGTTATGCAATCCCAAAAATGAAACTTGTGGGTCAGCAGGTGTGAACATCTTGAACAGGGCTACACAATTCATACCTGGTGTGATCTATCTGTGGACATATTATCATTCCTTCATATGACAATACATATTCATGCACGGATTGTAGGTTTTGTGGATACCACATGCGTCTGTGATGCTGGTAAAGGGCTATTCAAGGTCTATGTGGGACCTGTGTTACTCCTGTCAGTGATGTTTGTCCTGGGTGGCTGCCTTGCAAGTTATCTAGCAGGTTTGGGGAACATGATGTGCTCATTAACATACCACAGACGTTTGTGTTGTGTGTTTGTCGGTTTACAATATCTCTGTTCCTGACTGCAATCATGATGGACTCCATGTGCTAGCATTTTGGACTTTGTAGGCTTATAGGAATATAGTTCCCATGGTGTGTTGTGCACCAGCACTTGTGGGGTGTGCCACATGTTGCTGTAACACATTCAACGGTGTAAGATCCTGTAGAGAGTGTGAGGCTCAACAGACTGTTTGGGTGCAGTGTCTGTTTGTCCTGTCGTTCACTTATGTCACATATGGGGAAACATTGTTATCCACGTGATGGGATTCATTTGGCATTGTGGGGACCAGTTTACACATTCTACATGTGACATCTCCTGGTATGATGTTATGGCCTTTTGTCACTGGGAGGTGGGTATGTATGTATGGGCCTGTCTGACAGGATGTTGACATTGCCAGTCAGGTACAGTTGACCCTGACTGAGGACATATATGACTGTACATCGATATTTCTCACCTAGCTAAAGGAGATGTAACATTTCTGTATGTAATCCTTTGCAGATTATCTTTCCACAGCAACAACAAACCTGAACACTAAAACCCTGTTATACATTTTTACACACTTGACACACTACTGATCTTTTGTGATCAGTCAACAGTGTATGTCATCATCATATCCTGGCATGTCCAAAGGTCGGTTTTGTGTTTACTCTCCAGTACAGCTGGTGCATATTGGAATTCTGACGCATTGTTACAACTGCCTTATGTACACAGGTAACACTGTCCTCCTACCAACAAACTCAGATATCTGTGAGAGGTGCAACTGTATAGGTGGACAGGAGGCTGAGCTCTCCCAAGCCATGACTGGCACAGTTTATCGGGTGGTGAAGGTAACCACACACACCACAAATACAGTCACACATGCACCTATGACAACAGCAAACCGTATACATTGACACACAATGACATACTTGGAGCATCTAATTGTACTCTGCCTAAGCAGCTGAGACATCCAAAGCAGACACACAAACGACTGCTAACACACAACCATACACACATATCATCACATAGTTCACAAAGTCATTGTGCCACACAGTCACTGCCCATAGGCCTACACAACACATCTCATACAACTGTATTAGGTGGGTGTAATTGTCGGTCACACTGACATCCCACTCACCAGGCTGAACAAGGTGAAGGTCACTTTGTGCTGTGTGTCGGGTGTCAGGATATGCCACATGACACATGCACTGTTGTCAGTCCACTGTAAGTACAAATATGGCTCCATCATTGAGCATTCCGGTGTGTAGACCCCCAGACGTTCCTCCCTGGACTAAATGACAAGAGACATAGAGGGGTTCTCTGATTATGTAGACCAGGACAGTATGGCCCTGACCTTGTGTAGCATCTTACCCTCACCAAGTACTATGTCACAGTATACAGATTACATGATCAGTTTTAACAGTTGCCTAACATATTGTTGTCATTCACAAGGGATCCAGCATCTGTCAGCCTGGGATTACATGCTCTACATGCCATGCACATTTGCTATGGATGCCATGCAGCTGTCACCCCTAGGCTTTCATAGACTGCCTTAGGCTCTTGACACACACATAGTGGCTGTTTGAAGCAAGGGTCAGATGACATAACCACAGGCATAAACATTACAGGGTACAGGAAACGGACAGTGATGGTGCTCAACAACTGATATCTAACCCTCAGAATGCATGCACTCAGGACTCACATCAGTATGGCATCTGTCGATATATGTGCAGTAACAAACACCTAGTTCAGGCTCACAAATGCACAGCAGCACTAACATGTTTTACATCATAACATGGTTTTCAGACACAGACTTGGTCTGGACAACAACAATAGGGGGGATTCCATATACATCATTCATACACACACCTCCAGGTTGGTAGCAGTACACAAAGCATTGGGGAACGTACATGTGCAACTGAGAGTTGTCAAAACTGCATTTCAGTTTGTAAACTGTTACAGACCACACTCCCAAACATGGGCACAACAGTCGTCATTCCTGGGAACACTGGGGAATGTGAAGGTCTCAACAAACACCATTATATTGTGTGACTTCAAATACACAAACATTGACTGGGTATACTACTCATGCAGTGACACCCTCACACAACAGTTGCTAAGATTGTTACACTCAAATGCTAGGGCAGACCTGGTCACCACACCCACAGGGGATTATACATGTGGTACCTGATCATCACACACATGGGGACTCTATGTTCCACAACAGAGGTATACCTGTAATTGTTAAGGTCGGAACATACATTCATCTCACTAGACATACATATCCCATACACACACACATCCTATGTGATCTCAGTGACATACTTCCCATGAGCAAACATCACACTTGTACAAACTGGGGTGGTATCTCTCAATGACCCTGGGACAGTGTTAATTACGGCTCAGACAACTACATACTTTACAAGCACATTCTATGGACAACTACTGGAATTCATGGATCATGCTATCCCAGATAACTACAAGACTCACTCCTCCAAAGGCAGGGGACCTGTCTACTAGACCACGACCATTACTGAGCTGTACATGGACAGGAGGAGGCCACTACATTATGGAGCACAATCACAATCTGGAAGGCATCTCTGATCAGTACTATGGTATAGCTACGATCAGTTGTTGATTCATCTAAGGCCCACTTCTAACAGACACTTGCAACAGACACTGTGGACAATCACAAGGCCTTATTTAGTTATATCAGGGACCTGTGTGGGAACTCACAGATATGCTGTGAATTACTGCATAATTACAAATGATACAGTGAACCCACTGACATTGCGAACATCCAGGATAACAGGTTCAGTGGGAATGTTTCCCCACCATCCCCCCTGCAGTGCACATGTCCATCACAACAGGGTGTAGCCTCCCTGACATCACAGATGAACATATGTGTGCTGCCCTCTCCATAGCAGACAACACCACATCAGTGGGACCAGATAGTGTCCCAGATTGTGGCATACACGAGATTCATGACAAACTTCACACTCACATTATGTCACTGTTCAATATCACAGTTACTACAGGATGTGTACCCATGGAATGGCTTACAGCTATGGTGTACCTGCTACACAGTGCTGGTGCCACAAGGGACCCTGAACATTATCACAATATATGCCTATCTATCCTTGTGTGCTATGCTATGGAGTGTATCATCAAGGAACACATACACATACACATTGTGAACCTACAGACACTGGATCCTACACAATTTGGTGTTGTTGTGGGCATATCTTGCCTCTTGCAGATGTTTGATGTCTTTAAACAGTTAACAGGTCCATAGACGTACACAGGGTTGTCCACACAGCCTACCTGGGCTCGCACACCACTTCTACACAATACCCCACTTGGCCTTTACACATTAGATCACCGGATTCAATATCTACACATATGTCACAATCTGGATTGCTAACTGGATCATGGATAGCACACACACAC
Organism: Protopterus annectens; assembly: GCF_019279795.1. Taxonomy (NCBI): domain Eukaryota; kingdom Metazoa; phylum Chordata; order Ceratodontiformes; family Protopteridae; genus Protopterus; species Protopterus annectens. Next base: position 1,588,436,220 of record NC_056735.1, on the reverse strand, counting down.
GGTCAGTATTGCAGGTGCCATGTCTGACTATACAGCAGTTACACGTGGCATCCCAAAGGGCTCAGTCCTGGGACCTCTCTTGTTCTGTATATATTTTTGATACATACTGGCTAACACGGGGGGAATATGGATGACCATGTTTGCAGATGGCTGCAAACTGTGTGCCATATTTGACTCCACAGCTGGCACAAGCATCCTCAGAAAGGGTCTCACAGAGATGGCTGACTGGTGCCAGAGCCATGGCCTACAGCTACCTTACTTTAGATGCATATTCATCACCTTTGGTAGTAACATCATGCACACACATTACCACATAGGTGATGATACATCACGTACAGTGTGTGTGTGGTTTGTGATTTGTGGACACGAATACTTAGTACTCTTGACTTTGACATTCACGTTGCCAATGTTGTTGGACACACCTTCTATTTAGGCAACCTTATCCCATACAGTTTTACATCCAGATCAGGTGGGGTCATTGTGACCCTGTAGTTATCTGGCACATGCTTGGATACAATGGCCCATTTCAGATGTACCTTACCCAACACTTGCAGCAACTGGAATGTACACTGATTTACATAACAAGTGGATCTGGGGACTCACACAGATGGTATGCACAGTTTGGCTATGGTGACCCCAGCTCTCCTCAGTTGCTTACTGCATACATGGATGCAGTCTGTGCCTTTTCTTTGATGCCATGTCCATCACAGCATTGATGTACAGGCTCCACATGAGGATATCAAAGTCCCTTACAGCTACATGCTCCAGGGACAGGTACATGAGCAATGATGTTAATAGGACATGCTGGAGGGTCATATTACCATCACAGAGGCTCCACTCACTTGGGAATGTGATCACAGTACCACATATGCACAGACCCACGCTGAAAACCTACAGGTGACATCTTCACAGGTGGACGGGTGATTGTATGTTTAGCCCTGGGATATGTTATGGGTCCTTGCTAGACAGAGGCAGAATGACATGAATATATGTGGGATTTCTTGTGTGACCTACTATTGACAGGCACAGTCTACTGATCTAGCGTGATTGCAGACTACAAACACACTGTGGCTAGGCTTCTACATACCTTAGGGCAGATAGCCTAGTGTCAACCTTTGAACCTATGCTAATGTTCAGGATGCACATTGTTCAGTGATGGTACTGATTGCAGGTTTTGTTTCTTCTTTGCTTTACCACTTCCTATGAACAACCTAGGTTTCTGCATTACATATTTGATTGTGACAGTATTTCACTATTTTATATTGTGTCTGTTGTCATATCACTGTGTGCACATGTTGGATTGGTGAATAGTGCGAGGTTCCTGGGTTGACACTTGCAACTGTGGGATATGTGTGGCCCACTGCTGTACTCAAACTTTACCCCAAGTGTGTGAGCATGCCCAGTTCAGACTTTCAGTGTTTTGTTGCCTGACATTTGTCTCATAGTTTCAAGTGTGTGAGCATGCCCAGTGTGACCTTGCAGTATGTTGCTGTCTGAGGTCCACTACGTTTGTTGATGTGTGTGAACATTACCAATATTAACATTTATACTATATGTGTGTTGAATATCAGGTTCTATTATTACTGCAGGACTCACCTTTGTGTCTTGACTCAACAGGGATTATGCTATGCATGCAAGGTTTCCATTAGATACTTAGCATTAACTTATCAACATTTTTTCATGCAAGGTGACCATTGATATACTGTCATGGAGTAGTGGTTCTGTACTGTGACTGTAGTGCACTATATCCTGCGTTCGAGGACTGTCACTCCTTCATATTTTCATACAGGGCAGAACAGACTGCTCCAAGAATAGTGAAGCAAATATGAACTTGTTAACCTGCTTTTGATGAACTATACCCACATTTGACCAGACTTGCACAACATTGCTCAATGTTGCCCAACATTGCTGGACAGTGCACAATATTGCTGAACATTGCCTGTAGTTGTGCTACTTAGTGTGTGCAATTGTGTTCACATGTACTAAATAGTGGTGAGAGCTGTTTAGCAGTGCTTTATACTGCTTAACACATAGCAATCATGCCTCAGGTGGTGCTGCAGGGCTGCCTATGTCGGATGCACAGTTTACACTCCCTATACATGTTTGTTAACAGGTAGTGTCAAGTTAGGCATCGCTGTTACTATATGTGCGAGTCGGAGAGAGGTATCATTTCCAGGGTTCCTACTGAACCGGTTTATATGCTATGCGTTGCCTCTTTGCCAAGGCCAAAGCATATTGGGTACGCCTCCTTATGCCTACTGGGGCAGGCTCAGGTTGTTCCTCCTCCGAGTCACGCTCTGCCTGTGATGGCCTTGGCAATGGCGGGGGGCTGTTGTGCCCGGCCCTATGCTGCTCCTGCTGTACCTGTTTTCGCAGGATCATACTGTGTAGCATAGCACATACCATGACTATTTGGGTACATGTAGTTGGTGAGTACTGCAAGGCTCCACCAGATGTGTCCAGGCACTGGAACCATGACTTGAGCAGCCCAAACACACGCTTGATTACATTTCGTGTTTGTGCGTGTGCCTCATTATGGCGTTCCTGTTCAGGTGTGTGTGCATTTCTGATGGGTGTCATCAGCCACAGCTCAGCATCCCCCACTAGGTGACCATGAGGGATGTCCCCATTGGCAAATGTCTGGTACAGCTATGCCAGATGCCGGATATGAGAGTCATGGTAGCTTCCAGGATAGCCAGCACACACATTCTTTATTATGCCCTGGGCATCACACACAACCTGGCAGTTGATGGAGGGGTAACCCTTGCGGTTATAGTAGACCCTACCCCGCTCACCGGCTGGTGCTTTGATGCGAATGTGCATGCAGTCTATTGCACCCACTACCTCAGGGTATTCACTATTTGCTTGAAGAGACACATATTGCTAGCCAATACCTCACGGGAATTGGGGAAATATACATGATCACTGACATGTGCTGCCATGGCATTCAGGAACTGGTGCAGTACCCTAGATGTGGATGCCTGTGAAATCCCCATCATATTGCCAGTTGGTCTCTGGAAGGTACCTGTTGCTAATATTCTTAGGACAACACATACCTTGGTTTCCACTGTGATGGGTTCCCCTCTGCTGGTTCTGTGTGTGAGGCGTGGCCTGCACAGCTTAACAATTTGCTGCAGGAGCTCTCTGTCCACTCTATAGCACTCCACTATTTCCAGCTCATGTAACCCCTGGTAGGTTATCCTGGGTCTGTACACTCTTCTCCGTCTCCTCACTGTGGGTTGCTCAGCAGCATTTGCATTGTCACCACCCTCAGCATGTTGCATATGTCACCTTATGACAGCAATGGCAGCCCCTAACATTTCTTTGTCTCAGTAAAGCTTTTTCGGTTTTCACTTCTATTAGCTTACTGCAGTGTTGCAGTGTGCCTGAGAAAAAAACATACTGGAATGTTTTTTGCTGAGTTTTAAGTGCTGGGCTGGTCTGGGCTAGTGTAATGCCTGTGTAGTTGGCTGATTCTGATTGTTTTCACCTGCTAGCTCTGCTACTACTCCCTAGTTAACTTTCTACTATTTGTTGTGCTTCCTTTTCCCTTTCTGTTTCCTCAGGGGGCAGCGCCACGCAAACAAGCGCAAACATGCGCACACCAGCTCACACATGCGCACACATGCTTACAAGGACTAAAACTTGCTTATTCTTGTTAAAACGCGTGCACACCTGTGCAAACGTGCTTACTACTGTTTACACAGCCGTACATATGCTTACTCAAGCCTACACGCGCGCACACACGCTTACATGCGCGCACACTGTCTTACTCGGGGTTACTGGTGCGCACATGTGCGCATGCACGCTCAGCAAGAAACTTTGGTGTTATCCACAGCATACACCTTCGATTTCTTGACTTTACCTGGCCTACCTGTTGACACACCTCTTTCACTATTATGTAAATGTAAGGTGAAACATGTCACTCTACTCCAGTGAGTTGCACTCCTTTCATACATACCCCCCTCGTGATGTCACCTATCTTCTACTCTGTTACCTACACTCCACTGACTGTGCTCATTTGCTATGTGAACTTGCGATTCACTATCATAACTCTCATTTGCATAGGATTGCCTACTAATGCTTAGTTACATCTCTTACACTGAGATTCCCCCCTTAGCAACCTCTACTCGGTGGCCATGTTGTCTTCAGCCTGCCATTCCCTTGCATTGTAAGTTCATTTTAGCTATGAAATCCACATTTGTGGATCTTAATTTTTAATTTTCTGCTTTTTAGGGTGCAGTGCGTTTGCACCGCATTGCACTATGGTTAAACCCCGGAGATCGGGATTAAAAAAAAATGTATTTTTAATTTGCATCACTTCCCATTGACAATGGCTGTATTTTTGGCCATTGGCATACTTCCTCCTGTGAATGCATGCTTTTTTTACTGCTGACACAGCTCCATTTTGCTATTTGCAGAATCGTACTCAGTTATCAACTGAGTACATTTCTGCAGATAACACTACTTCTACTCGGACAGGTTCGGGTTTCCTGGATCGCAAATTTACCTCATTTGTATGGCTTTGGCCTGCAATTGAGGTAATTTGCATATCCCAGCCCTGTCCGTGTAGGACTAGTTTTGAGAGCTCAGTTGCACGCCCCTGACGGCTGTTCCTGGATCGCTCGGCAGACATGTTGGCTTGCTGGAGTCTTATTCTACTCTTAGACTCTGTGCAAGCCTTCATGAATCCGGCCCTTAGTAGACACAAGAAGAAGAAAATAGAAAATGAGCATGTTTTGCTAAGGGATGAATTGTATGGCAGAAGACTTGGAAAAGTCAGGCATGACTGTCAAATATGGTAGATTCTTTGTACCAGGGGGCTATTAATGAAGCAACACATACATTTTTGGTTAACAAACATCCTGTCATCCCTAGAGTATTTGAAATTCCCAAAATCCTAAAGAATATCAACAAGCCCCCTTACAGTCTTATAGTTGCAGCTAAGAATAGCATGACATCTCCTTTAGCCACATTTGTGGATAGATTGATACAAAACACAATGAAGCCTATTGACCATATTTTAAAAGATTCCTGGGATTTCTTGAGAAAAATAAAACAGGAGTATTACTCCGATGGAACAATTTTTTCAGCCATAGACATGGTAGACCTTTTCACTTCTATTTCACATGATGCAGGACTGAAACTGTTCCAAGATGCAGTGTTCGAAACAACTAGTTTAAATGGTGCACCACTTAACTTTGTGATGGATGTTATGGAACTTGTTTTAAAGAACAACTATATGTGTTTTGGGAACAAATTTTTCAGAAAACTTAAAGGGTGGCCATGGGGGCGAATTATGCCCCAACCTATGCTAACCTAATAATGTATGCATGGGAGAAACAGCATGTATTCACACTGGGCTTTGGTCAGTATTGGTTTGTTTATTTGAGATTTTTGAATGACATTGGTGAAATAAGGGATGAATTTGTAAAAACAATGACCAACAATAATTCTTTTCTGAAGTTTACCTGTGACCATACAGATGATTGTACAAACTATCTAGATGTAACTATATTTAAAAACAAGGTAGAAAAAAAGCTTGGTTCCAAACTATACAGAAAACCAACATTTTCTAATAGTTACCTGGACTACAGAAATCAGCACCCTTTCTACACTAAAAAGATCATAGTGAAAGGGCAGATTGTATGTGCAGCAAGAATGTGTTCAGATATTTATTTTATTATTTTAATTTTATTTATTTATTTACATTTGTTTACCTTCGTTTACGTTTGTATTCCTTATTCAAAATAGAGTTAGAAAATTTGATTACTATCTTCAAAGAAAGGGCTATCCAGAGAGTTTGTTATTTGATATAGGAAAAAATATTTTGGATGAACTGGGTAACAAGTACACCCCTTTGTTGGGTACTAAAGAAGAAATTGTAATTAAAACTACCCCAGTTGACAATTCATTACCAAATTCTATGGTTTTACAATACAGTGAGAACTCCACTACCTGGAGAGATATTATAACAAAAAATTGGGTAATGTTTAGAGGTAGTGCTGAGACACTTGACATTTTAGACCCAAATCCTACTTTTGTGTATACAACATGGCAGAATTTGAAAAACTATTTTGAACATCCCAAAAATGTGAATAGTAAAATGATTAATGGAACTAAAAATGTGGGAGATGTAATTATTGTAGTTACATCATACAAAACAAAATAGCGTCTGCAGGTAACCAGGAACAGTGTATTAGTTTGGACCCAGGAAATTGTGGCAGTTCTGGTCTTGCATACATAGCAACTTGCTCCAAATGTAATTAATATTTATATTGGAAAAACTGTTAGGAGTTTATAAATATATATACGAGCACTTGTATGCCATTAAAAACAAAGATGAGAACAATGCCTTATATAAGCATACCAAAACTGTGGCTATGATTCAAAATTCCTATTTGGCATTTTGGAAAAAGTTAAAAGGGATGACAAGGGAGGCTTTGGGGAGAATAGGGCAGATGAATGTGAACTTAAATGGCAACTAAGGCTGAATGCAACAACTTTGCCTGGTATTAATGAACATCTATTTTGCCTGCTTTAAAGAAAAGAGCAATGATCTTATTATGTATTTAGTGTAATGTTAGAGTTTCTTTAAGGGAACATGGAGTGAGCAAGTCACATGATGATTTAAAATGCTATTTAAATGATGGTTTTATTATGTAAAACGGTTCTAAAGAAATTCCTTTTGGGAATGAAAGCACTTGGCCATTTTTTTGTTTTTGTATTAAAGTGTTATTTACACTACTACATCTTGTCAGGACCTTATTGGGAATTATCCAACTCTTTGGCTTGTTACTTGGTATATGTTCATTTTTGCCTTCAGGTACACACTGCTGTTTGGTTCTTATTCACTGAACACATACTTGAAGTGAAACATGGAAATTAGGATGGTCTGTATTGTCTACATGATTTGTATTCATTAGTCACAGAACCCTTTTGGGTCTAAGCTGGGGGAAGGAGAGTGATAGGAAAAGAAGTTACTATATCAACACAAATATATAATTCATGAACTACTGGAATATATATGGCAAATATTGCCATAGAAAGGAGGGATAATTCCTTAAAGTGTGCAATCTGAGCCAGTTTCTTTTGATGAGACTTGAACTAAGATATGATCAGTCAGATCTGTAAACTGCCCTATAGCATAAATAATGTAAAAACAATAGTAGTAATAATAATATAAAAAACAGATCAGTAACCTCTAAGTACAATCAGAACAGCTATGAAAACTGAGTTAATATAAAGAAAATAAGTCCTTTGGGGAAGGAAGGAAAGAAGGAAGACTACTGCTGTAGTTACATTAAAGGAAAGTCAATATTTCCTGCTTTCATTCTGCAGAATTAGTGTGGATGTTGCATTAAAGGAAGTATATATTTATAGAAAGGAACTATGCTGAGAAAATATGTAAATTTGTGCGGCAAGGTAATGTGTGAGAAAACTATAAATCTGTTATGAGGGGTTGAACCAAGTAGGAAACATTTTCTTTTTAGTCATATGTCAAAGACAAACATTTTACCTTTCTTTTCTGTGAAACTGCTTATAACATGAATTCATAGTTTAAAGGCCAAAGGATTAAAGTATTGTGCTTTTGCTGCATAAAATGGGTGGAGAAAACGCAACAGCAATATTTTCAGCAAACTTTTGACAAATATATACTATCCTACCCTATTCAATTTTATTACAAAAACATACAGCCTCAGAGATGACAATTGTTCCATCAAGCAAACATATATACTGAACTTGAGAACAACTATTAATCTATAAAATCTAAGAATTAAGTAACAGGAAAGGGTACAAAAAAAAAGAAAGAAGAGTATACCTTATACTAGTACTCACATATGTACCTTTTAAAATAATTCACAGGTTCATAGAGTCATACATCGTTACTAGGCTAATGACCTGGTAGGCCTTTCTAAGTCTAGTCAAATTTTCTTGAAGAATAATGACATCATGTCTCTAAATAGAACATCGAGGGCCAGGCATTTATAAACTACGTTTGTCCATAAGAGACATGGGTGCCAGGCCCTGTGTAAATTTCCTATTCCCCATCCGCTGGCCTAGGTTGTGCTTACATTGTGTAATAGATGAACTCAACTTCCCATGAATAAGAAGCCTGTTCCAATAGACAAGCAGTCCCTGAGACACATCTATTTCACCAGAATGTTTTAATTAGTACAAATTGCCCATGTCAGACAACAGCTTCAACCAAACTGAATTCCACCACATTGTGTCTAATTTAGGATTAGACCATCTCTTCAAGTTGAAACTAAGTTTATGAAAATGAGCCATCCAATTATCAAGGATATGTTTGCAGAAGTGATAAATCAAGGCAACCATTTTAGGAGTAACATTATGTAATGAAAAGAATTCTTAACAACTAAAGTTACAATTCAGAGTCTTAATAGCAAATAATTAGAACACAGGGTGGTGTCCATTAGAGTAATTGTTAGATAGCACTATCTTAATACTATTAATTAACCAAAGTCACAGTGGATACACTACAACACAAGACCATATTAAATGGAAATAATCTGCACCATTAGAATGACAACTCTTAACAATTATTTTTCTAACTGCACTCTATCTTGCATAGATAGGCTTCAGTGAAGTTTTTTTTTAACCAGTGTTTAAGTAAAAACTCTGTGTAGGCAGGGACCATAGATTGAGCTCTGCTATCATTTACAGAGTTCAATAGAAATTTCATACAAAAATTGTATGTTTCATTTCCTGTAAAAAGCAATCATTCCATTCTTGGTTGAGTTAAGAACTATAAGGTACCCAAAACCTAAGTTTTCTTCCAGTCACAACAGTATTTATTCATGGAGGGCTTTGAAGGGATAGGAGGGGAACAAGCCAGGACTGCTGAGGGGAAACCACTAATCTAAAGCATATAGTTTTTCTTAGATGAAGACATTGTCACAAATGCACCACAACATGAGGATTTTTTCTTGTAACTGGAACAAGGTGAGGAAATTTGTTAGATCCTGTGTATAAAAGTCTTTTACAAATAAGGTACTTCATTTGTTCCAGTCTTCCCATGAATCCCATTTATGACTAATTAGATCATTATTCCATGGGAAAGTTAAGTGACATTGGAGATTTAGTCAATTGTTAAGTAGAGATCTACCAATCCCTTGATCCCAAACCTTGGAGAAAGAATGATGACTCAGAGAGGTGTGTGACAGCCCTTTCAGTAGGAGTCCAGTTGGGGAACAAATAGGATTAACCTTAGCTCTGCCTCAGTGATACAACCAGCCTAGCACTGAGACTACAAATGCATGCAGGTCAGGCAACCCAAGACTTCCCAAATAACATGAGGTGATTAATCCAATATAATTAACCCCTTGCCATAAAAAGTTGATGATGTTTGAATGGCATAATTCAGCAACCTTAGAACATAAGGTATGTTAAAGGTACCTCAGAATAAACAAGACCTTGGGAGCTGCCAACATTTTCATTACCTGCATTTTGCTAAAAAAACATTCCTTGTGCATGCCTATTTGAAACAGTTTGCCTCTAATGTTTGAGATCCCTGGTCTAGTATTAAGCTTGCCCACTTATCCATATCAAGCACCATACATATCCCAATACAAACTGTATCTGTAAGTACATTGTGGGGGGTATTTGGGCTGTTTAATAAATGGGCCTACACTTCAAGCCTTAAAAGAAACATAACAGATTTGTTGTTATTAATCTGGAGGCCAGTGGACCTGGCTAATTCATAAAAAAAGGTCAGTATTGAATGAAATAGCTGAATGAAGTTGTTGTCATCCACAAATCAAGTGGTTAGGGGAAAGATAGTTCCTGTGACCTGATATGTTTATTGTCAATCTATCCAAAATGCAAAGTAAATAGAAACACTACCATTACAAACAGTAACAGTGAAAGGGGGAGTTCTTGTCTAGTGCCATGTAGGAAGAACCAGGGGGAGGATGAAAGGTTAGAAGAGAGCCAAGCTATACAATGATTATATAAAATTTTACATCATTGAATGAAAGCCAGATGAAAGCTCAATCTGGAAAGAGCCTGCCAGAGAAACTCCTACCATATAGAGTCAAACTTTTTTTGTGTTTGAAGTCTTGCAGAAGAACTGTCACATGGAATTGCCATGCAGCACAGAAAGCTTGAGTACAGAGTCACATATAGACCAAATAAGGGCTGCTATCCCTGCCCCTGATTAACCCAAAATGATTATCCTCAATGAGAGCTGAAAGGACCAACTGTAACCTATCAGTTAAGACTTTAGAGAAATTTTAATCTCAGTTTGTAGGAGAATGGGAAATGACATTAGTTAGGTAGGTCAGTGAGATATTTGGAGGGTTTAGGAAGAATTAACACATTCATACATAAGGATTCCTATTTTATAAAAGTGATTTAGCAAATAACTTATAAAGAAGAGGAGTAATTTCCTTTTTAAATACATTTAAAAAGTCAGTGGTCAACCAGTCTGTACCAGAACTTTACCCACAGACAGGGATTAGATGGCTGAATTAAACTCTGGGACTCCAGTACATTGGCTAAGCAGACTAAAGGTTTCTTCTGTAATTCCAGGAATATGTGCACCATCCCAACAATCGTTAAAGTCAGGTGGGAATCCTGTTAACGGGAAGTTGTGCAAACATGCAATATTCCTCCACTAAAATGGAGGTGATGTCCTGTGGATCAGTGTTATGCATATCATTTTTATCCTTAATTGTCACCATTGTCATCTCTTTTTGACTTTCATAGCACAGCAAGGCCTAAGAACTTGTTGGACACAATCCCTTAGCTCAATAAAACATGCACCACATGTCCTATCTGTTTGCCTCTTCCATATACTGCAACTGTCTATATTGCTTTTTAAAGTGAACAATTTCAGAGAAAAAGAAATGTCGATCCATACAGTCACTCAGCTTATTTAGCTTTTCCTTCTCCTGAATCTTTAGTTCCTAGCTACTTTAGTCTGGTTATATTTCTACCATATTTTTGCATATTTACAAATCCAGGCTGTACAATACCATCTGAAGAAATTTCAGTCAGTTACCAATGACCTAACATGTAGACCCCTGTGTATCTAGTAGGACTGGACCCAGTTATTTAGGGAGATATTAAAGACATTGTTCCATAATAAAAGTGAGTCAAATCACCACAGCCGTAGCTCTGGAGAGGAGCAACTGGGCTTCAGTACAATGTACAACATACAGAGGCCAGTAGGGTGGTAGTCTCATTATTTCCCAGTCTGTCTGCTTGCACAAAACTAGCTACATGTCTAGCCGACTGGCTACTCCCTCTATGCCCAAAAAGGCATAGTCATTGCCCACTGGTTGATGGGCTCAATATATATCCAGCAAATCTGAGTTTTACATCATTTGCTCAGGGCAAATTTTCTTGCAAACTTGGGAAGTCACCCTAATCCAACAAGAAGTCTATCTGCCCAGAGGTTTAGAACCACATTAGCCCCCCTTCCCATCAGAATCGTATCCTTAAAAGGTTTCAGTTCTTTAATAGCTCTAGGCAAACTCTGTATAGGGTTACTTCATTATCATTTGGGCCACAGATATTGTCTAGTAGGTGCTGCCCAAACAGTGTACAAATAAGAAACAACCACCTACTTAATTAACATCCTTAACTACTGTCCAATTTATGGTTCTGTTTTAAAAAAAGAATGACAGTCCTTTTTTCTGAGGTTGAACATGAGGCAAACCATTTCCCTGCCTCTTAGCAAACACCGAAGTAGCCAGTTTCTGTTTTTCCTTTATTTCTTGCAAGCACATGAAGTGAAAATGCTCAGGGAGTAAATGATGCAATATGATATTAATCCATAACTGAGTAGACATCCCATTTATCTTCCAACAAGTGGCCTTAAGCTCCCCTGTCTTAACACCCTGAAAAATGTGTTACAAGTGATAATGACCAATGTGGCAAGAACTGTCAACATTCTGTTGTAAGGTATCCAAAGATGAGAAGATTACTTCAATACAGTGAGACCAAGTACAGAAGGAGTAATCACTGCAATAATATCTCTCTATCCTAGGAAATGCTGAGACCAAATCTCATAAACTGTTTACAGAGCTGTTCTCTATCCTGGGAAAGAGCATTCCACAACACATTTGTCTACTTTGCAGATCAACAGCATAGAGAAAACAACAAAACAACAACTTTATGAAATAACATATGCTACCCCCCATACCTTAAACTCCAGTTCATTACTATCTAAGAGTTTACATTTCCCACACATATTACTAGATAGCTGGTAACCCTTAAAACATTTATCTGAAGGCAGCTAGACAACGTTCAATGTCCATACACAAAACAACTTGTGCTGGAATCTGAAACGTACATATAAAGCAGCTCAGGTCCAGGGATGGCAAAACTCTCATATACAAACTGAAGACCCTGCCATATGCAAATAAAATATCCAGTTCTACTTATGTTAAAAGGCTACTTCCAGGGGAATCATTCTCAACAAAAATTTGAATACCGAAAAAAAAAATTCATACAGTACCTGCTAAGAGTTGGAGTGGTGGTGGTGGGATACAGTTCAAGGCAGGCTTCAATAGGAGTGATTTTGTCTAGCTGCATCTCAGGAGCTGAGAAGGATGAGTCTTCCTCAGTAGTTTCTGAATTAGTCATGGTGGTACATGTTTGTGCATTGAATTTGTTCTGTAGAGTAAGTAGAGATGAAAAGCAAGATGTTGTAGCACCTGCTGCCTGTTCCTGGTTTGAAGGTGCACTAGAACCATCCTCACCCTACTTGATGATGGGGATTTGCTTTGAGAGGAGTTCACTGGTCTATCTAATTTTTTAAAGCTTGTTGTCACAAACGGCAGTCTAGATGAGGTTTCAGCATAGGTGATGACAGGGCTCTTTGAATGATTTACTGTAACATTTACAACTTCCTGAGGGTCCATAAAAGCCATATCTGTAGCACCTTTAGTGTTGTGTAGTGGGGTTGAGTTCTTAGGTTAGAATTAGAAGCTCTGGTCTCAGCAATGGCATAAGAATGGTGCTGACCCTTTTCTTTTAAGATGTAGTAAAGTAATATAATCCTGCTCTATCCTTACAAGACATACATGCAACAGAAAGTTATTTTCAACTTTGCTAGCTTATTCAGGACCAGATTGTAGTCTAAGATCTTAATAATAAAGTGTTGAGGTGTGTTTGTCAGCTTGGGCAGCATATGCACACTGTGAACACATTCTTTTATAAGTGGATTTTCCTGTCCTAATACTTCAGATACTTCTTGCTTAATAAACTGTTAAGGAACTGGACCTTCTACCGTATTCAGTAATACTGACATCTACCGTATTCAGTAATAGCTGACTGGCTACTCCCTCTATGCCCAAAAAGGCATAGTCATTGCCCACTGTCTGATGGGCTCAATATATATCCAGCAAATCTGAGTTTTGCATTATTTGCTCAGGGCTAATTTACTTGCAAGTTTGGGAAGTCACCCTAATCCAACAAGAAGTCTATCTGCCCAGAGGTTTAGAACCACATTAGCCCTCCTCCCCATCATAATCATATCCTTAAAAGGTTTTAGTCCTTTAATAGCTCTAGGTAAACTCTGTATAGGGTTACTTCAGTATCATTTGGGCCACAAATATTGTCTAGTAGGAGCTGCCCAAACAGCGTACAAAGAAGAAACAACCACCTACTTAATTAACATCCTACTCTACTGTCCAATTTATGGTTCTGTTTTAAAAACAAATGACAGTCCTTTTTTCTGAGTTTGAACATGAGGGAAACAATTTCCCCTGCCACTTAGCAAACACTGAAGTAGCCAGTTTCTGTTTTTCCTATATTTCCTGCAAGCACATGAATTGAAAATGGTCAGGGAGTAAATGATGAAATATGATATTAATCCATCACTGAGTAGACATCCCATTTATCTTCCAACAAGTGGCCTTAAGCTCCTCTGTCTTAACACCAATGTGGCAAGAACTGTCAACATTCTGTTGTAAGGTATCCAAAGATGAGAAGATTACTTCAATACAGTGAGACCAATTACAGAAGTAGTAATCACTGTAAGAATATCTCTATATCCTAGGAAATGCTGAGACCAAATCTCATAAACTGTTTACAGAGCTATTCTCTAACCTGGGAAAGAGCATTCCACAACACATTTGTCTACGTTGCAGATCAACAGCATAAAGAAAACAGCAAAACAACAACTTTATAAAATAACATATGCTACCCCCCATACCTTAAACTCCAGTTCATTACTACCTAAGAGTTTACATTTCCCACACATATTACTAGAGAGCTGGTAACCCTTAAAACATTTATCTGAAGGTAGCTAGGCAAAGTTCAATGTCCATACACAAAACAACGTGTGCTGGAATCTGAAACGTACATATAAAGCAGCTCAGGTCCAGGGATGGCAATACTCTCATATACAAACTGAAGACCCTGCCATATGCAGATAAAATATCCACTTCTACTTATGTTAAAAGGTTTCTTCCAGCGGAATCATTCTCAACAAAAATTTGAATACCGAAAAAAAATTCATACAGTACCTGCTAAGAGTTGGAGTGGTGGTGGTGGGATACAGTTCAAGGCAGGCTTCAATAGGAGTGATTTTGTCTAGCTGCATCTCAGGAGCTGAGAAGGATGAGTCTTCCTCAGTAGTTTCTGAATTAGTCATGGTGGTACATGTTTGTGCATTGAATTTGTTCTGTAGAGTAAGTAGAGATGAAAAGCAAGATGTTGTAGCACCTGCTGCCTGTTCCTGGTTTGAAGGTGCACTAGAACCATCCTCACCCTACTTGATGATGGGGATTTGCTGAGACAGGAGTTCACTGGTCTATCTAATTTTTTTAAGCTTGTTGTCACAAACAGCAGTCAAGATGAGGTTTCAACATAGGTGATGACAGGGCTCTTTGAATGATTTACTGTAAAATTTACAACTTCCTGAGGGTCCATAAAAGCTATATCTGTAGCACCTTTAGTGTTGTGTAGTGGGGCTGAGTTCTTAGGTTAGAATTATAAGCCCTGTTCTCGGCAATGGCTTAGGAATGGTGCTGACCCTTTTCTTTTAAGATGTAGTAAAGTGAACCAGCAAAATCTCCTGCCTCAGAAAGAGAAAAGGCACCAGCACGACACAATAGCACAATTCACAAAAGATTTAATCCAAACGATAAAACAATACACAAGAAGTTGAGCGCTTTCATCCACTAGGGACTTCTTCAGAACACTTAATTGTAACACTACTACTCCATTAAATACGTTAAAAATTGCTAAAAATTACATCACATTTCACATTATCCTCACATTTCAAACAAATGTTCATCTCTCTGGAACCATAGGCGTTACCACAGAAATGTAAATGGCAAGTTCTTCAGCACAAACTATATTTATAGTGGTAGTATTCTTTAGGTTCTAGGTTTTAAACTGGGTTTTATCAGTTACAGTAAACATAGTAACTATTAAATGTGTAGTATGTTATAAACAACTTAAAACATTTCAGCATCCACTCAAGTTTCACACATACTGTTATTTGCATTTTGCACATCCAGCTGAGAGATTTCATATAAGGATAAGAAGTTCTGTCTTTACTAATTATTTGTCAAGATATTTAGAAAAACACAACATTTATAACAATGTAAATAAATATGACATGAAAAGCAATTAATATCTCTTTGCTTGTACCAGACAGAGGTCAAATATCAACACAATTGTCTTTGGCATGGTATAAGCTTTAACAGGAAATATTTTAACATTTTCTATGCAGTGTGGTTTTAAAATTATTAACACAAATATGAATAAGCAATACTTAATGCCTAGAGGCATCAGTAGGATGTAACTGCAGAAGCACCTACAGGCATCACCCAGCAGTAAGGTTAAACACACACACACACACACACACACACACACACACACACACACACACTCATAGTGCTACCACAAATGCAAAAATGTATTTTAATTCTGATGCATAGATCTTAGAATTTCTAAGCATAATACTAATCCTATGATAATATCTGTACCCTGCTTAGGCATTCAGTATACAAGTGTAAGCCTTCATAATACAGTGGAACTGTAGTCACATCTTTTATTTACTTTTCTATTGCAGAATTAGTTGATATCATACAGAAGGACCTGTAGCTTATAGTATATTTATTTCATGGAATCATTATTAGTGTAGTATACTTATTTCATACATTCATTGTTAGTGTAAACATTATCTAAACATCTTTATGGACCCAGATGGAGTATGGGTTTAAATCCATAAACTTAAACTCATATACACATTATGTCTATGTTCCTTAACTGTATGCATCTAATATATGACTTTGTATGGCTCCCAATTCATCAAAAATATGAAACATTTCTGTTTCTGAAATAAATGCAGACTGAGCTATCTTGATACACTTTTTTCCCTTTGACTACTAATCTGCACCTCTGACTGGGTTTCAAGCTGTCATGCATTTCATGCTGCTGTGGATTCCTGTATCTTTGCAGACAATTATCAGCAAAGAATTTAGTTTAATTAGGGCCTTCAAAAGTCTGAAGCCCTAAGGCTTTTCTCCAGAGGTTAAGGCACTGGATTGTTTGGTCAGTCACCCCTTAAGTTCATAGCCAAGCCTTTTTGAAGGAAGCAGTGATAAAAGACTCAGTGATTTGTTTTACAAAGATAATTCTCTACAAAAGTCAGTATTAAAGTGCAAAGGATTAGGTCTTATTCCATGCAAAAATTGACTCAGAGTTAACAATTAATTTCATAAAAGAGCAGCTAGGTGACTCCTTGTATATTAATTGCAAAGATAAATGTGAAAATGAAAATCTGCAAATCGGGAAATGTGAAAAATAGTCTACAATTTCTTCAAAATAATTCAATGTGCCCAGTGCGATTACATTTCTGATATCGAAATTTATATATTACACTGCTTTTCAAAAATAGATAAATATATAAACCAAAAATGCTTTGCATACTTTTGCACATAATACATTAGGATTTGTGGTGTATATATACTGAGAAAATCATTCTCTGACAGCTGGACATTAAGAAGAGCTTGCTAGCACTGAAAACATTTACTTCAATGTTTGCATTGCTGATGCCATGTTGACATTCATAACATTGTGATTTGTGATACAAATCACAAGATGTACATAGCCAGTGAAATCCAGTTTAACAGTGTCAATGGTACAACAGGTACCACATTTGCCTTTGGTGCAGAAGATTGTGCTTCTATTCTCACACTAGGTAGATCGGTTTCTGACAGTGTAGTGTACCATAAAGGGGGTGCTGCACTCCTGAGTGTGCCATCCTTCAAGACGAGACATTAAACTGAGGCCCCATCTGCATAAGTTGCTGGTAGCTCATGTGGATTTAAAAGATCTTACAGCCCTTATCAAAAAGAGTAGGGGTCACATACCTCTCAACTGCCCAGATTTTTGCAGAATGTCCAGATTTTTTGCTTCATGTATTTGGTCTGTTCCTCATAAAATTTGTGGTTTTCTGGCAAATTACTGGTTTGATCTGAGGTTGAAGTTACTAAATAATGACATATATTTGAGTTTCAGATGGTAAATAATTCAGAAAATGTATTTTAACAGAAACCATGTTAATCTAGCAGCTTACTAAGTTTATAAGAGCAATATTTAAAATATGTCCCTATTTAGGGCCTTTGTCCCCCCCCCCCCCCATTTTGTCAGACTTTGTCCAGATTTCTTGTACTAAGAGGTTGAAAAGTATGGTAGTTGAAGTTCCCAATGCCTTGGCTAATTTCCTCTAGCAGCATAAATACTACCTTGCATCTCCCTTTTAAAGAGGCTACTAGTCTACTGGGACTAACCTGGTCAACAACATATAAATAAAATCCAGACTTTTGAAAGACACAAACATATAAAACCTATGTTGATAGACAATTAATTCTAGCCACAAGGTAAAAGGTATTTATCAAAGAAAGTTATATTTTATCAGGTACAACTAGATTGCAAATTACACTTTAAGCAGTTATTCTATCAAAATGGTTATGTGTGGTATGAAACTAAAATGTTTACTTGCTTCATGTCTCTTCTTTCTTTTAGGTAATTGTTTATTTCATCTTATGGTAGAAATAAGCCAAAGCCTATCCATGAAAGTGTGGATGAAATGCAGGTGTCATCCTATAATGGGCACAAGTGACACCCCACTCACATGGACAAATAAGTTAACATTTTGAGCAAGAAATCAACATAATGATTCCTTGCAATATCTAAACAAGCTATGGTACCCAGAAGAAACTTTGGGAGACCAAAGAAGAACATGAAAAGGCAATATCAAGAATAATCTGATAAGAGTATTAGACTCCAGACCCCACAACTGAAAAGCAGTCACATTAGCAAGTTCAACTCTGTATTGATTTCTGGGACTCATACATCATACTTACTTCCTTTCTTCATTATAGCATTGAAGCCTCTTAATGGATAATTTAAGAGCATGAAAATGCACTTGAGTTAATGTCAGTGGTGCAACAGACAGCACACTTGTCTTTGATTCAAAATACTGTGGGTTCTATTTCCATTATGAAATGCTGAATGTGACCCCATGTGTCTCAGCCAGATGCACACTTTGATGCTTCTGGTTTAAGCATCACGTTAAACTCAGCCCTATAAATTTCCATTGCTGCTGCTGTTGAATTGCATGGTACAGGAACTTTAGATATGTATTGCTACATCTGTTTAACCTGGGATACACAGCAGCTAGACATAGGGGCACAACATTTTATCTTCTGTGCAAAGCAAAGATGATATGAAAATATCAAATGATGAGAAGGTAAGAAGACTAAGGAGTACTGAAGTAGCATAGGAGGGTGAATGGTGCAATTGTCCCAGGTGCTGACTTGCCCAGGGTGTCATTTGTGGATGTCATTTAAAAAAAAAATAATAAATATATATATATATATATATATATATATATATATATATATATATTATATATGTATATATATATGTATATATATATATATATATATATATATATATATATATATGTATATATGTATTATTTTTTTTAAACATACCTTTTTCCCCTTAAGGGAAATGGCGATGAGTTCATTCTAAACAGAAATCCAAGATGATCCTGCATGCCACCCACCCTTGTCTAGGTCATGTTGCTTGGCCATCACCGCAAAAAGACTTGTGATTGGCTGCACAGGTAGAGGGTGTGGGGTTCCATGGTCAATAGAGGCAGTTTCTTTGACTATATATTTTGCGCACACAGCAAGCAATTTTAATTGCTTGAAACATGGTGCCCCTCAATATGGTGTGGGTGCATTTAAAAAATGTTAAAGACTTGTCATTCTTGCCTGGCAGTGGTTAAATTCTGTCAGCAGATTCAACTGCTGGAGGCCAGAAGGGACAGTAGCAGCAGCAGAAGCTTTTTAATGTGGGGGAGAAAGAGTGAGAGTGTAGAAACAAAAAGAAAAACAAGTAAGTAGGGTAGTTAATTATTAGTATTCTTGTGCATACATGGACAAATTACTGAAGACATCATTGAGAGAACTGTTTCATTCTCGTGTCATTTTAGTGATTGTGTATACTTCATGAGCAAACTACTGAAGGAGTCGAGGGAAATATTTCATTCAGGTAAAATGTGAGTGCTTATGAATCCATCATAGACAAACTACTCAAGGGGGGCTGATGGGGGATCTTTTTCATTCTGGTATCATTTGAGTGTTTTTGCATACATCATGGAAAAAACTACTGAAGGGGTCTTTGGGGGAACTACTTCATTATAGTATCATTTGAGAGCTTGTCTATACATCATAGACAAGCTACTGAAGGGGTCATTGGGGAAATGTTTCATTCTGGTATCATTTGAATACTTGTGCATACATCATGGACAGACTGCTGAATGGGTCATTGGGGGAACTGTTTCATTCAGGTAGAATTTGAGTGCTTGTGCATACATCATGAACAAATAACTGAAGAGTTTGTTGGGGAAACTTTTTAATTCTGGTACCATTTGAGTGCTTATGCAGACATCATGGACAAACTACTGAAAGGATCATTGGGGGAGCTATTTCTTTCTGGCATCATTTGTGTGCTTATGCATACATCATGGGCAAACTACTAAAGGGGTCATCGGGGAAATATTTCATTATGGTGTTAGTGAAGGTGCTTGTGTTGTACATACATGGACTACTGAAGGGATTATATGGGGGAATTGTTTCATTCTGGTTTCTTGCAAGATCATGTGTATACTTCATGGACAAAACTCTGGAGTTATCGTTTGGGGAGATGTTTTATTTTGCTGTCAGTGAAAGTGCTTGTATTGTGCATACATGAACAAACTATGTACATTTAGAGAAAAATGCAAATGATGCAACTACACTGCTTGATAGGCAGTACTGCAGCAAAGACAAGCATAATTTTAATGAATAATCTTCTTGATATTAAAACAAGGATATAGTAAATCCTTCCACCATGACACATCAAAGATTAAACCCCATCATGATCAGGCTCATTGAAATGTAAGTGTTTTTGTTAGGGGTCAGGATCCCCTGCATCCTCCGTGTGGGGGCAAGCCACCCATGCCCACAAACTTTATATCATGATTCTCTTCTTAGTCTTTGAAAAAAGTAACATATGTCTGTCTCTGTCTCTCAAGAAAGCAGTGTCAAGATGGTCTACCTTTCAACCTCTAAATGCAAGTAATCTTGACAAAGCCTAAAAGAATGGTGTCAAAGGCCCAAAAATAGGAACAGGTTTTTAATACTGCTCTTATGAAGTTTAAACTTAGAATGTTGCCAGAATAACAGGACTTGTATCAGTATGCATTGTCTGATGGAAATTGTCTGAAATACACATGTATGCCATTATTTAATGAGTTCAACCCAAAATAATTTTCCAGAAAATGACAAATTTTAGGAGGTGAAAATTCAGATAGTTAAGAGTTTTTTTAGGTGCCAGAACTAAGCATTCAACATATGTTGCTTAATCCTCTGAAAGTCCATTTGTTGCCTATGTGAACTAATGAGAAAAGTCAATCAAGAATGGCTTTGCCCAATCAAAAATGAGTCCTCACTTCACTCTGTATTCTAAACAGGCTTCTTGATGTCTTCATTAGAGTATGTTGAAACAATCATGATTACTGTAGATCAGAATAACATTATACTATATGTCTGATCCAGAGACTGGTGAAGGGCTTTGGAAACCTTGTTTCTTTCTTTGGTGTTTAAGCAGTTGAAGAGCATCATAAAATAGGACAAGAATATATAATGCAGTGTACAAATAGTTATTGGGAGTTGATATTTAGGATTATTACTGAGCTTTTATAAACTGTATGTTACAATTAAAATGAAGATTTTAGCTCAGTCAATTCCTTTACTGTTGACTTGCATGAGAATTGTCTGTATACCTATTATTGTTTGTTTTGTGCAGTAACAAAATAAGTTTGTGTGTGTGGGTAAGTTAATAGGATAGTACTAGACTATCTGCCCTTGTTGGCAGTTTTAAGCCTAGCCAAATTTCCCATTCCAAAGGTAAGAATCAAACCCTACACCTTGTGAGTATGAAATAAAGTCAGTATGACTCACACTATCAGAAGCAATTTAATCCAAGCAACTTTTTTTTTCCTTTTTTCCAATATTTTTCTTCTGTTGCTTACTTGGTTTCACTTTGCTTTTATCTTTAGTTATGTTTGGGAGCCATTTTATAACTGAAATAAGGCACTCAGATGTACAGCCGATATAGCCGAATGCTGCATACCCCTGTTGCTAAATCGTAAACTTATTCGATGTGTCAAGTTATTATGCCACTTGGGCTGCTCTTAGCAGACAATAATGATTCATTGCCATGTACATGATCCAGTCTTCATTGAACTAGTGCTAACTGTTAAAACATTGTGTTACAAGGAGCTGCCGATATGATGTAAACTTTAGATACGAATGGTGTTGCAATGCATACTAAACTTTTTTGTGCAGTATACATGCATACATACATACATAAAATCTATTGAAGGGTTTAGCTACTTCTCCCTTTGGTTATGATTTCTTCTGTGTATGTGACAACCACAGTTAATTCATGTTTTTGTGTGTTACAGTTCGTATTTACCAAGCTATTAATAGATTGATTTGTTAAGCTGCTGTTGGCCTTTGGATGATTCCTTTTTTTTCAATAATAAATCTTTATTATTTTTCCAATTGTTAATACAATAATACACAAAGCAAAAAAAAAAAAAACTTATAACAACAATACTACAATATATATACATTATATACATGAATGCTTCCAACAGTTAAATGAGATCATTATACATTGAAATAAAATTCTGAAAAAGAGTATTAAAAGATCTAGTATCAATATACAGACTTATTAATACTGACTTCCAAATTAAGTATGTACTTCCAGGGGATAACTGGATTCGGAACATTAAGCCAACACAATATTAAAGATTTGTTCCCCTATTTTCGGATTATTTATATTTTTCCTTATGATCTTTGATTAATAATTTATGTGCTAGAATATGTTTTATCGCTACACTTTTAAAGTTTTCCCATGAAGTCTGAGATGGATTCAACCAATTTGTAGCTATATAAAGCTTCATTAACAAGAAAATATTTATAAGTGTGATAATTTGGGATCTGTCCAAGTTATTCGGAGGGATATGTAGAATCATAAATTCCCAGGAAAGTGTGGAATGTTGATAACCCATTTTTTGTAATTGAATTTTTAAAGAGTTCCAAAGTTTAAATATACGTTTACAGCTCCAGAACATGATTCCTGAAAAGAGATGTGGATATGCTAAATTCAGCTTTATTTTTAATATTCGTGTGATTTCTTTAAATAGCCAAAGCTTTGCTGAGTTTGGTTATGCATCACATCACAGTTAAATGAATAACTTTGAAAATGCATTCAAAGTTTGATAAAACTTCCTGTTTGATCATGCTTTTGTGCCTCTTAGTCTCTTGCGTTCTTTTGTGAAAAGCTATTGTTGAGGCATTTTTTCCTGCCACTGTTCAAAATGTTTTTTTGCTATGTAGGCAGGAGGGGAGCATCAAATGATGGTCTTGCCCTGGACTCTAAATGGCCTAGCTACTCCTCTGGTGCCCTAATTCTTATAATGTTAATCAATACAGACAAGTGTAATAAATATGGATGAATAGGTAAATGACCTTTCAAACTCGTGGAGTGACAAAGCAAGGTATTGATAAATTAATAAAGTCATTTTTATTGTATCATCATCAACACAGCACAGGCTCAGACTGACACTGCTCTGTGGAATATATGATGGTAGCCTCTCAACACTGAGATTATCAGACTTGCCAAATATATAAAAAGGAGTAATACGTGTTTGCTGTCTTATGAACCAGTGGTATTGCTGATGGCTAAGTGTATGCTGAACTGGTTATCTAAAACATCTCAATCACATCTCAGTCACAATAGCTTTCTACAGAAACTGACAATGTCTGCTCATAACCATCCACACGCATTTTATAGTGTTTGCTTTCTCAGCTTCTACATATACTTTTAGGGTATAAGGTCTGTTATATTATGCACCTTCTCTTGCAAGGAATCCTCCTCTTTAATTACAGCATAACAGTGGCCTTCTGCAATGAGTAGCCCTCAACTGAAGCAGCCAGAGTACTGGCTGTCATTTTATGCATAGCCATGGGCGCCGGAACCATAGAGCGATGGGGGAGGGGAGCACCCCCATTTTTGCAGATCACCTCCCAACTGTCCCTTTCTAATTATTTTCATAGTTTTGAATTATTGTCTTTTATGTGCTTTAGCAGCTGATGTTATCGTGCACGCGATGACATCAGCTCGGTGCACATATATCCTGGTTTGTTTTTGAATGCGAGCGGGAAGGGACAGTTTTAGCTGTTGCAGAAAAAGGATTTAATGTCAGATGCTGCTGAAGGTTTTATTTAGCTCAGCACATGGAAGCCGAAAATCAGAGTCTGGTGGGAGTTACAGAGAATATCAGAAGCTGGACTGGCTGGCTGTACAGAGTAAGTAAGGTGCGTGTGAAAATGCCCCCAATGGAATCCATCAGGTGGCTAAAGGTACTCAGGCTCAAACCCTGTACCTTGGGTATGGGTAAAAAGAGCCTAAATTCCTTAGCCACCATGACTTGTGAATGCATGACTCAGTGGGAAAACAAAACCTTTTATTCAAGCAATTTTCTAAGGTTATAAAATCAGTGTATGAAATGTATCCTTATTTTGGGGCTGTATTCCCCCGTTATTTGCTTTGTTATGTATTTTTGTGCTAAGAGGTTGAGAGCTATGGTGAGAAGTAAGAACTGAATTCACTAAATGATATGATAGCCATTTAAGTTTGTCTTCCTGTATTTCAAGAAACTACTGGTTTAACTTAGTGGTATGTTGCTCTGACTGTAGTGCACAGAGTTCTGGGTTTAAGACTTGGTAGTGAAATGCATGGTTATTACAACATTTATGCAAGCAACTTTCTAAAATTATACAAGCAATGTTTAAAATGTGTCCCTGGTTTTTGGCCTTTTGCCCCCCCCATTGAAAATAAGTTCAAGAAGCTGTGCAACATGCCTATGGCTTATACTACTGTGATTCTGTATTTATGTATTGTGTGTAGAAGTAGACTGTTATGGAAATGTTCTGAATTGGGCAGTTTTGTCATTATTGGTGCATGCATTTTGCTTCATTGCCTACTGGAAAAATGTTCAAACAATAAATTTAAAATGCAGATGTTTGTGGAAGTAGACCTTTATGAGTGAAATGTTCTGAATAGGACAGTTTTGTCATTATTGGTTAATGTATTTTTGTTTCATTGCCTGCTGGAAAAATGTTTAAACAATACATTTAAAAAGAGCTCTAACTTAAGTCTAACAGGTGTGCTGTATTATACAAGGAATATAATTTAATAGAATCAGGAAGGTGAATCAAGGGATGCATACATGTATGCATGGCCCTAAAAATGTGCTTGAAAACATCCCAGAGGAAAGTGTGAAAGGCTCAAAATCCTGGGCAAATTTTAAGCTTTACACTTGTTACCAAAGCAATGGATGAAGGTAAAACAGTTCACACCACATTACCTTGACCTGGCCAAGCCTTTTGACACAACCCCCTACTCAGGTGTAGTACAAAAGATGAATAATGTAGGAGCAAACACTTACATCACCAGCTGCATTGCCAACTTGGCTCACAGGATGCAGGAGATCAAAACAGGGGAAGAGACCAGTCACCAATGGAGTCCACCAGGGTTCGGTGCTGAGACGTGTTCTGTTTGGCATATACATCTCAAAAGCAAAAGGAAATACCAAAGAGCTTTGGCCAGCTAAGTTTGAGATGACTGCAAGCTAGGAAAAGTTATCGAATCCCTAAATGACTCAACAATCATGCAGGAAGGTTTGGCCCAAATAACTGGTGTCAAAATCATGACAATGCCCTCTGAGAACTGATCCAATTGTTTGGCATTTGGGAACTTGTGTGCAGTGACCTAACTTTTGACCAACATGTGTCCAGAGTCATAAGAAAGCCTTTCTATAGTGCACAGCTTATAAACAAATTGATTGTGGCTAGATCTAGAGATGTTGTTTTCCCCCTTTACAAAGCTCTCATTATGTCAATCATTTTGAATAATGCCCACTTTGGCATGTATCTGTCCAGCCCCATGCAACAATTGGAATATCTTCAGAGATACCTTACTAAAAAGATACAAGTCCTAAACACTAAATCTTGCATGGACCACCTCAAAGATTTATTACTATACTCTGTATCCTACAGAGAGCTTAGAGGTGACATGTCTGGCATACAAAGCATCCTCCGACATAATATAGATGGACCTACTGAACATCAGCAAGTCAAATGGCATCAGAAATACTCAGTCCAGGTATCTAAACTGAATGTTGTGGAGAGATGGATATATATCACAGAGGCTACCACTGTTACGGAACAGACTATCCATAAAAATAAAGCAAAGCTCATTCATCCATATTCAAATGCAACGTGGATCTAAGTATGGGTAATAGAAAATGTACTCCAGGATTTCCCCTCATGCCACTAATGGATAGAGGCAGTTCCTAAATGCTATATCATTTACATGGCCCTCTCAAATTATCTATGGTATGATCACAGTTGTTCTCACTAGGGCTAATATACAATTATAAGCCAAGGGGGTAGCTAAGACAAATCAGAAAATGTTAATTCAAGCACCCAAAAGGGAATTGGCTAAGCTTAAAATGTCCTCCAAGTGAACCTATGTTGTGGTAGCAAATAGTTATAAAAAAATTACCCTTTTTAGTTTACTAATTGCCCCTGTCACCCCCCCCCCCACACACACACACACAGTCTTTAACAGCTTTTAGCACCTATGTGCATAGCACATGTTCTTTAATGGCATTCTTTACAATATTTGTCATATAAACATGTTCCCTTCTGAAACTTCTGGCTAATAGTAATATGCAACAAAAAACTTTTATTCTAACTCTAGTACATGTTTGTGATGACATTCATGAACCCAGTTGCCCATCTGCACATATGATGCAAACATGATTTCTTCAAGCACTGTGCACCTGAGAATTAATTGTTTCTCAGCCATTGTTTTGGAATTTTCACTGTACCTTGTGACTAAGGAACTGGTAAGCCCTACTGTTGTTGACTTGAATTTTATTAGGAAGATGTAAACATTCACCAAGGCACATAGCCATCACATTACAAAGTACAGAGGCCTCATTTCCTGTACACAATCAATTTTTTACTAGAGGTATGACTTCTGCCTCAGGTCTATGTTAAATCAGCAAATGCTTAAAATAGCGAATGCTGATTTATCAACCCTTTAACAGTGAAAGCTGCAATCTCGACGACACGGAACAGCGATTTTTTTCCCCAGGGGGACAAAATTGCTGTTCCACAAAAAAAAAAAAAAAAAAAAAAACAAAAGTTCAAAACACAAAATAAACTGGGGGGCTTCCCTCCCCACATCCCCAATGTGGGAAGCTGTGCCCCCACATCCCCCTACTTAAATATATCAACTCTGAGGTTGCACCACAGTAGAGAAAATGGCAAAGTCCTGAAAACTGCCCAGCCATTTTTTTTTCCCTGGGAAAAAAGTCGCTGCTCTGTGTCTTCAGGATTGTCAGCTTTTGCCCTTAAAGGGTCAATAAATCAGCGTTCACTATTTTAAGTGTTCACTGACTTAGTATAGACCCTTCTGCCTCTGCTTCTCAGATAATTTACTATTTTTATGTCAAAACGCACAGTACTATTAATATATTGCAATCCTACAAAATACTTAGGATTAGTTCTTTTCACATACTGGATACAATTATGCATCTATATGCATGATGTTCAGAAAGACAGTATCAGATAGATCTGAAAATGGTGAGGCCATATACTTAATGAAATTGACTTGCTGATAATGGATCATATTGAGATAAACTGCAATCCAAAGAATTGTACTATCATAATGATTCAAAGGAGCAGTACTGTTACTATATTACTGCAATTCACACACACAGACATACACAAACACACACATACACACACACACGCACACACACACACACACACACACACACACACGCACACACACGCACACACACGCACACACACGCACACACACACACACACACACACACACACACACACACACACACACACACACACACACGTATATGCATTCACACATATTCATACTCACACAGACAAACAGAAAACCATAAAAAAGGAACACCACACTTAGATGACTGGCAACAACCAGAGAAATGACCTATTTTCAAATATTGCAAGCCTTTATGCATAATGGAAATTCAGCACTGATGTTGAGAGGGAACAAAGTACATCATGATTTCTGAATTCTTCCTGTTAAGTAATGTGTATGCAATCATGCCAGAGGCAGTAGGAATGACGTAGAAGCTTCTACATTCTCAGAGGAGCTGTGAAGAAGTGGCCCAGGGGCTAAATGCTATTCTACCAGAGGGCATATGGTGATGTTTGAGCTGTTTATTTTCTTGGCAGGCTTATTGCTTTTCCAGAATGCAGAAGTATTTGTATTTTTATAATTGTAAAGTTAAAATAAGTACTTCAATTTAAAAAACACTTTATTTTATATTTATGTGATAGGACTTTCACAATGATAAGCTATGCTATTATGATAATACAAAAGAACACTGATACAAAATTCTCTTTGTATTGTATTTCTACTTAGCACAGGAGCTGCTTCCTAAAAATAGTAAGTTCAAAATATTCAACAACCTAGGCTGCCTGTTTTAAAGGATATAGAATTTTGCACATAACACCAACACAAGATTAAACTAAGCATACTTTTCCAAACAGTTTTTTTAACCTGATTCTGCCAGACTAAATGTCTTTCCTTTATATTATTCCCACCATACTATGAGACATTATATACAAAAATGTTCATTATTCTTCTATATTTTTTTCTAAAATATATATTTGTTCATGGCTACACCTTCACGAGTCTGACATATTCTTTCAGAAATAATGCTATATTTTCAAAAGTTTCTAAAGCTAGCAGAAAAAGTGTAATTAATTCTAGTGCATATATGTATAACGGGAAGGTATATCAATCTTATCAACATTATTTAATTAAGCAACTTTTTTCCTGTGTCTTTAAGGTTCTGTTGTGTCCACTAATTCAGAGAAAAATTCCTTGAAACAGTGTGAGAACTAAGAGAAAATTAAAGAAGCACACATGCGTGTGTGTGCTCACGTGAGCGCACACACACACACACACACACACACACACACACACACACACACACACACACACGCACACGCACACGCACATGCACACACACACACACACACACACACACACACACACACACACACACACACACACACACACACACACACACACACACACACATGCACACACATAAATATGCAAACATACACAGAAAGATAAACACACCAAATATTTATTCAGAATCCTCTTTCACACCTACAAGCAATTTATAAATAGCAAACTCAGCTAATACCAACTGAGAAGTGAGAACTGAGGGCCAGAAGAGGTAGAACAGCGATACTAGCCACGATACCAGTGTATCACCCACTTGATAAATACAACTTCACAAGCATATAAAATATATAATACAAAAAAACATGGTTAGCACTCAAGTTTTATAAAAACATGTATTCCTGAAACTTGCACAATGATACCTTGTAAAGTGATCGCTCCATAACTTCTTGACCGATGAAGTTTGTTTTAAATTTATGCATTAAATAGACCTTTTGCAAAGGTACCATTCATTGTGGCAGCAGAGATGGAAAACATTTTAGGAGCAATCCTCTGCACTGAATTGTATACACCAACTCCATTGGTGCAAAACATTGAATAAAAGGAAAAAAACTTTAACAACATACTGCTATTCTGAACAACCGATACTTTCACTCTAAAAAGAAAGAACAAATAATTTCTCAGCAGACACACAGGACAGGCATAAACAAAATATGATATGTGATCCTGTGCTATAAAATGTCAGCCCAGACTCCATTTTAGAAAACTAACCTTTGCATAGATGTTAGCAAAGTATGAGTAGCTTTATTCACCTTTTATTCCTAAATCAGGAAATAAAGGCATTAAAAACAGAGTCTGAAATAAAAGTTTAAGGAAAATGATGATGCCTGTTCATGGATAAAATGTAGTCAGAAAATAGAAGTGACATTATATGCTTTCAAATTTGTGTACAGTTTTACAGAATATATTAAGCAGTGTGTTAGGGGATGAAGATCCACATATATATATATATATATATATATATATATATATATATATATATATATATATATAAATACAAATGCACCATTTAAGAATATTACTGAGCCCTGTTCAATCAGTATTTACATGAATGCAAGAAAAACAGCTTTTTTAATAGGTTTGCATGGGTTCTGCTACAAGCCCTAGAATCCCAAGTGTTCAAAATTCACTGTCTCAAAGCCAGTGACTCAAGCATGTTGCAGCTCATATAGGTTGCCGCTCATGCTCAAACTCAAAATATGAATTTAGGCAAGGACCCGTCAGACCTAAGTAGGCACACTTTTATTTTAAGTGAAGTTATTGCAGCAGACCTGGGGATGGAGTGGGAAAATAGCAATCCCCTTTACATGTGTACTGACAAGGAAGTTGTAGGTTAGGGGGTGGGAAGGGACTTTTTGGTTTAGGTAACAAGAGGGGAGTTTTAGGCTTAGGGAACAAACAGGGAATTTAGGTTAGAGAGGGGAGAGTTGAGTTTCAGGGTATGGAAGCAAGGACTTGATTTGGTAACTGTATGGAAGTTTTAGCATTCCAGTTAAAGCTCTAGTAGGACTTCATAGTTTTATAGGGTTCGGTATTGGGAGGGCTAAGTAGTTACTGGAGAATGGGCTAGTTAGAAGGTGTCAAAAGATGTTAGGATGCAAGCACCTGTAGTAAGGTCTTTTAACATGTTTTCTCTGTATTCCAGTTTATTAGTACATAAATTTGTTTATGATCTGGACATGATTTTTATTTTACACCAGTCCTTCAACTGGAAATTTTGAAATTTAAGTGAGAACATAAAAAAAGTATTTTTTAGCAAAGATGCAATAAAGCAAAAGTTGAAAAGGAACCTAAAATGTGCAGTTAGTCCCATAGTAAAGTTACTGCCAAGATAAAAAATTCAGTAAACTCTTCCAAAAAAGTTATTTTTTATTATGTATATATATATATGTATATTTGTGTGTATATACATATATATATATCTATATATATATATATCTATATATATATATATATATATATATATATATATATATATATATATATCCCGAGATTATATAGCCAAAAGCTCAAACTACTGAAACAGCAGAAGCAAGAATTTCAAAATCCCGAAGTACAGAGATGTTGAAGTAGCACTTCTGGTGTCGTGATTTGTGATTGGATTCACGAAAGTTCAGGTAAGTATCTAAGTGTAAGTGTGTTGGTTAGGGGCTTTAGTGTGTGTTGTGATTGTGATGTGTGTATGCGAGGGGAATGTAGGTGTGTGGTGGTGTTTTCGTGTGTGTGTCTGCGTAGTGCAACCTTGGAGTTAGTATACTTAAGTAGGGGGGTGTGGTGTAGTGTAGGTTTGTGTGTTTGTGTGTTGGGGAAGGTGTGTGTATGTGTACATGTGTGGTGTATGGTTAGCGTAGTGTTCGCGATTTTAAAATTCGTGCTTCTAGGAATTCGGGATTGTAAGGTTTCACCTTTGCGATCTCAAAATTCTGAAATTCGATATTTCAGGATTTCAGGGTTATAAAGTGAACCTATATATAAATATATATATATATATATATATATATATATATATATATATATATATATATATATATATATATATATATATATATATATATATATATATATATATGGGTCTATTTGACATTACCAAAATTTCACATTACCTAAATTAAAATCACTGAGACCACAGTACCAAAAGTACACTACATCAAAACCTTACTGTACCAAAACTCATTACAATGAATAATGATCACCACTTCCGAAACCCTGGACAACAACAGCTGTAGTGTTTTTCTTCTTTAAAGAATTACCGGCTGCAAATGTTACACAGCACTCATAGCTTTTGAATGAAGATCGTAATACAGTAAGGATCAGGAAATTTACCATTTTCTCCACTGTAGTGTGATCTCAGAGTTGGTATACATAATTTGCAGGGTGTGTTGCATGCACAGACCCCCACATAGTGGGTGCAGGAGGGGCTTGCCCCCCTGCAAAAACATCTATAAAGGTTCATTTCTTAGTTTAAATTTGTTTAGTTTTGGCATTCGTTGTGAGTTTTGGTAGAGAAAAGTTTCTGTCTGGTGCAGTGTCAGTATTGTGGTCTCGACAATTTCACTTTTGGTAATTTCATATTTCCACGATGTCAACTACACCCATACATTTATATATACATACATATATATATATATATATATATATATATATATATATATATATATCTATATGCATGTATATATATATATATATATATATATATATATATATATATATATATATATATATATATATATATATATATATATACACACACACACACACACACACATATATATTATAAATATATATATATGCACATATATATATATATATATATATATATATATATATATATATATTTGTGTGTGTGTGTGTGTGTGTGTGTATATATATATATATATATATATATATATATATATATATATATATATATATATATGTAGAGAGAGAGAGAGAGAAAAAGAGAGAGAGAGAGATAGTCTGAAGAAATGCAGCATAGCTTTTTAAAGTGAAAATGTTTCACATTCACACAGATTAGTATGGTTTACGGCTCCTTAGACTGCTAATTCCTGCAAAATCCATGTTATATTATTTAAGATTAGATATTTCCTATTACCTGATAAACCTTGTGTTGGAGAATGTTATTAGGATTCAATATTTTGATGCAGGATGAAGGGAAACATCAGAACTTTTACCTGATGAAGAAAGGGACATTTGCCAAAAAGACTGCAGTATCTAAGCATATTCTAATGTTAACTCATTCCAGTACATCACTCTGGAGTTTCTTCAAGTAAAGTGACTCATTCTGTGAAGATCAATAAGCAGCTGATCTTGACAGTTTGTGCATTCTTTTTAAAGTGTTTGATGGATAACATACAGTTCTGGGAGCAGTGCAAAAAGTGTTTACATGAACTGCAGATGAAAAGATATATAGCCTTTTGTCAAGGGACTTTGAGATGATCTTTTTAATTTCTGCTTATTTGTCTTTTGCAATGACCATGGGCTGGGTTCATTAACAGCTATTTTAAGTGTGACTATCAATAGCACACTATTTGGTATTCATTAAAAGGTTCTGCTTATCATGTAGAGACTCAGAGCAAATGGAAATGGCAGAGTATGCTTATGACAAATAAAAGAGCCAAAGTCCATGCTAACTTAAAAACTCAGCATGGCAGAGCTATTTCGGATGGTATGAAACAATCGTGTACACTCAGTGTTGCCATTTACACAGAACATCAAGACTCTTTGGAACACAGGCATGATTACACTTAGGAAAAAAAAGAAAAACATATTAGTGGTTGCTGTTGCTATCATTCTGTATGTGCAACAGGCTTTAAATCATGGTGCTCTTGTTGCTGCCAGACCTCAGGTAAGAAGAAGAAGGGTATTTAGACCTCATCTGATTTATCATGTACGACACAGAAATTGTTGAATGATACAGGATGGACCAGGAACTCTGGAGGAACTATGCAACCTCTGCTGCCCCTGCATCAGACCCCAAGGAAATCATGGAGAACCTATCTCAGTGGAAACAAAAGTAAATGTGGCATTATGTATACTATACAATTACGTATATGAAGCTTCCATATACCCATGGGATATATTGTAAGGGTGTTATAGACATCAGCCTTTAGAATATCACATCAGTTTTTAAATGCAATGCTGCAATTTGCAAGGCATCACATCTGTTTCCCACATAACCCACTTGACAGAGCAAGAACCATGCAGGAATTTCATGTAGTAGCACACTTCTCTGTAGTGTTGAGGGCCATAAATTGCTTACATATTGAAATAAAATCCCCAACAGGTGAACAGTGAAGGAGGTACATCAACAGTAAAGGTTAACACTTTATAAACTGTCAGGTTGTCTATAATGCCCAAAGGATAATATATCATTTCTTTGCAGGTAACCTAGGCAGTTTCCATGACATACATATAGCACACCTGTGAGTTGTATACTAAGTTTGCTAGGGGTGCCATTCTACAAGGGCATCTAGGGAGGATGCAGGTTATGCACTGGACCCCTGGCTCATAACACCCATGAGAAACCCACACAACCCCGCTCAATAAGGATGTAATGAGGCTGATGCTCAAATTAGGAATATCATAGAACATTTGTTTGGATTATTCAAACAAGGGTTCTGGTTTCCATACACATCAGGAGGTGCATTGCAATACAATCTGGCACATCTTCTGAAATATTCACAGTCTGTGTCATGCTACACAATATAATTCTCAGGAAACAGTTTCAACAAGGACAACAAGGGTAAGGACCAAGATTTCTAAGACCATAGGCATGGCCAGCAGCAGCAGCAGATTCAGGTGAGGAGTTTGAGAGAGAGAACCACCAACTTCGGATGGAGCTTGCAGCCAGATATGTGCAAGTTATGCCCTGACTCCAGCCATAGCTCTTAACCAATCACTGACAAATCTCAACTGAATCACAGTCAAATCTTGAAATAATCATGGACAATCAGGGACACTTTTAAAATATTATCAGTATTAACCTGAAACACTGATAGAACAGTAGAATGTAAATTAACATACATTTTCTGAACTAAAAAAGTACATAACTCTAATTGCTATCATTATTTATTAACAGTCTTAAGAGGGATTAAGATGGACAGAGCTAAAATTTGAGTCAAAATCAGGGCCATCCCTGAAAATCAGGGACAGTTGAGAGGTATGGATCATCTGGCTAAGAAACAAAGGACAGTATAAAAACTCACTACTTAGTTTAAAGCCTAAGAATACAAACATATACAGATAGGAAAGCTGCTGCCTGTCAAGATCCACATCCTTTAGTTAATCATGTAATCGCTGTGTTCTGACAGCATCACAACTGTCAAGGACACAATTTGTACTTACAGTAATGACAAGGTAAATGTGAAACCTGTAAAGAAAATAAACATGATACATAACATAACACTATCGTCTGGAAATATATATACTCCTCTAAGCAGAGCATTTGTCTGAGGTGTACAGTTATGTTAGTATTCTCTTATATGTCTGATGTTTGCATTTTACAGTTACATATTTGCGCATCAAGCACGTCACTTGACCACTGTTTATAAACCATGGAACAGGTCACTTATACCCTTATTTTTTACAATTATATCAAGAAGCCAGGGTGAAGTATCTACTATTCCCACTGTTTTGCTTACAATACTAACTTAAATACAATGAGGTTCAACAATTTTAAAAGCAATCATTAACAAATGAGTAGAAGCAAGAAATATGAAAAAAAATTCTCATGCAATACATATTGATAAATGCAAGTTTCTGAGTAAGCAAACATTAGCTATTCACTGTGTGCATCAGATATGTATGCAACCATAAGTCACAAAGATATGTTCAAAAGGCAGGATACAGTCATCATCATCATTTGCACATGGTAGTGGGGGTGGCAGGAGGACAAGGCTGACACTAAAGAAGTGAGTATGGGTGAGTAAGAAACACATGTATCTATCAAAGTACACAGTATTCAGGGCCAGTAACATCAGATGTAAAGCACTCAGCAGTACTGTTCAGATATTTTGCATATGTGTTAGGTGATATGTGCAAGTGATTTCTTTTTAATATGTGAGTGTCTGCATGAACAAAATCAAGCACTGTGCTGGCATTACATCTTGACATCTTGGAAAGGTGTGAGACACGCATGCTAGAGTAGTAATTTCATAGTAATTGCCCCTGACCAGAAGAACTACTTCTGCCTGGAGTTGCACTGCTACTTCCACATCCATGACTAGAGGTTGTGGTGCTATCTGAACATGAGTGATGTCTGCTGTATGAGCTGGACCATGAGTCGGTGTTCTGCCACATCTGGATGTGCACACTGCAATCAAGGACATAACAGTGGAACTAGTGTCACTATGGGAATGGGATCCAGCACATCCAAATCTGCTAACACCTGAAGTTATAATAGCACTCTGGCCACATGTATACTCACACTCCCACACAAGATGTTCCATTACAGACACTGCCTTATCCAGTGTGTCATTCATCCTGTCCAAAGAGTCCACACATGTTGCAAGGAGCCATGTGCATCAAAATGCATGTTGCTTAATATTGCTCTATCTATTCTGAAACCTTGGAGGAACATGCCTGTGCATTTACATCATTTGCACACTTACGTGGACAGCAGGCTTCCTTGAAGCACCTCTACCAACTTTTCTATGTAGCACCTCACTCTCACAATAGTTACATGGAAAATCAACCATCTCTGAAACTGGAGTAACCACACTAACCTGATCAATTGTATCACCTCAACCTGTCCTATATCAGAGGTCTCTATGTCATGGATATGTGTAGGCATACTGAGTGTGTCCAAAATATGGGCAGGGAATGTGGGAGCCACAACCCCAATGTCAGAATGATCTTCTGAACCTCTAGACTGTGCCTCTTCATCGCCACCAGCAGCACAAGGCTAGCAATACTCTGACATCAGGCTGTAGGGGGTTTACAGTGCCACTGTCAATATCACCAATGATAACAAGCAATAAACCCAAGAAAGAGAAATAGGGAAGGAAATTCATCAAGACTTTTTGTTTTATAAAATGTATGTATGAACCATAATAAATACTAAAGCAATGCAAATATATTACTCTCAGTTAGGCCTAAATCTACCTTATATACACTAATAACAATAACAAATGTCTGCTTGCTATGTGCAGGTGATCTTGCAGACTGCAATCCAGATGTCTTTTATGTAAAGAAGCAAAAGGAAAGAAACCTAATAAATATACCAATGCAAATTAAACAAGAAACAGACAACAATCCCTTTACATGTGTAGATAAAAAATTATTTCATACAGGAATCTACGGACTAGTTGAACCCCCCCCCCCCAAAAAAAAAAAAAAAATACCTTCCTCTATCTGTGTAATACTGTGTCATCCAACTGGCACTTATTGCTGTCTCTAGATATAGCAGGCATATAATATGTACACATATAAAGATATACTAAAGCTTATAATTATTTTTATATTGCATATCTGGAAGTTCTGCTTGATACACTCTGGGACTGTTGTCCACATCAGCAATAACTTTCTGTGTGAACTCTCTGCCAAGCTTCCCGAATGTCTGAAAGTGGCGAGGAGCTCCTCTATTTTAGTTAGTAGTGGTTTGATAGCAGGACCCCCTCCCATAGTCACCTCTTCTTGGGCAACTGCAGCCACCCTACAGTGGGCTGAAGTTATCATATCATTTACCCAGTTTGGTATCTGGGAGTAACTTCTCCCATGCCCTGCAGCAGCACTGATGTCATTGACAACCTGCTTTCAGATGCTGTCTCAGGAAGATTGGCCACCTCTACCTTTCCCTAAGATAAAACAAAGCCATGGCAACATAAGGTCCGGATAATGGCATCATATTCTGCATCAGTGAATGGTACCTTGAATGGTGCATATTTATTCTTGGGTGCTATATCCCTGTATGAGATGAAAAAGAAAACAGCCACAAAATTACCATTTCAAATGCACAGTATGGATGGCTATGAAATCAGTTATGTATAATGTATACATCCCATCATGCACACAAAAAATAAAGGGCAATGCTCCCTATGACTACACACAAGTTAAGAGAGAGACCCCTCCAAAAATATTAATAAAATGACAAAAAAGTAACAATTCTCAAATATGGACAATGCTTGTTTAGATGTGGAATATATTCCACCATTAATAATACTAGTTCACAACATCATACAGAAAAGGAGAAAACTATAATAGTGCCATCTTCACTGGTGTGTTGGGTAGCCAGGTGGATATCACAACCTTAACAAATTTGTTGGGCTGCACATGTAAACATGCCTGACCATGCTATGAAGTTATACTACACTCCTGTATAATGACTGTTCAAATTCTGAGAAATAAATCCTATAGAATATATGTCAGCTACCATTGTTTACCAAACTTTGTAATGCAGACAAATAACTGACTGATATACATGGGATATGCCAAAAGTAGATGATAAAGAAAGAAGCAAACGGATAAAAAATGGTTTGTGTTAAGCACTGCACTAAAACAGTCAGTAAGAAATAGCAACACACCTTGACAAGAAAGCAGTTTAATAATGAGACAAATCTCCACATGTATGTGCATCTGGCAGTATCAAAGTATTTGGGTCCAAGCTGTCTCTGACATAAGTTCATTAGCTACATGATAACCTTTATATAGTGAAGAGTAAGCTCTCTAAGCACTGTGAGTATGCAAATGAGGTACTAAGTCATAAGCATTCCTGAATATCACAATCTGCATTAAGTGCAGGGAATGTAAACATGGTATAAGGAGCTACACACTAGCATGCGCACGCCCTAGCACAGCAAGGATGAGAACTAAGAAGTGTTACCTGCTGATGGGTTGTAGGTGTCTATGAGTAGTCTAATTGCAGGAACAATCAGCATTTCACAGTCTCCCCTCTTTGATGTACAGTTATAGAGAGTGGGTCAGAGAGAGGAGGCTTACCAAAAAGTCTGAAGGTACATTTACTGAGTTAGGAGAACAGCATTCCTAACATTCTAATGCTTCTATTTTGTAACCACAGTTACTACCTATTACTAAGAAGTGTTGTGCACATTCAAGGGAGTACCTTAAGCATTGATACAGATACCATATGCAATAAAAGTCAGATAGCATTGCTGTAAGAAATGCATAGATAAGTGAATTAGGCATCATAAAAAATGAGGAATGCAATTGCATCGCTTGCAGTCTTTTTATAACATTGTGTGAGTACATGGGTATCATAAATGCTAACAGTACCCCACTCTTGCAAACATTTACTGGCAAATTTGAAAAAGACAAAGTATGTAACTTTTTTCTATTGCCCTTTCAACATGACTTGATACAATGCCACATTTACAGCACATATACACTTTTATTATTTGCAAATGTATGTCATTATCAGTAAACAAATAAAGTAAATAATGTATGCCATTATTTGGTTATGCTTTTATATCTTACTGTATGCTTGATTTTACTATTCTGTTTGATTGTAATATGTGATACTTGTGTGGAGCTTTTTTCCCCATGCCTCTGCTGAAGAGGGACTTTGACTCAGCTGGACTAACCTGGTCAACAAATGTCAAATGAATAAATAATAAAAAATAAATAAACAAATATGGGAAATAAGCTCAAATTATTGTTTTAATAACATGGTTTGATGGTTTAAGTCTGTAAATGTTCCTTTTGGAAGATAAGAAAGTTGAAGAAACATAACAAATTTACATTTAAAGTAATCAGTTCAATTTTTTCCTTGATCATTTGCTCACTGTCTGGCATTGCACTCTGTTGAGTGGCAGTGGTCAGCAGCAGTGAACGGTAGCTCAAATTTAAAGGTAAAAACTGATCAATTTAATTTGGAATGCCATCAGTAACACAATTAACATTGGCACTCGTGTTATTCCCTCAGCACTCTGGACAGTACTGAGTGAAGAAATTCAAGGTAGTCACTGCCTATCTCGGTGGCATAATGTATAAATGTATTAAGCTTAGAGAAATAGTAGAGGTGATACAGGGTTTGAAACTAGCTCACAGATCGTTTTACTGGGGAAGTCATAATACTTTTGGCACTTATTTTGGTATATGAATATACTGAAGTGGGACACTGAAGTAATATCAGTATTGACAAAACCTAGCAGTTATTATGACATTTGAAATTATGTCAATATTAATTATGTGTGCTGTGTAAAAAATGAAAGCATTTATGCTGTCCCATGTCCTTTTTTCCATTCCCATGGCATTTCTTGAAGTCATGATATTGTGAATCATAAATGATAGTAGTGGTGTGGCAAGGAGATGCGAGAAGGCTGAGTGTCTTAGTGTAATGCTCATTGCTAGATATACATTGTGATTTATTTCATGTCCCTTTAAATTATCCATAACAATTTCTATAAATGTTTTATTAAATATTGCCATTTGTATTTGCACACTCCTTGGCTTGGCAGTGCACAATCAACATTCACTGCTTAAGGAAACACATGAAATTTTTATTTTGGCTTGCCTGCAGTACAGAAAATAAGCTTGACATTGGTGCACAGCATTCAGAACCATGGATAGTAATGACTGCAGAGAATGCATACGACAGATGTTAAAATCTATAGGACAGGGTATAAATGAAGTGAATTGAAATAAATAAAACCAGTGATGCAGTGTTCAAATCCTATTTGCAGATCATATTTCAATTATTCTCAATGTGTATTTTATTATTATTATTATTATTATTATTATTATTAGTATTATTATTATTTGTAATGTGCATTTTCATGCTGCTTGGCAGCATACAAACATGGTTTATTACCAAAGAAAAAGAGTGACAAATTTACTTTAGGCTGCTTTATATAGCACAAGCATGCCTGGCAATGGTGCATGAATATCAGCAGTTAGTACAATACTTACTGACTAAATCCCACATCTCAGATAACTCTCCCTGTGGTACAATGTTTAACTGAAGTGAATTGAGAGAAAAAAGACAGGTGATGTATGGATTAAAGGTAATTATTAATTTTAAAGATGGTGATATGAATATATATTTGCACACATTTATTGCTATCACTGTGTTGTATAAAGTTCAACCATTCACATTATTTGTCATTAAATACAAGTCTGAAAATGTTTTCAATAAAATGGACAGTGCAGCAGTAGCTTTGTTGCCTCATAGCAAGAGGTTCTCTGGTTCGATTCTCGGCTGGATGTCCTCCTTGTGTTCATGTGGGTTTTCTCCAGGTACTCTGATTTCCTCCCACATTGCAAATACATACATCTGGAGCATTTCTCTCTAGGCCTCTGTTAAAAATTGGCTTTGTTCCAAGTCAGACTTTCCTGGTAAACAAATAATAAATAAATAAAATGCATTTATGATGTTGCAATGTCATGTAAGAAGGATAAATGTGTCATTGTGATGCACTTCTTGTTTTGGTCATTGTTAGATATACCCATTGATCGAATTCATTATACTCTCAGCTTTTTTAACTTTCATATATATTGCAATCTATTTACACTCTGGTCAGCAGTGCACAAACATGGTTTACTGTCTAAGGAGACAAGTGAAAATTTTAGTTTAGGCCTTCTGTATTGCAAATAAGGCTGGTGGTGTTGGTGTGTGGATGTCAGCACTATTGATATTACTCAGGGAAGAAAATGCACCTGCTACTTAACTTTCTCTGTGGCACAAGATGTAAGTGCAGTGATCTTAGAGAAAAGGGCAGCTAATTTTACAGAAAGAGGTCTGAATGCATACTTACATTTTGTGATATCAGTGTGTTGTTTAAAAATCAACTATTGTTAGACTTGCTAATAATATGCAAGCTGTTCTGTCTACTTTCACATTATTTATCATTAACAGCAAGTATGATACATTTTTCAAAGAACATTTCTAATGTTGCAAGAAGATATAAAAAGGATATATGTGCCACTTGAATGCACTTCTTGATATGGTCATTACTACATACACCCACTGATTAACTTTATTTTACTATTATCTTTTTTCTCTCTCATAGATTTTTCCACTTAGCATATATTATTAATGTTTCACATATAACCTCAAGCTATTGTGAATACAGTTTCTTAAATGTGACAATGGTGATGTTTAAATTAAAATGCACTTGTATATATATGATAGGCACAATAGTTTTATTAAACGAATAATGACTAATCACATATCCTATCTGTTTACGACAGTATGTCTTGTGAACTATGTCTGCAATATACCCCAAACTGTATTACTCAGGTCATGCCACTCCATCTGTCTGAAATGTTTACAAAGAGAGATTTTGCCTTTTACATGAGAGTGCATTCCCCAGACTACTTAAAATCACTTACATACATACGGGGCTTTGTGAAGTATATCTCTATTCATTCTGAAATTATTTTATCTCTAATTACCATGCTTACAAGTATGTTTTCCTTTGGCAATGAGAATTAATAAGCTAAGTTTGAATTTTTACATTCTTTATCCCATCTGGTAAAACAACATTTTAGCAGTATGTAAGTCCCAGCATCAAAAGTGTGACACCATTCATCCTAGTTATCCTTCTAAACACCAAGGATTACAAGACAAGCAATTGAGCATTTCATTGTTGAACACTGGAACATGTGCCAATAGGTTGATCGTCACACATGAAAAAACGTACTACTATTTATGTATGTATTTATTTATTTATTTATTGCTATTTGATGTAAGTATTGTCAATGTGTCAACCAATAAATCCATATGCTTTCAGTTGCAGAAATGCAGTTGGAAAGAATGTGCATCTTTGTGCACAACCTGTTACATGCCAGATCTGAATAAGGCACCAATTCAAATATATTTTGTTAGCTTGACTTCTGCAGACATGGCTTGTGATAGAGTATGTTGCAAAATTTAGAGCACAAAGGTAGGATATTGAGGAGTGCAGGATTTTTGTGGCACTCCTCATGAAGTGCTACATCTGTAGGCTGCTGAAAGGGGATTTTCCTGGCTCTCAGTATATGGCTGAAGCTTGGAATAGCTTGATCGAGACATTCTCCATTGATACTGGCATCCCATGCACTGTAGAATAATGACATCACTACTATAGTGACTTTAGGAAGCACTTACATCTCCTCCAAAGCTAATGAGAGGCCAACGTTAGGACTGCAGACACTCCTCAGTTGTGTAAGTATACTGATCCATGACCTGTATATGATATGGCATTAATTATCTAGACAGCCAAAGGAGTTATTCATTATGTTTTTACATTTTTTTTTCTTTTTGTACTTTGCAGCTTCAGTGGAAATAACAACAGACTATGAAGCACATCAGGAGATATTAACTCACCTTAGAGAGGGATGGGGTAAGTATGCATCAGGTCAAAATTTAAGCCAGATAACTATTTTGAGTCCCTCAGTCAGTACCATCTTGAGCAACAAACCTTAATGATGTCAAGCATGTATGCCTTCCCCAATAACACTTGCTCTTTGCATTATGCAATGAGTAGACCAGTTATAATGTGTGTGTGTTCAATACCCTGAATTAGTAATTAGTTTTTAATTACAGGATAGTATTTCTAAAATATCAAAAGCAATAATAAGCCGAGAAAATTTCAGCTATAATAATTGCAATTATTACATTTGAATGCACATATCCTATCTGTCATAGGGAGATAAAGGCTTCTCTTTCTCATACTGTAGCAGTGAGATTTGTTTATTGTATTACACAGTGATAACATCTCATCACATGTGGATGTGGAAAAGGTCTACAATAGTAAATTTCCTTAATTATTTATGTATTGCCAAAGAAAGATTATTGAAAAAATAAATGAATATGATAGGACATGGATCTAATGCGTCCATATTATCTTGCTGAAAGATGACAATATCGAATGGCTAAAACATCAAAAATGCCATACATCGAAACTGTTCTTGTGGGGGGCTGTGCCACCCACACACCCCGCTAATTATATATACCAACTCCGAGATTGCACTACAGTGAGGAAAGAGCAAATTTTCTCATCCCCATTGTACCATGATGCCAGAACAACACTTTTGATGTACGGTATTTTCTACGTTTTAGCCGTTCGATATTTTCAGCATGCGTTATTGTGAAGTAGACCCGATCTAATTATCTGTGTTTTGTCTCTCCATCTGTCTTTTTTATTTTTTTTTTGTGTTTTTTTTTTGCTTTGGTGTGTGTGTGGGGGGGATTATAATTCATTAACATTCTGCTGTTTGTATGCCTTGCTGCTGAAAACATAATAACCAACCCCACAGATGGCAGCAAAGACACCTAACACTCACTTTGGGTTCACAACCTGTGAGCATTGCCTCCACAACCCCTGCCCTACCTGCTCCACTTGCATTGAGTACCTCTACCCTGGCTGCTGCTGCAGTAGTACTCTCTGGCAGCAGTACCAGAAGAGGTGGCAATTTTGGAACCCTGCAGGAGCTGACAGGACTGGTGGATGATATCATAGAATGGGGCCTCGGTGTGCATATTAGCAGGGCTGAAAATATCCTGTGTTGCATTGCAAAAACAATTCCACATTCAGCACTGACCCAG